>NC_086241.1:11870833-12221666 GCF_036321145.2 Pelmatolapia mariae | reverse complement strand
CCAATATGAACATAAAAATCAAATGAATACAAAAATGATAGGAAGAGGAAATATCTGAGATAAATGTTTTATCGAATCACCATGTCATTGTATAGAGTAGGAATGGCCTTAAGTAGAAGTTTTGTGAAATAAATTCCTTATAAAAAGCCACAATCACCAATGCATTTACAGTATTCATCTACCAAGTACTATGTAGTCAAAGCATGATACCACATCCCTGTGTGCTGTAGAATATCTGAGTTAATTAAATACTCATATAGTATGCCCCCTGCTTTATTGCCCAGTAACAGGGTGCTGCTCAGTCCCTGACCTCCAGAAAACCCTAAAGTTTCTCCACTGGGATGAACAGAAGAGCTCATTATTATCTAGAATTAATTGGTTTAGTTCATTACGTTTCACTGTGCTCTTTTTGAACGGTTCTGTGAAATACCTCACTCAGATGGCTGGCCAAACAGAGATAGCTAAGGATAGACGCAAACACACACAGGCAGCTCAAATACCACGTATAGAAAAGCCTCAGCCCTGCAAGCAATGTAGACTGGCTCCAAACATCTCTCACTCTGAACACACACACACAGACGACTGTAGACCACCAGAGAGACAACAGACTGTCCCACCTGTCCACTCATGGACCACCAGCGGCTAATGGATCACTGTCTGTTGATGTGCTCTGGAGCAAAAAATGACACCATGAAAATCAAGTCAGTTTTTTTCTTTGGTTATCTGCACAACCACATACGTGTGTCGTTCTGCCTCATGAGCCACACGCCAGTCATAGGATTCAATTATGACGAACAACAGATCTTTATTCACGATTGACAACAGCAACACACACAAACATCTGCATAGTTTCGGAGCCATCTGTTGTTACAACTGCTCAATCAGCCCGATGTGTGTCTGTATGTGTGTCTGAGTGTGAATGTCACACATCTTCCATTTAGACATAAACCATTGTCTTCTGAATGTGTGTGTGTGTGGTTTCCGAGAGTATGTGCAGCTTGTGGCGGGGAATGTAGCCTGTCTGTGAAAAGGAATGTCAGTCAGCAGAAACTCTCCGCTTTATCATAGCGGGAGCAAACACACAAACTTTAACCCAAAAGCTGTCAAAAAAGCACATATTCATTGTGACAGTTACAGGAGGAATCTTGGAAGGATTTCAACAATGTAAGGAGTAAATCACTGCTCATACGATAATGGCTGTCATTTCTCTGTAAACTGTGTGTGGCTCTGCTTTTTGTGATCAACTTTTTATGGGCTTAACAATGCAAAAACTGACAAAAAAGACAGTAGGAGCCGACATCCCAACACAACACAGCGCAAATCAATAAATAAACAAGTTGATACTTGCCATCATCATTGCATATGTTGAAGCCCTATCAGCGAGACTGCTCAGAATGACAGGGAACTGTCAAGACCACTGTGTTGGAAATGAGAGCACTGCCTACAGAAACATGCATTGATTTTTTTTCATATAACAAAACAGTCAGGTCAAAAAACCTGGTATGTCCAAATCTTGCACAATTAATTGTACTTTCATCAGGTTTTGTCCTGAATAACGATAACTACTGACCATTTTATAGTCACAATCTTGAAGAAATCAATAAATAAAGACCAGCGTTACCCAAACTTTCTTACTCCATGTGAAACTAAACGCATGATTAACTGTGGCACAACTGGGACACTCAAATGCAGCACATGCACTCAGGGGTGTAACTTATTTTGTAAACAGTCGACAGAACGGCTCAGCAAACAGTTTGGGTTTGTTTTAGTAAGAACAAAAAGGTTCTGGTTTTCAAAAGTTGTTTGGCATATCAGGATCAGATGTTTAGTAATGTATCTGATTGGTAAAGTTTACAGGGATTAAACCAAACGATGAGCAGATGATCATATGGCAAAAAAAAGAATGAGAGATTAGATTTGGGGTTCCTAATATGACTACGTTATTTTGTTCATGCTTACCATATGTAGAACTGACAAGCTTTATCAGTTTTTCTCGCTACCCTTCTTTCTCCCATTATTGCTTATTTGTCTCTACTTTTCCTGTCTTAACTTTAAAATAACACTTTTATACATTTTTTCATTTTGTGTTTGATTAGGCTGAAATCATGCAGGCCTCGAGACCTGTTGTTGGTCTCCTGCCCACAAGTTGTCTTGAGTATTTCCCAACTACTTGTTGGGGAATACTCAGTTAATAGTTGCTGGAAGCTGCTGGCAGTCTATGGGTGAAGTTGGTTGCAAAGACGTGTACAGTGCTGCACTGAAAAACTCCTTCTGATTGCTTTAGTTGCTAGTCACCATTCATAGTTTTCATGGAAGACACTGGCTTGTCTGCAAACACTTGCCGACTTGTACTGAAACTAAAAAGTGTGACACCAAATGGAAACGAGACTGCCTTACTTGAAACCAATTTTCTAACCTCTAGCAACCACTCACCAGCTGGCTGGGGAATAAACATCTCTCCCTAGCAACCAGTGGTTGCCAGGTGGTCCCTCATCAGTCTCAGGCTAGTGTGACTGAGACATGACTTCCAAAATTTTCTTCATAATAAAATGTCACTGTTTTTCTTCCAAGCCTCCTTCACGTGTTCTTTGAATGAGTAGTAATTGCCCAGTACAAGTAAGAGTTAGGTTTATGAACCTTAACGGTAAGTACTGCAAAACTAATGGGACACAGCTCATTCACATCAGCCGCTGCCATTTCAAGTTTATATTTCAAGTTGTGATGTTATCTCTGGTTTCCGTATTACGCTCTAAATCTAATCCTCTGTTCAGATGCTTTTACACCCTGACATGAATACAAACAGTGAATAGAGAGGAAATTAACTGCTTCTACTTTTGGTATTAGCAGTTGTCAACAAACAGCAGTGTTAGTGTACATTTATGCATGTATGTGTGTGCGTGCATATTTGTGCCTTTATATAGGCACTAGGGGACATGAGTGACTTATCTGGGACAGAGACATCACAGGGAACAACAGCAGTAGAAATTCAATTTTCTGGTGGCGGTAGAATAGGGAGAGAGAGCATGACTGAATAGGTGTGACTGCAGAGGTTTTCCTTTAATACGTCCAACATCATACAACGCAAACAGAAGAACAGGCCGCCAGGAAAAGCCTTCCTGCTGACATCGTTTTATGTCTTAAAAAAACGCGTGAGAAAGTGTGGATGTGTAAAGCTGCAGCAGCTGAATTCAGCAGATATAAATGAGCACTGTAGTGTCACTCAAAACAGGAGAAAAGAGGAAAAAAGAGAGAGCAAGAGAGTGCAGAGAACAAAGAGGAAATAAAAAAAAGAGTAGGAGCAACAGAGAGTGGACATCAGTCAGTTGAGGTGAATAGCTCCATTTTTTTCCAGCATGTTTTAACTTCAGGGTATATTAATGTAGTTTTCTCTTAGCAGTCATCTTGAAGTGTACTTAACTCGTGCATATCACCCAGGGGTGCTGTATATCAGGAGCCCTGTGAAGGGCTGGACCCTGGCCCTAAAGTTCAGTGGACAAAGCACAGATGCAGTACCACACCTTGGACTAAGTCACAGTCGCTGTAAGTCAGTGAAAACTGTTGGTCACTGTAGGTGGCAAGAATACATTTCCATAAATGTACTTTAAACTTTGCTGCAGTGTTGCATCACAGTTTAAATTTGGAGCACCAAAACAAAACCTTCTGTACTCAAAATAAAATATATATAGATACCTCAGTGAGACAGTGTGTCTTCTTGTGAGTGTGAGACACTAAAACTTGGCAGTTTTGCAAAGATATAGAACTCACAGTAAGAATGATGCTATAGTTACATCCCCTAGAATATGACACCTTCCAGTGTCAGTAGATTTTCTTCAAATACTAACTAGATATATTATAGGGGTGTGTGGAAAAGGCAGAAAAATGTTGAATTTCACAGAAAAATGAGTAGGCATAACAGTTCTCATAATACAAACGTGTTTTTACAGGAGCTGTCAGCATTACTTTGGTTAGAGTTTCAAACAAAAACAGTGCATTACTGCTAATTACACAAACATTATGTAAGGGACTGTTATTAAGTGCAGTTGAAGCTCAGAACTTTTTGAAGTTTGTCACCGTGCAGGTGTGAAGGGTGAGAAAACAAGCTGGCATTATCACATATTACCAGCGTGAGTCATTATACCAGTTACATCAGCTCTTCTCTCCCTCTGTAAAAGCAGTACTCTCCCATCACGATGTACTGAGAGTCTGCTGATGGAAAGTGCAGGAGAGTTTCTCCTGAAAGGAAACTTGGCCAGGAAGTGCAGTGTTGCAAGATGAAATACAGAACAGTGCAAATATGCTGGCAGGGACAAATTGCGTCTCCACTATCCAGAGGTCATCATGATTTACAACGATTTACAGCAATCCATACAATAACCAGATCTGCAGTTCCTAGTAAAACTGTGGTGTAACAAACATAAATGAATAAATAAATATATAGCACTGTGCAAAAGTCCCCTCATTTCTTTATATTTTTCTTCCAAGAAGCTGCACTTGTATTTTTTCCTTCAATTTTTTTTTCCAGTCTTTTCAGTATCTGATCATTTTCATCATTTTTTTAGTTTTTTGTTAAGCCACATAACACTGGTCTATTAATCATTCAAGCATAAAAAAGGCATCTAACCAGTGTTGTGTCTACACATAACAAAATGTTCCCATTAGTAATTAGCTCATTAGCTGAATCCACAAAAGACATTTTGACAGGCACAAAATAGTATGTTTGACCCAACGAGGTGATTCCCAAAGAACTGGAATATCATAGAATGGCGTTTAGCACATTCTCTAAAAATATTCCAAAATTGGACACGTAGAGGACAAACGAAGATGTGGCAAGCTTAATAGAAGCACCTGATTGGCTTATGCAGTAGAAGTATACTTGGATTGAAAAACACATAGTGATGGATTGGCCTACCCAAAGCCCGGACCTCAGCATTATTGAAGCAGTTTAGGATCATCTTGAGAGAGAACATAAGAAAATACAGCCAGAGAAGAGCTTTGGAATGTCCTCTAAGAAGCCTGGATAATTATTCTTGAAAACTACTTAAAGAAATTACAAAAAGCTTGCCTCAGACAGTTTTTTGTTTTTGCTTTATATATACTTTATCTCCCTGTATGTTTGAAGGTTTCAGTAAATCACTGCATTTATTTCCCATTTTCCAAGCAAAATCTAACAAAAAGAGGGGTGTTTCAAGGCCGTTGCACAGTGCTGCATACATAACGTAAGTACATTTATTTATGTGGTGCTTTACATCAAGATAAAACTAACAACAACAGAAACACAACAAAACAACAATACAGAAAAATACAAATATAAATTAAATAAAAGGCTATTATCTTTCCTATTATCTTAACTTTTACCTTATATGGTTACCAAGGTTGAATATTTCTTGATGCATTATTATGTTAGCTGCATAATAACAGAAATAACATAACGATGAGTAAATTTGCACATCTGTTACATAATTAAAACATTATTTATGATACATTTTTATTAACACACACACACCGTTCTTTTCAGTCTCATTATTTTGAAACTTATAGTTTAATATCTCTGGCAATCATCCAAACACTGCTTCAGGCACCGAATACCCTGGTGGCACTGAATGAAAGTAATTGAAGTATTTTTCGGCGGCTTGATGATATTTGATGCATAAACCGCTTTACTTTGCTGAAAAGTGAAATCTAACCAGACAGTTTAATTGGTGCAATGAAACAGAGGTTTGTGTGTGCACAGTCAGGTATTATATGTGGCTCAGGAGGACTGCCTAACTAATTTTGAAGAACGCTGCTCCCTTCAGCTAAAAGGTAAAGCCTCCACGTCGTATGCAAACTGCAGGAATGGAAAAAAAAATCTCAAGCATGTGCCCCTTGGAATACTGCTACAACCACACTTCGATAACAACACATTCTTCTTCTGCAATTAGGTGTGTCAACTCTATACTTTCTAAAGCTTAATTCACTCACCAAAATAACACAAAACAGACTCATAAAGTTACAGATGAGGGCTGGCAGTTTTGACGTTTGGCTGAGTCACTGACCACAATCTGATTTAGGTTGAAGAAACATTTGGCTATGTGTATAAATGTCCCGCAATAATGTTAATAAATGTCTTATTGTGTAATCACTGTATAAGCAAACTATAAGTATTACTTCATCATATTTTGTATGGCGCTGTTATAACTCTTTATTGTATTTCAAGTGTCTCCAACTGTGTAATGATCCAACTAAAAGCTTGTAAAACTGGTCTCAAAGCAGCTTTTGCGGTTGTAGGTTTCCATCTTCATAAAGCATGGCACCGACATCCATTGATTTTTAATCCATTCCAAAGGACCTGCCAACCTTACCCACAATTATATATCACTTTAACAACAGTGCTGTTACCAAGCAGCGCAATGAACCTGAGCTGGGTACTGGGAAGACTGGGGAAAAAAGAAGAAGAGGCATAAATGAGTGTGAGACAGAAATGTGGTGTGTGTTGATAAAGGCAGAAATGGGGTTAATGTATGAAAGAATGCGATTTCAGAGAGGAAAAGGGAAAGCCATGGCTGCAGGGTCTGACACTGCCCCAGTTTTGCTACAGAGCCAGAATCTCCTGTGGCTCTCCAACACATTTCTACCCAGTTGATTAATGCTGCCATCACAACCATCGCCAGTCTCTTTGAAGACTGAAAAAAAGAAACTATGATGATCCACATAAAATATCTGCTCATCACAGCTCTCCGTTTCAGCCTAGTTTTAGTGTTGATTGCCTGAGAAAAAAAGTTCTGGGACATGCTGGCATCCTGGTGGAATTAGGGCATGAAGGTACACTAGGCTGCTTCAGGATGGTGTGTGACTAACGTATTTTTATAGCTTGGTTAAAATGGTTGTCAGAAAATTTATTGCCCTGGATTCTGTGCATTAAGTGATTTCAAATTGGAAGTTCTCTAGTGTGAAAGACGTTTAATTTGTCACTTCCTGTGAGAAAAAGATTTCATTCCAAAGGCTCTCAGTGTGTCTGACTGATTTGGCTTTGCATGATTATATGTAAATGTTTAGCAGCTTTGATACAACACAATATTGTCTCACTTAATTCTTATGGCAACCACTTAATCAAAGCCTAAGGTGGGGGGGGAGAGAAAATCTTCTATTCTTTGAGGTAAAGGCTTTAAATCTGAGCCTAAACTGACCCCTTGTCAGGTCAGTGCACCAAGTATTTTATTTGTTTGTTTGTTTCTAATTTTGAGGCAAAAGCGACAACCATTAAGTTTGCTTAATTCTCTGTAAGTCATAGTGTAAGTTTGCTAATGCTCGTGGCCCAATAGCTCAGCTCTAGTTTGCAATCCAGCTTTTTTTTCTGCACATCCATCACTGTATGATTTGCAAACAGGCATACAACAGGCCCATCACACCCTGGGGAGACACTACAGATTTCTGTACATCAAAACAACAAGACATCTGTACAGTTTCCACAAGCCATCACTTTGATGAACACTTAAATCACTCACATAGTGTCTGTACCTATCTACCATATCTGCTACTGAATTAAAAGCAAGACCATCATGCAAATGCAAAGTTTGTGCCACGGCTGCCCTCATTTTTCTGTAGCACTGAGTACCAAAAACATTTTTTTATGTTTCTGTAATGGTTAATCCAGTATTATGTGCAAGCTGTTTCAAGGAAATGATATAATTTTTCTCACTGATAAATTGTCAAATTTACTGTTTTCCCAAAAAGCAAAGAAAATAGTGAAGCCTGTTATTATTTTTTTATTAACATACCAAATTATAGCTATTTACTTGTGAACAGAAAAAATAGGTTTCATTGTGGTGGAATATTAGGCTTGATACATTTCTGACGTCTTACAGAAGTCCAGAGTGTGTGTTGGCTCGTTGACAGATTTCTCAAATAATTGTTTTTCCCTTGTTTTTATGACAGGTGGTCTAATACATTTGTTAAGAACTGGCAAGTCCTCGTGTGTATGTAATAACCAGTTATTCCTCCATTATTTATTCCATAATTATTCCTGCATCTTTGCACCATTACACACAAAAATAGTTGCCTGAATATTTAAGTTTGTTATTTTCTGTATTGTCTGTACTGCACCGGAGCCCAATTCCTTGTATACGTACACATACTTGGCCAAAAAGCTGATTCTGATTATTACCCTACTGCTCCTCCTTTAATCACATTTACATAAAAACAGCTCAAATAAACCTATGAAAAGTTAAAAAAAGAGAGCTTAAAGAAGATAGCCATCCACTGATCTTAACTAATGAAGGTGCATAAATTATTAATCGCTGTGAGGTTTAAACAGGGTTTTGTGCCCTCCCACTGCTTAATAAATATCGATTTCATATGTCTGTTCATGCTGGAAGTGAGTAAGAAACTCTTTTTTTCGCCATGTGCAGAGCTGCACTAACGCATCGCCGCTGTTCTGTCTGAGCTGCCACACAATTAGCAATTAGCTTTATAGTAAGTCGATATCAAGTTCAACATTAAGTTGAAATAATAACCAGCACCTCAGCATACACACACATAACCCATCGAGTCCAGCAACCTTATTGCACAGCCCTGCCACACGAGTATTTAAAGCAATCCATACATGTTTAAGTAGCAGAGCATAGGTTCTTTATTAATTACTCTGGCCAAGCAGCTATTTGATTCTTTAAACTTTCACTTACTATACACTTACTATAATGTTCCGTACTATCATGTGACTAAGAAGTTTTTGTCTTCCCAAACTCTGAGATTTTTTGTGCCCAACAAAGAACTCCTAACTTCTCAGGCTGCTGCACTATCAAATTTCAATGCTGTGTTAAACAGGAAATTAGAAAAATATGTGTCATGGCTTCTAATCACAGCCATCACGGCAGTAAAAAAGGAGAAACAAATGTATCTAAAGCCAATTTTAACAAACTGTCACACATGTTTACTTTAAAAGATGATGAAGGTCAAAAGCAAGTACAGATACACTGTCAGCTTTCCCACAAGTGATGATATTACATGTGTGTAAAAAGGGCTTAATCTTAATCATATTACACCACGCATTCTTAAACTTTCAACACAAAATGGACAAGCTAAAAGGCTGCTTTACTCAGTTAACACAAAAGTCTGTTACTGTACATTTTATGCGATTTCCTGATGGCAGCGATGTACAGTTTGTGCCAGAGAACAGCATGATGACCTGTGGTGTTTTAATAGAGCTGGCAGGACTGGGCAAAGGAAGCGTAAGATGAACTTGGATCTCAGCCAACTGTCTGAGGAGGGATGAAGAGAATGAATGAAGAGCTAAGAGGAGAAGTGGCTGCAATCATTCTGTGAAAGTCCCTCTACGACTGGACAAACATCAGTCAAAGGCAAAGATTAGAGTAATGAAAGAGAGAATGCAGAAAGAGAGGAAAATGAAACCATGTAAGCTGACAGTGATGCACGGTGGCAGAGTGAGACACAGAGGGCTTTAGCATTCAGACAGAACACTCTTTAAACTTTGAGTTTAAAGAGTGTCAACATTTGTCCCAGTTACTTGAAGAGATAGCAGATGGCAAAACAGATCCAGCACCTTCTCCTGTTAGCAGCCATGACAGCAAGGCTAGTATTGTTTTCCTAGTGAGTCTCTGTGCGTCTCATCTTGAAAAAATATGGACACTGTTAATGCGGTTGGCTGCCTTAGTGAAATGAAATAGTGGGTTAAACTTAATTTAGGAGTCATTTTATTTTTATTTGCTTACAGTATGTTTTCTCAACTATTTACCCGCATACTCATTTCATTAAATCAGATATACTTGATTTGCATGGGGTGTTCCACACAGGTAAGTGCCAAGGCTCGTGGGATTGATATTAAGGTTAAGATCATAAATTTAGAAGAGTTGTGGTGGTTATTTCCATCCGTCTATCTTCTTAACTGCTTATCGAATTCAGGGTCATGAGGACGCTGGAACCTTTCCCAGTTTTTATTGGGCAAAAGGCTGGGGACACTCTGGACAGGTCACCAGGGGGGTTATTTCCATTATGATGTTTTTCACTAATTACACTGAAGTTTCAGCAGGCGGGAGAGCAACACTGAGCACTGAAAATGAATCTCTCTGTATATTTGTTCACCTGTTAGGTATTCAGTTTTGAGTTTAGGGATTCTGATGTCAGTTTAGCTGGTTCTTTTTTCATTTGAAAATATAAACTTGGATTGGCGATCTGACGTATCTCGCACCACGCTACAGTTCATTGCTGGAAGCTTAATGATTGTCACTAGACTTTGCAAACCTGTGTACCTCTTTTTATTTTCAATATGGTCAAATGAAAAATGTGAGGACAGGACTGCTTCACAATAAGTTCTTATTCTCTGTGGGAGAGGCACAGTTTTCATTCTGTGTCTGCTCTGTTCAACAGTAGAGTGAGAGAGAAGCGAAGACAGTGAACAACAATGTCTTTTTTTGTTTCTTACAATCTCTCTTCTTGATTATTATACATGTTAATGTAGCGAAGAAACAGAGCAAAACCACTGCAGGAGATATTCCCCTTTCAATATGTAGTGCTTATTGCTTTCAAAGCTCTAAATCCCCAAAATAATGGCAGGCTGTTCAAGCCCTACTAATCATATTTTAGTGCAATCTAGCAGGTGTTTGTGTGTCGATCATTTGTGCCAATGTGTCTTAGTAATGCACAGTCACATAGGCCTAAAGAGTGGTCTGCGACTAACTGGTAAGTAGTGGCTGCTAGGAGACGATGTGTATTCCCCAACAGGGGTTTGCAAGTGATACTGGCAGTTGCTGGAAGTCGATGTGAAATCAGTTGCTAAAACCCATTTGCACAGGCCTGCAGGTCAGTCAGTGATCATAACACCCCCTGGTGATCCCTTGGTCACTTCAGGAAACGTGTATTCCACAACTGTTTAGTAAGTGTTTTTGGAGGTTGATGGCAGTCGCTAGTCTGAACTAGTGTACCGAAATAGGTACACAGTAGGGCTGGGATGACGCGTCGACATAATCGATTACGTCGACACGTAAAATACGTCGACGTAAACAAATGTGCATCGATACGTCGTCACTTTCAAAACAGACATGGCGGCAGCGAGTAGCGGCAACATGAGTGAGGCAGCCGCAGTCGACTTAAATCACTCCACCCAAACACGCAGTTCTACAGTATGGGAATATTTTAACAGAAAAGGAAGTGATTCAGTCGTTTGCCAGCTTTGTAAGGTGGAAATGGCCTATCATAAAAGCACGACGGCTATGCACCAGCACCTCAAACGACGGCATCCAGGAGCAGCTTCTGCAAAGGACAAACCCTATGCAAGTCAAATAATGGGGAAATAATCGATAATCGAATCAAATCAAAATAGAATCGGATTGAAAAATTAATCGCTAGATTCATCGGTTAGGAAAATAATCGTTTTGCCCAGCCCTAGTACACAGTGCTGCATAGTCGCCCATAGTTCACATTGCAGATGTTGATCTGACAGCAAATGCTAGAGGACTACTTGCTAAGTGCAATCAAACTCTGGAAAAAAAAAGAACAGGAACGGTGACCACCCTTCGAAATGTGTTGGTTGCAACAGTAAAGGACAACTTCTACCTCGAATGTCTTTGTTTCTGGTTTAGGTTGCACTTCTTCAAGTTTCACTAAACCTCAGAGAGTACAATGATGAGTGTTTGCAGACAAGTCTGCATCTTTCATGCAAATGATGGGCTACCACGGCAATCTCCTTGCAACCAAAGCAATCACAAGGAGGTTTTTGGTCCAGCATCAGTTTTGTGACTGATTTCACCAAGTATCAGCCAGAAGCCTCTAGCAACTGATTGCGGAATACACATTTTCCCCTAGTGACCAGTGGTTTCCAGATGTTCACTAACCGGTCTCTAGGTCTGTGTAATACCCACCACTATAATAACTTCAATGACCTTCAATAGTTTTAGAAACATGTAGAATCAGTATTCTACATGTTTCTAAAACTATTGTCATCCTTAATATCATGATTATATTTCACTCAGGACAAGTTTCTTTAGACTAGCCTTATCAGAGAAAATTTTACACTGGTGAAATTTGTGATTTCACACAATATAGTGAAATGTCTGTATCTGGAGGACAAAATGTCAAAGAAACATTCACTATTATAAGCACAGACCCAGAGATTTTGCTATAACAAACCGTCCCTCCTTTTTTATGAAGAGATAAAATTTGTAAGACTGGTCTGTGCATGTTGCAAGAGTAATGTCCCTGTTGATACTTCTGATCTTCTCCCTCTCCCTCTTTACTTCAATTTCTGTTTCTTAAAATAAGCCCTATGTAAAGCCATAAAATATCTGATAAAGAGGAAAGTGGCAGTGAGTTTAATGTCACTGTAGAGTCTGCAGGGTTTTATGTTTATTGTGTCTACCAGTGTTTCCATTGTTCCCAGTCTACACAGCTGGAAAAAAAAACCGATGGTATTTGACCTTACTTCTCTGTGCTTACATAATCCCTGTCCCGAAGGGAGAAAACTGCCAGATCCTTCTTACACATACACACACACACACACACACACACACACACGCACACACACACACACACACACACACACACACACACACACAACACACCAGACCCAAAGCCAAAAATTCACAACATAATTGCCACTAGGCTTTCATGCTTTTCTTCCAGCTTTAACCCCCCACCCCCAGATACACACCCTTCCCCTCTAACACACTACCATGACGAGTTTCTAAACTTCTAAGCACACAGGCACCAACAAAAGTTTGAGCAATCCTACTTAAAAACATAAAGCAGCCAAGAACACATACACATAGCAATTTCTTTACTGTAAGTACACACACAAACCAACACCAAACACCACACACGTATGCAAATGCCAATTCAAATACGCGCACATACTATTTATGCACACACACACATAGACTCAAAGACAGAGCCAGGAGTAGATGTTTGGACACAGACGTCAGAGTGGAAAGCTGATCACAGCTGTACTGTAGCCATGAACACTGAGGATCAGTGTCCTGAAATAACCGGCAATGCTTTTATATGACCCCAAAATTTTATATGCATGCAGAAGAATATCACATTCATTCACACTCAGGAAAAAAATAAATTAGAACTCAGTATTCCTGTAGCCCCTACAGGAATATTCTATTCTATTCTATTATAGATCTTATATATTCATGGTTTTCTGAGTCTGACACCATATTCAGAATATTTTAACAGCTGTGCTATTACACTTTGTGATTTATTAAGGATTAAACGCTGATTTTAGCATAAAATATTCACACTTTAATACTTCATGTGTAAACGAAACAGAGTTCACTTTATTTTTCACTGGTGTTTTTGTCTCCATACCTTAACTTTTTAAAGACTGGATATAGTTCACAACTTTCAAACTGTGGAAAAGTCTACCTGAAATATTTCAGAAAGTACACTGAGTAAAAAGGGCACTGTTTATAATTTTCTCTTTATTTTATTACCAAAGTGTGACAATAATTTCCTTACTTTCCTTACTCAGTTACCACCTACTCACAGTGGCTTTTTTCAGCGGTTTTCACTCTAATCCTTATACCTGACCATTTTCAGAAAATTTATTCTTTTTCTGCTACACCACTTAACACTAACCTATGAATCACTGAAGCATAAAAAAGGCACCTAGGTCAAAGGATGAACCTGCACCTAACAGACAACTCATCAAAGAATCAATTAACTGTTAATTTAGGCACTTTGTTACTAGCAGCCTGTTGTAAAAACACATCATTTACTCTGACTTCTTTAAGTTAATCTATGAAAAATGCCAAATATAAAACAGTTTGACAGGCATAAAATTCTATTTTTCCACCAACAAGGTGATTCCCAAAGAGCTATTAGATGAAAACGAGTCATTTCTCATCATGGTGTGTGGTGTAAACTAGACAAGTAGAGGACAAAGCAGTGGGAAGCCAATAAAAATATCTCAACAGTACTTTAAAGTCCTGACCTTAAAAATAGGGGGGGAAAATCCAACAAAATCCTGACACTGGCCCTGAGAGATGCATCTGGTGGTTCAGTTGATCAATCTGCTGTTTGCGAACGACTCATCACAAATGATCTCAGTGGAATGGTGATTGTCGAGACTGGCTTCTTGACAGTCACCATTCAACAGGGAGAAAAGTGTTCCAAAATACACATGAAAAGATGAAATTTTTGGTTCAAGTCACTGTCAATATGTATTGAGGACGTGAGGAGTGAGGTACAACAGTGAGTTTCTACAGCCATCTGTGCAAACCCTCTGCCACGCTTTAGGGCTGCGTTTCAGCCAGTGGTGTTTGGGATCTTGTCAAAATTGATAGAATTATGAACGGAGAAATGCACCATGGCAGTTTGACCCACCATACAATACCATCTGGAAAGCATCTGATTAACAACAGCTTCGATTTTCAGCATGACATTGATCCTAAACACTGGCACTGCACTAAAAGCATACCTGGAAAAAATAAAACACACACAGTGGAACACAATCAGTCATGGATCGGTCTCCCTATGGCCTGGCCATCAACATTATTGAAGCAGTGTGGGAAGAGAACAAAATGTAGCCATCATCCAAAGAAGAGCTTTAAATGTTCTTCAACAAATCTGGAGAACTATTCCTGAAGACTACTTAAAGAAATGACAAGCGTTGCAGAGCAAAGGTGATCATACCAAATATTGACTTTCAAGGTCATTAAAATTGTACAAACTCTGTTTTTGACGTACATATTGTATTTCCATGTATATTTGAACTTGTTAAAATACATTCCTGCACCTGTTTCCCATTTAACATTTTAATTCAATCAAAAGAATGTGTTTATGCACAGTGAGCACTTTGCCCCAGTGCCTTTCTTTCGCTCCACTGCAGTACCAACAGTGAGCGACACTGGCAAAGTCTATTTATAAATGTAGTCCATTCATTAATATTGCCCCAAAAATGATCGTTTTATTCAGTTACGCCTGTCTGGTCAGCCAGAAATTATACTGATGTCATTAAAAAACAAAACTAGGGTTGACATCAGCAACACCGATTCATGGAGATCTTTGGATTTTAAAATAAAAAATAAAAATAAAACTATTTACAGATGTTTTTTTCTGCCTAATTTCACAAACAGAAAAAGTAAAGTTTATAGTAAAAATCTGGAAATTGATTACACATTAAACTAGGAACATCAACAGCTCCTGAGAATATTTTTAAAGAAAGGAAGGAATTATTTCCACACAACTGGTGATGAACTGAAGTCAAGAGCTGTGAAAATGAACAGCAGGTCGATAAAAAGGAAGACCTGTATTCACTGCCATGTTTCCAAATTCTGTTCAAATGTGTCTGCATGTATGTGTGTATGTGTGTGCGCTCTGATGTGTCTTCTCTACTCCAGCCAAGACTCTGTTTCCTGCCAAATCTAAAGTGGGTGGTGGGTGCATTTCAACATCTCTCCATTACAGAGAAAGATGAGGAGAAGGAGGAGGGGTGGCAGAGGAGGATGGAGGAGGCATTTTTGCAATAAGACAGGAAGGAACTGAAACATATTTACACTTAGGCATACAAGCGCAAGCGCTCACGCACACACGCACCCATGCAGCGTCTGACACCTGAAGAAACCACTGCGTGTTTCCACGATTCTCTTCCCCCAAGAGAACCGTTCTACTTCTTCAAGCACATCAGTAGTGGAACCTTATCTCATATTTCAACAGACATACACACATTAAACAGCAGGCTGTTAAAGGAGTCAGCACCAAAGGAAAACGTGCTACAAGTCACAAACTGTTACTTGGAGCACTTTTCCAACATTGCAAAAGAGTACAAATTAAACAGTTACAGTCCAGGAGAGCAGCAGGGCTGGTTTTGAATAGTGCCAGTTTCACAAGTCAGAAGTCATGTTATGAGACGCCAGTACAGAATCTGTGCCTTTCCCACCAGGAGGAAACACTAGATTCTAAATAGTGGGCTAATTAGGAAACCGTCACAATAAACAAAGCACGCAAAATTGCTTTTCAGGAAGCTGCAGTTGCCCACGGAACTGCAAAACTTTTAACACATCACACTCACTCAAAACCTAACACTGTTTTTTTTTTCTTTAAGATCATCAACTCCAAAGTCTTGCAGCATACGGACAATGAATAAAGGCAAATTTCTTCACTTATTCAACCCCTAAACATACCTTGAGATAAGCACCAATTTGGGGATTAGATACTAGGATGGTTTTCAGTACCTCACTGTACTAGTCATTATAACAGTATAGGGAATTTTGGGGCACAATGACACTTTCAGCCAAAAAAAAAGTATATATAACTTCCTTAACTCTGTCATGTTTTGCTAATCGCTACCTTACCTGCTGTTCACATTCTGCTGATGGGGCACAATTTGTATGTTACCTTTTTTTCTTTTTTTAAAATTTACTTAAGATGTGTGTGTATAATCAAGAGAGTGACAGAGTGGGGGTTTCAATTGTGTCTAATAGTTTTAAATGAAAAAAGAGCATGTGTAATTCAGCAAAAATGCAGGGGCTATATAAGGTTTTTTTGTGTTATTTAAAAAAAACAGCATGCATGCATAATTTTTACAATTATTAAACTAAAATTAAATTAAGGTTAATAATTTAGGTTCTCTAAAGCACATTTTCTATTCATTATTCCTGTGTTTTAATGCAACCATTAGCTGTTGTAATATGTAAAACCTCACAGATGAAGACAGTAGCTTACACAATTCCTTTCACTGGGAACAGACTTTGACAGATATGCAATGATTTAATGAAAGAAAAAACTCCAAGAAAATTGATTGTGGTTGAACCGTAGGAGAAAAACCTGATTGAGATATTTCTGCGAGGCATTCTGTGATGACAAATTAGAAAGATCCAGAGTTACGCAACAAAAATGTTCACAGGGAAACTTTAATCTGATTTCGTTTTTAATAATTACAGTTTTAAAAAATCTGTCTTAAATGTAATGTCCTAGAATAGATTTAAATGTTAATTGGATCTAGATAATAAGGTGTCAATCTTCCATCTAAAATATAATGGCTTGACTAGTGGCCAGTGACTTCTCACCCTTATCTCCATAGTAACAAAAGGAGCAGTAGTGAGGGGGTTAACCCTTAACCCAATGTGTGTGTGTGTGTGTCTAACTGGCTACACTCGTGGGAATAGCAGTCAAGCTCCAAAGCTTGTTTAGGCCTTAACACCCGTTATACATCAACCCCCAAAACTAAACACATCTCCCAGGCTGGAAGCTGCCCTCTTCTGTCACACTGCTTCTATCCATTGGAACATTATTTGATCCACCTTTCTCCATATCTATACTAGTTAGATGATGGTAGGGTGCAATATGATATAGAATTTCACAGATTTAGCACAATATAGACACTATATAATAAAGTTGTACAAAACAGGAATTGGTACTGCAAAATATATTATTATAGGCAAAGCTGTCTCCCACCAGTAAGCAAGAACAAAAAAACCACTGACAGGGGGAAAAGGGTAACATTGATCACCTTGTTACAATACCATATCCTGCAGGGAAACTTTGGCTTCTGGCATTCATGAGGATGTTTCTTTGACACATACCACCCACCTAAACATTTTTGCAGACAAAGAACACCCTCACTTGGATTAAGGTCATAACCAGCTCAGAGAACACAGCATGAATCCAAGGTGTTGATCTGGCCCCCAGTCTCCCCAGGTCCCAATCTGATTGAACATCCACTGGATTTCAACCACAGGGGTTCTCACCCTGCAACCCACGGGACCATAAGATTCAGTAACGTGCCAAAATGAGATATCAATGGGAATCTAAAGATGCCACCCCATTGTGTCCGTTCTTTGAGTGGTCAGAACTGTTTGTCAGTATAAGGAAGGCTCGCGCAAAACGTGGCACTTGATTCTAAAAATCTAGGTGTTTTATATTTCCAAAGAAACATGACACCGAAACATATCTAGCCATACAAGGATCAACATTTTTTTAAATCACCAGAAGAAATAAAAATGACTTTTTTTTGGAGAATGCGTATATTTAAAGTTAGGTTTCTGTTCTTTGTCTAGTGCAGAAATAAATACATTTCCCATGAATCTACTGAAAATGTGAATGAGTAGTTTTGGTTCTGCCCCATATTTTAAAGGAGAGCAAAAAATAAACACTGGTCCACTTTAGGCGGACAAGAATAAAATTGTGGAGGAAACAATACCACAGCACATTCTGGCAAGGAAATGGTTTAAACTACAAGATTCTGGACACACTCTGTGGGCTGCTTAATTGCAAACCATTCAAAATCCCATTGTGCTCAACTGATAAACACAAAAATAAGCATGGGACCATATGCATACTGCAGCTACCACACATTTGTGCAAGCACACCACAAAACAGCATAATTCCATAGATGCCAGAGGAGAACCAGAGTACTAAATGCACTTCTTGCATGTGTGTGGGGGATGGGGACCTTATTTTGCGACTTTATTTGAATTAATTTGATTCTTCTTACTTCAGAAAAAGTGAGCAGAAGATGAAAAGTAATAAGCAGAGAGTCACAGAGGTAAAAGATGTGTTTGTGCAAGTATGTGCTAACAATCCGAGCTGAAAAGGTCGCGCGCGCTGACAGACATAAACATATACGAGCACAGAAAAAGAGAGTGTCTAAAGCAATACTATAATACTCACGAAGATGATTTGTGTGCATCTGTTTGGCTGTGTGCGTGTACATCGCTGTGTAGCGTGTGTGCCAGGCCTTCGTTCAGTATTCATGAAGTTGGGGGGATAATGTGGAGGTAATGACGAGGAGCTCGTTGTTTGCTGCAGAGATCGGCAGTTTGCAACACTAATGAGTGAATAAATGTGCATGCACATGTGTGCATGAGAACGTGTGTGTTTGTATATGCAGCTGGGGAGAAGGAAATGTGGTGATTGTGCAAATGAGTGAGCAGATTCTAAGTTTGTAAGTTTTAAGTGAGTTTTAAGACTTGTTTGGAAATTGTTTTTCTAGTTAAAAAACTGCGTTCCAGAGTTAAAGTTAGAAAAACCGTTTACATTAAGAAAACACCTTTGTGTGTGTGTGAGTGCCTGTGTGTGCATGCATTGTGTTTCTTTGTGTGTCTCTACTGTGCTATCATACAAAGGACGCAGGTTCAAAGGATCATTACAGGGACTGGTAAAAGACTATTTCCTTTTGGAACCCCACCTAATCCCTGGGAATGACAGGGCAAAGCAATATCTGACTCTGGAGATGAAAGGAGGCGGCGTCATTACTGCAGTGCACTGTCATGGTAACCCCAGGTGTCACCATAGCAACCCCAGGTAAATACAGGTAAGGAAGAAGATCAAGGGCTGGGATCTTCGTGACACACTGCTTTGATGAAAATTGGACAGCTACAGATGGGTGACAAATTAAAGGAAAGATGTGAACCTTTTGACCCCTAGAGGGAGGAGATCACGTGGCTCTGTTGTGCCTCTGAGAGCATTTTGCTAGCATGTTTCGGATCCACTCGTCCCCTCAAAGAGAATGGTTACCGCAAGCAATTAAAAAGTTGCTGTGAGTGATCCTTTGGATGCAACTTTTCTATCCTGCAGCTGTGGTCTCTTCCAAGAAGGCAATACCTCCATCCATTGGGTACAAGAAGTAACTGAACACTTTGAAAAGTATTAATGCATTATCTTCACAGCTATCAGATCTTGAACTAATTAAACAGCTACAAGCAATTTTGGACTGATAGGTTAGACAATGCTCACGATCACCTAATGAAGGAACCCTCCTTTACACTCTTAGAGACTTTGACAGTCCATGGCAAATCACAGTGAAACTATTCTGGGGTAGCCCAACAAATTACTTTCAGTGTGACGATATGCAGCAGTTTGCTTGAATAGATATTTGATAGATCAGTTTAGCTCTGAATTTTGACTGTTGATGCTCAGGTACATCATAATTATCTGTAAATGACCAGAATATAATTCTGAGGAATATTCTTGATTCGTGATCGCATCAAAATGATTGAGAACTTCAAATGTTTTATACTGTGCATAGCGATCCAAAATTAATCTCTTCTAAGACAAAATCTACCACTGACAGATGGATGAGCAGACGAACTGAATACCAAACAGGAGTCTGGGTAAGTCACTGAAGTATAAAAGAGAGCCCAAATAATCCATAAGACCCTAACTCTCAAAAAACAATCCACTCTAAAAGGACATATTCCTGCCAAGGCCAACCTGCCAGAAGAAAGCCACTAAAAATTCATGAATCTGTGAGAGTCATCCTTCAGTGTCATCATCAGGTCCTGATGATAGCATTCTAATGCTTCAGAATGCAGACTTCTTATTTGCCTCTCTTCAGACTTAGCAAGTGAAGACATTTCTGATCAAACCAATGGAAAAGGCTCTGTATCAAATAGGTTTCTGCATTGATATTGACCAGATTCAGAAGTAAGATCTGATTCACTCTGTGCCATGAGAAAAACTTGACCATAAATATGCCGGCATTTTTTCCCCCATAAAGACTATACCTACAGCTAAAACTTGATAAAGACTGATTTTTTTTATATACAAATGTGCAATATGCAAACTTTACACAGAATAGCCCCAGTGGTTTCAAACCAGGAACACTTTTGCTATGACGTGGAAGGCTAATCAGTGTACAACCATACTTCCCTTGGGTTATCTATAACTGGACTAATATTCCAACCAAATTTAACGTACATCCAGTGACAGAATTTCTGGAAATCTAGCTAACACACATGCTAAACAGGACTAAAACAAGAGAATTGAAAATTGAGAACAACGCTGCAGTCAGTATGAGAACTGATAATAAAAGACAGGTGCCATAACTGAGTCTGGGTATTATGCTTTAATAAGACTTAACATAATTTAGTTGACTGACAGAGATCCATTCTCTTCCGCTTATCCAATTCAAAGTCTCAGGGGAGGGGCTGGAACCGATCCTGGCTGCCCATAGGGCAAAAGGCGGAGCACACCCTGAATAGGTCACCAGTCTGTCACACAGCACAGAGAGACCAACAACCATTAACACGTATGGGCAATTTAGAATCACCAGTTAATCTAACCCCACTAACCACATGTCTTTGAACTGTGGGACAAAGCCAGAGCACCTGGAGAGAACCCATGCAGACACAAGGAGAAACATACACACACAGAAAGGTGGATTTTGTTGTGAGGGAACAACAACACCATGCTGCCAAGATTGAAAGAGACTAAATATACTAAAATTGATTTACTATAAAAATCTCGTGCTATTCAAAGCAAAACAAAAAAAGAAAAAAAAAAGAGCAAACAAATGCAACATCACAACGACTGAGGGACTACTTAAGATGTATTAAAAATGCAAATAGGCTCCAAATTTCTCCTTTCAAGTTAAGAGCAAAAACCAAGGCCAATTCAAGCAACACAGCACTTGAATGTTTGACCCCCAAAAAACTGATTTAGCAGAGGAAATAACGCTGCAAAGGTTTGAAAATCCCTGTAAAAACAATGTGAAGTAGCTATTTTTTGACACTGTTATAGATGGGGATTGTAATTTCTCTCTTTCTGGACAAGTTACATTTTTCTGAAACCTCAGTTTTAAATATTGATTGGCAAAATAGACTTTATCGGTCTTGATAGACTTTAACTGGTCAAAGCACGAAGTCGGCAACAGAGGCTCAAGGAGCACAAAGAGCGGGGGAATTGCAGATCTCACTGCTGACTCAGCATGCCTGCCTCTTCTTCCTTTTCCATAGCAACACATTCATTCTAATCTACAACCCCAAATACATGATGTAGAGTGCTCTGTTTCACCTGTTTGACTCCCTCTGTGACCATGTGTGGTTGTGAGGTAGTGCTGCACAAGTGTGTCACTCAAAGAGAGAATTAAATCCTTTTACGAGACCCCTGCTCTTTGTGTGTTGAGGTGTGTGCATCCAAATGCACACGTGCGCACACACACACACCACTGTTAGAGGAGATTAATTCACACTTTCATCACCAAGCCTTGGTCCCAGGAGAGCCTGGATGGGACTTGGGCAAAGTGACTGCAGTGGGATTGCGGGGGGGCATTAATGGGTTATAGGTGTGTGCACGTGTACTAGCGGGTGACTGTTTGTGTGTTCACTGGCCAATAAAAGCTTGGTCCACAGTGGAGTCCTCTCCCATGGGGCCCTAAAACAAGCACAGACTGGCCACAATTAAGTAGTAAGCGTCCACTGAGCATGTATGTGGCTGCTTCGGACGACAGCTTCTGAAATCCATGTTAGTACAGCTGAAGTGATCTGCTGATTACTTGATTAGTCAATAAATCATGTACATTTACAAGTAAATGTTAAATGGACTGGTTCTTATATGGTTCTTATTTCTACTCACAGCGCTTTATACAACATCCCTCATTCACCCATTAACACCTATTCATATAAGCACTTTTTCTAGTGCTTTCTATCTTGCATTCACACACATTCACGCTCCAATGAACACATCAGAGAACAACTTGGAGTTCAGCATCTAGACCCAGGATACTTTGGCATGCAGGCGGGAGCAGCCAGGGATCGAATTCAATTAAATTCCGATTCTGTTTTATTCATATAGTGCATAATCACAACAACAATAATAGCCTCAAGGGTTTGTAAGGTAAAGACCCTACAATAATAGAGAGAAAACCCCCACAGTCAAACTACCCTCTTTGAGCAAGCACTAGGCGACAGTGGGAAGGAAAAAATCCCTTTAAATAGGAAGAAACCTCAGGCAGAACCAGGCTCAGGGAGGGGCAGCCACCTGCCGCAACCGGTTGGGGATGAAGCAGGTGGATTGGCAGTGGATTGAACCAGCATAGCTCAGGAGGTAAAGTCACCTCCTGAGCTACAGCAACCCTAAATACATCAAATATAAAATATTTTCTGGATACCATTATTTCCGGTGCAAACTGCAAAACAAGATGTCACTTTGTGCTCCAGAGCAATTGTCCAAAAACTTTTTTAAAACTAACAGTTCAATATCCTTTCTACACTTTCTGTATAAAAATATTAATATTATGAGAGCTTATATCACCACATGTCGCTTTTGCTGTTCCAAGCTCCAAAATTGCCTGTAGGCCCCTTAAAGTTTAACAAGCAAAGTGAAATAAAGGCTTAAGTGCTGGCAGAAATGTCACTGAGGGTCTGGATTCTGTTCACCACCTCAAGCGCTCCACATCTTCAAACAATGTCTAGCTAACGTGAGAAAACTCAAGCACTGAATATGGTGTGAGACCTGACAGGAATGTTTTTAAGTTGCTTGAACATTCTTTGCATCTTTCTTACTCAGGTCCTCACTAAATTTATGACGGAAACTCTTGTGTACTCCAGCTCTAAGAAATCTCATTGTTCTTATCAGAAAACACACACACATACACACAATATGTCCACAATAAATTTTGTAACATGTCACAAATTATTTTTCAAAGATCCTTCTGACACCTTACCACATTTATGGTTTTTAGCCAGTCTTTTCCATTAGCTGTTGAATTTTCTGATTTCACTGTCAGTATGAGTTTACAACTAAAATTCGAGCCTTGAAAAACATCTTAAAGCACTTTAGCTATTTGTACAAAAATTAAAATTGTTTAATTGCAGGATGTTTAACCACACAATTCTGGTACTTCTGAGAAACATCTGAATTCAGTAAAGCAAAAACAACAAAAACAAACAAAAAGAAAAACCCTGAGCATTTCTATCAAACCGCAAACCATAAGCTTTTCCAGAGTTTAGACCCCAGGTGAAAATTCCAGCAAAATGTCAATATTTTTGCAGCTCAGTGCAGATTGTCTCACATTTTACTGCCTCACTGCCATATTCTTTAACAAGTTACAGCCATAAGACAATGCGCTGGCTGCACTGAAGTAAACAAAGCTCTCAGATCTACTCCCATTGAGTGTGAGTAATAAAACCTCAGAATGCTGCAGCCTGTGGGCGGCTGGACATTACCAGAAGTATGGCAACTGTAACACTGACCAGTGACCCCATCCTCTTCCATCTGTCTTCACGTTTGCCTCCCTTCTTGCTTTGCAAACTCAGTTCAGTTTAATTAGGTAACACAAGAGAGATTATAAATGAGTCACTACACATCTCTGTCTTTGTAACAGTATGGGAAAACCACAGCAATGCATTTCTCCGTTTCCATTCAGTTACATATTATGAACATTGGAAAGGAATGTTCTCATTCTCTCGATCAATGTATTCCATGACTTGGAGTCTTATTCCAAGTTTTTTTCCTCCCTTCATTCAACTCATGAAAGAGCCCATGCATGAAATCACAGTTTATATAATCAGGATATAATTGGAATGTTTGCATCTAACTACACAGCACCTGAATATCCAAGCAGGCGGATGATGAGCACGCTGATCTCAGTACGGTACAGAGTGCCGTGCAAACAACCTTAAAGTTGTGCGTTACGTATTGCAAAATGAAAACCAACTAACTTTTTACAAAATTGCGTATTTTCGAAAGTGTTGGATGTTAGGTGTCGTCATCCACATCGTGCACAATGGGGGGAAAAGTGACTAACCTTAACAGGAGAACTCCTGGTGGCCACGGGAAGCTCCCTGATCGCTGTGCCCGGAGGAGAGGCGGATATCCCGGCTGCGTACCCCTGCAGCGAGCCCCCGGCTAGGGACTGCCTGCCTCCCGCTCCTACTCCCCCTCCTCCTCCGCTTCCTCGCTGGGGCCGCTGCTTGATACCATCCAGGAGGCGAACCAGGAGGATGTTAGCGGGCAGGTCGTCCACCCCGCAGTCCACCAGGATGCGGCACTCCGGGCAGCGGAGCTCGTTCCGGGAGCTGACAATGTTCTCCAGGCATCGGCGGCAGAAGGTGTGCTGGCACGGCAGCACCTTAGCCGTGGTGTCCAGGCGCTCCAGGCACACCGAACACTCCAGCAGATCCAGCAGTGACGAGGACTCGTCCATGTCGGCGGAGAGGGTGAGCATCTGGGCTTCAGTGTCCGTGGGGACGCCGCGGCGACTGTTTCGTGTACCGTAGAAAAGAACCGGGGGCACAGAACATTCTGGGAGGCGGACTGGCTGGGAAGCAGTCCACGGACGCCCTACGACGACGGTGTTCCCTCGTGCCGAGCGGTTCCCCGCTGAGTTGTGAATGTTCTCCGCTGTTCCGCGCCTCTCTCTCGCTGTCTCCCTCGGCGTGTTTGTGTTGTTCGCTCCGCTCTCCGTGTGTCTCCCCCGCTCTCCAGCAGCTGTGCAGAAAGCGGTGAGGTCACGCTCTCATCATCATCATCCGCGCGCCGATCAGAATTGCGGCGCGCGCTCACGCACCAAAGACAGATTGATAAAGACTGAGAGAGCGCGAGAGGGAGAGAGAGAGAGAGAGAGACCTTACACCTCAGAACCACCACAGGCATGCAGGCGGCTCCACAGCCCCCCTCGGTAATTACCAGCAGCCCGCTCTCTCACTCCTCACACCTTCACACCGACTGGTTAAGAAGGAAGCTGGTATCGCTCCTTGAAAGGCCGAAAGGTTCTTTGTCATCTCACCTTCTTATACCTGTCATAAACAATTCATTCCTAGTTTTTGATTCTCTAAATCCTCATAGCTCGCAGCATCCAGAGATACAAAAGTTGATTCCTGGACGCTTTTTCTCGATTTTGTTCCCTTTTCTGTTAAAATGTGACCAACAGGGCGCGGGGTTGGTATCAGTCTATATGCTGTCTTTTTGTGTGATGCCTACCTGACAGGAGAAGACATCCTTTTGATTACCTCAGTAACAACATCCAGCTGATGGTTGAGGGAAGGAGAAAGGGTGGTTTGTGGCGACGCCTGGCGGTCGTTTCCTGTGACTCTTTAATTTAAATCGATTAGTCAGAGATTCTCAAAGTTTTCGTGACTCTGTCAATTTACGGAGGCAATGTACAACTGGGGCGAGGCAGGGGAATAATGATTAGTAATCATTTTCAATACAAGGAAAGTGTGGTCTGCTATCATAGGTAGAATAGATTATTTAAAACAGGAGTGATGATCGCTCAGTAGTTATAGTATGACACGAACTTTGGATGAATTACATAGTAGTGCCTTCTTTCCTTGCCGTGCTTGCACATTTGTTCAGAAGTGGCAATTATTCTACGGACAACACTTTAAGAACCCTGGTTACGATCCATCCATCCTTTTAACAGCTTATCAAATTCAGGCTCATTCAGGCTGGGGACATACAGAGCCTAGCTCATATGACAATGGGCAGCTAATTGCCTCATTATAAACTAGTTGGTTAGCGCAGCGAGAAGGTCCTGAGTTCAAATCCACCAGCCATCCAGAGCCTTTCTTTGTGGACTTTGTGGACTTTGTATGTTCTTCTTATTCTTGTTTTCTGACTCTCCGTGTTAGCCTTGCAATACACTGGCGACCTGTCCAGGGTATACCCTGCCTTTCGCCCTATGATAGCTAGGATAGGCTGCAGCCAACTGGATAAGCAAGTGAAAAATGAATGGTATCAATAGATGGTTATCATGCAAAACCTCATTATCATTAGTTTCATTACAAATTGTAAGAGGAATGTCACTGAATAATTACAGGATTCTATTTACAGATAACATTTTTGACAGCGCTACATTAGAAACATGGTAAAATGATTACAGTGCCATTTCCTATGAAATTACATGACCTTTATTTAAAGATACAGGGAAAGAAATCTGTAACATTTCCACTGACCTATTCCTGGCATGTGCTATATAATGAGCACAAAGTAGACAAAGGACAAGGAAATGCGTGTATGTGTGTGTGTGTGTTGGGGGTCCGTGTATTACTCATTAGCCAAATTGCATTACAAATCTACATCATGTAAGCTAAATCAGCAGACTGGCTTTAGTTTAAAGTTATGTTTAAGTTAAGTTTGGCTAGTATTGTTAATGTTACCACGGGGTATTGCTAAGACAAATCCACAGCAAATTTCTATGCAAGTCAGTTAAATTCTCTGTGAAGTGACGATAACATGACCATGTGCTCTGTTTCTCAGCCATAGTCTTTCTCAGCTCGTCCACCTGTTCAGACTTGCTCTGCTCTCACATTCAGGAGAGGCAGGGAGTGATTAAGACCACTGTGTGTGTCTGTGCTCATTTGTGTGTTTGCGAGTGTCTATGTCTGTGTGACTAAAGTGACGCCTTCCTGGTTGCAGGGTGAACCCACTCTTTACCACCCACGATGAAAAGAAGAGGGTGTACAGCTTAGGGATACAATAAGAAAGAAGGAGTGTATGTGTGTGTATGTGAGTGTGTCTGTTTGTGACACAGTATTGCAGTTTTTCTTTGTTTTTATGATAGTATCGGGCTGTTAAAATACACTTACGCATTCTGTACAAAGTTTTAAACACTGAAGAAGATTTCAGAGCAGAAAAGCACAGTTAAAATAATGTAATGAGGCATAATGATTTAAAAAAGCACTCTTACTGGAGTCCATGTGTTTGGTAATGAATGGTTTAGAGCTAAACAGATAAAAACTGCAGAAAACTGCATAGCACAGTAAAGGCTATAATAAAGGAGCTGGAAAAGAAGCTTCTACTGCTAACTAGAAAAAGACTGAAATCAAGGGCTTGTTTGTTTGTTTTTTATGCCAGTAATGGGGTTATTTTAAAAATTTCTCTGTGACACAGAGCTCCACTTGCCTTTTATCTACAGAGGCCTCCCATTTCCTAAAGGTGTATTTGTATCTCTATAGCCACGGAGCAATCCAATGCAACTCAGCTGCTAAAACACATGTATGTTGTTGTTATCAAGCCCTGATTCTCAATACCTCACTAGTGCAGCAGCCCACGAGTGCTGGCAGTGAACCAAAATTCATCCTGTCTCTCTCCCTCTCTCTCCCCTCTCGTTATCATACTCACTCCTGTCTTATGCCCAGTGTCTTTCATCTGCTTAATACAATTCTTCACAGCCAATGATTCAGAATTAGAGGGGAACTACAGAGAGAAGTGAACATAAATGATTATTGGATGAAAATCCCCTCAATCCATTTAAGCAGGATCGTCAGGGCTCCCTGTAGGATGCACTGCTGTCAATAATAGACAAAAGCTGGATGCTGTTTAACCAGCACATGTGTCAATTAGGAATGATAACTAGCTTTCTGCTAATATAAGGGGTTAGTCAACTCTCAGAGAAATTACAGAGTCTAACAATTTTGCAAATCATGAACACACATGCACTCCACATGCTTTTCTGCTGCAGTGCACATGCTGTTGTTTTGCATGTTAACGCTCTCTATTAGATACTGTAATGATGCGCTAAAAGGTTATACAAAAAAAGTGTTATTTTTCATGTAATCAGTTAGTACAATAGTGCATTGCACGTAAGGTAAATTATATGTACATTTGTGTTGGGTTTATTTGAATTTTTTTTTTACATTTCCCAAGGAATGAGCGTCTGAAAATGGCAGATTGCTCAGTGCTTTGCAAAATAAGTTACAGTCAGCCTTGTGAGTGATTTCTGTGAGCTTCGTGTGTTTTGTGCTCTGTATTCAATTTTACTGCATAGTGCGCTGCAATTTTTCGTTTTATTCTTAAAATAAATAAATAACTTATTGTTTTTATTACTGCAGTGTAGTTATTTTGCAATTGGATATTGTCCTCTGGGAAATTCTTGCTGTGATGAGCCATGAAAATAAACCTGATTTGTGCTGACCTCACTTCAGCTGCATTTATATTCACATTCCTCCTGCTGGTTTTCTTACAGCTGTTTACTTCTGCACAAATCTAGTTCACCGAAGTTTCACAGACTCCTATATTATCTTCATCTTTATCAGTTCTAATTTCATTGGACTAAACTGAAGGAAGATGAAATCTTGTTTGCTTTTGGTATAAAAATGTAATAAACATTTACTGTGCATATATGTGTGCAGGCGTGTGAGTGTATATGTGTAAATGGGTGGATCTTTACCGTGAACCTATACCATACACCTCTCTCTCAGCCGCCAATGACTTTCCTTCATGCAAAAGTAGGTTAGCTGACACGACAGTTACCATGGCAACCGGCTCTTGCTTCCTCAGTGAAGAGTGGTGCATGTGTGTGTTCTCACTGAAAGACTTCCAGGGGTAATGGCAAGGTCATAGAGTCTGTTGTAGGCAGTTTCAGTAGTACAGTGTGCGCATTCCTCATGGCAAAACACCTTTTTAAATATGTAACAAAAAATACAATGTTCAAGAAGTGTTGTCTACCTGCGATGTGACACATACAAAGTTATTTTTTTATTTTCTGTGGACTCTGACTACTCATAATAATATTGAAACATGATTACATTTACACAGTAACCCTGAGATCAAGTGGAAAGCCTGTATAATTTGTGGTTGTGGTTATTAATATGAATCAGAAGAGGTCAGTGGTTGCATTTTTATTATGTCTTTTAAATATTGCGCACATCTACGGATTTTTTTAAAATAGTGTTTCGCATTTTGTACATTTAAGCCTTATAAAAGGCATGAGAAGTGTGTTTTGGTGGTAAACTGAAGTATCCTAATTCAATATACCAAACAAATTAGGCCTCCGCTGACTTCTGTCTTCTCAGAGCTACAGTGCTATGATTGGAGCTTAGCTGGGTTATAAACAGGGTAGGCATTCTGTGACAGATGCTGTGCTCTTGTGATTCTTTAAAACTGAGATGTCCTACATCAATGCATTTTAAGACTTTGTGGAGACTAAATATATTCCACCAATGATTAGATTTGTTCATCAAGTAGTGGTAGCTGTAAACCTAATTTGTTTAGCATATTTCATAAAGACAGACCCCAAAAAATAAATGAGAAAAAAACATGAAGTGAATAAATAACAATCACATATCATTCATACCATGTATTATTAAAAGGAGAAAAAATGATCAGAGCTGTCAATTTTTTTTGCATCTTTGTCACATGCTTCAAATGATCAAACACATTTTAATATTAGACAAAGATAAACGGATTAAATACAAAATGCAGTTTTTCAATGATGATTTCATTTATTAAGGGGAAAAGGTTATCCAAACCTACCTGGCCCTGTGTGAAAATGTATTTGCCTGCTAAAACATAACCGGTTGTGCCAGCAAGAAGTGCACTCAAGCATTTGCGAAAACTGACAATGAGTCTTTCACATCACTGTGGAGGAATTTTGGCTCACTCTTCTTTTCAGAATTGTTTTAATTCAGCCACATTGGAGGGTTTTCAAGCATGAATGGCCTGTTTAAGGACACGCCAAAGCAACACAATTGGATCTTAGTCTGGACTTTGACTAGGCCGATCCAAAACTCATTCAAAAGATTTGTTTTTTGAGTGGACTTGTTGGTGTGTTTTGTACCATTGTCCTGCTGAATAACTTGAGCTTCAGGGCATTAACTGAATTGGTAGAGAGCAGCATTCGTGGTTCCATCAATTACGCCAAGTCATCCAGGTCCTGAAGCAGCAAAGCAGCTCCAGACCATCAAACTACCACCATGTTTGACCCTCGGTATGATGCTCTGTAAGTTTTATGTCAGATGTGACAGAACTTAAACCTTACAAAAAGTTGAACTTTTGTCTCATCAGTCCACAAACTCTTACAAATTGTTTAGCAAATGTGAGATGAGCCTTTTTGTTCTTTTTAGTCAGCACTAGTTTTCACCTCAGGACTCTCCCATGAATGACCCAGTCTCTTTGCTATTGGTGAATCATTAACACTGACCTTAACTGAGACAAGTGAGGCCTGAGGTTCTTCAGATCTTGTTGTTGAATTTGTTGTGATCTGGATGAGTCATCAGTGCACCACTCTTGGAGTAATTTGGGCAGACTGGCCACTACTGGAAAGATTCACCATTTGTGGATAATGGTTTTTACTGTCGTTTACTAGAGAACCAAAACCTTAGAAATGGCTTTGTAACCCTGGATTGAAAGATGTAAATGACTTTCTTCTTCATCTGTTCTTGAGTTTCTCTAGATCATGTCATGATGTGTTGCTTTCTGAGATCTTTTTTAAATACTTTTTCACATAATGTCAGGAAGATTTGTGTTTTTCAAATACATCCTGTTGAACTACATAGTTCAAATTTAGCAGGCGGAAATAAGGATATTTTCTTGATTTGAATGCAGACCAGAGGAGCCATTAGAGCATGATAACTAAGGCTTCATCCATTTGAAACCTTGCTTTTCATTATAAGATGCACTACATTTTCCGCATATAAGATGTATTACATAAATTGCATGCCATATTTAGAAAATTACATAGCAAAGAAAAAATCCTTTATCTCATGACATCTGCTTCTGTTTCTTTTCGTTGCATTATGGTTCATCTGTCCCAGCTTGTCTCATTAAAGCATCTCTTTCATCATCTATGTCATATTATCTAAACTAAAGTGTGCTCCACCATCTACCGCAGTAAATACAGGTTTTGCTTAATATGTGTTTTTGTCCGGTGTGTGACAGAGCAGCCATCGTTCTCTCAGCAGAACTCATCACTTTTCTTGTTATCCCCTCCTCATCCTCTCTTTATCCCCTCCTCTCATCTAATCTCTTCTCCTCTCATCCTCCGTTTCAGTCAGGAAGCCCTGGACAGACATCAATGAGGCTCCAAAAGAGGAGCGAGGATGACAGAAAAAGAGAGAGAAAGAGAGAAGAGGATGGAGAAGGAAGAAGACGATGAAAAGAGGGCAAAGAAAGTGGGAAAAAAACAGAAAGTGACCAAATAAAAGAAAAACAAAAAAGACATGAAAGACGAAGGCAGAGACAGATAGACGGACACCGAGATGAAGAGTAAGTAATTACAGGCCTCCCAGTGTTTTCAAAGCCCCTCTTTTATCTCATTCTTCCTGTGGCTGAGAAAAGGAGAAGGAGCGGAAAGGAAGAGGAGGAGGAGGAGAAGAAGACTAAAGTCGAAGCTTTATTCCAACTCAGACATCAGGCACCAGTTAGCTACATCACAGACACACTCAACCTATGTCTTGTGTATGCGTGTGTGTGTATGTGTGTGTGTGTTTGTGGCGGTGGGGTATTTGCAGGGTGTTTATATTAAGAAGTTTAATTGTATATTTCAGTCTTAATGTGCAACTTTTGTTTATCCATCTACAGTAGCAATATTGTGGTTATCATTTATTGTTTAATGTGTCGTTTGATGTTCTGTTGTTATTCCTTCACTGTGTAGCCTTCTTGTTTCAGCTGCTCTCTTTAGGGTTCACCACAGCGGATCATCTACCTCCATCTCACCCTATCCTGAGCATCCTCTTCTGTCACACCAATCCCCTCCGTGTCCTCCATTACTACATCCATGAACCTTCTCTCAGGTCTTCCTCTTTTTCTTCTGCCTCGGCAGCTCCATCTTCTACATCTTTCAACGTCCGGTCTATCCACGATCCTTCCTCAGCACATCTTCAAACCATCTCAGTCTTCCCTCTTTAACTTTGTCTCCAAATCTGATCTCTCGCTCAGATGTACTCATTTCTAATCGTGTCCATCTTGGTGACTTTGAATGAAAATATTAGCATGTTCAACTTTGCCACTTCAAAATAAAAACATAAATAAACAACTTGCATCATCTCACACCATGCCAAGTGAAGTGAAATGAAGTAGCTGAGGTCACGGGGTGGATGTGGTAGTTGTGGTGACATTTTTATGAATTATTAAATGTACACAAAGTGACCTTTAGTGACCTTATTCTGTTACTAATTAGACTTTCAGTACTTTCATGTAAGTGCAAACTATAACTGAGCTTCTTGTTTCCCTCATGACAACCATAGACTTGTTTAAGACTACATTCATGCCACTGTGGTCTTATGAACGCTAGATGGCAGAGTCGAGTTGTAGCCTTTAGCACATTAATTGCCCCGACTGAAAAACATAGTCTACCTGGGCCACGTTAATCCGTTTCTTATCCAGGGCGGGGAGAAAACTTCTCCCTTTTTTTATCAAGGAGGAGCCTGGAGACGCACCGACAAGCAGCGGCGCAGAGGCTGGGGCACAATTTGACTTTGCGGAGTAAAAACTCTTAAACAGTGAGTCAGTCCCTCGGCGATGCTCACCCGGCTCCACGCTCGAGATTGATCACCAATTACCGGGACTGATCATCGGGCAGCTTAGCCGGTAGCGCAGGGGAGAAACCAAACCAGTGCGCCCCGCTCCTGAGCTCCAGGTAAGAAGTGTGATCAGCTCCGCTCTCAGGAATGCAAGGACGGATTGCTGCAACACTCGGGGAAATTCCTGAGCAGCACTTTTTTATGCCAAGCAGACATGTGCTTCACTGTAATTTTCACTCAAAGGGGAAATGCACGAATTGTTGCTTTTATTTTGTTTTATGGGAAATGATAAAGAATCAGTGGACCATGGCTTATGGTCCACTGATTCAGAAGTGACTTAAAACAACAGCGCACAAAAAAATCTTTCTGCTTTCATATAAACACTTGACAGGATGACTTTGGTGCAAGGCATAATTATCTAGTAATATATAGTTTTGTTTATAGTGAACACGGCTGAATGGAAACATGTTCAATGTTATGATTTGCAGGAATGACAGCTTCAAGAAATACATTTTTTTAACAGTGAGTGTGTGACAAGCATATAGCTAGATGATTGTGGAGCATGTTAAAGGTGTGCGTGTTGATGCAAAGGTTTTAGCCTAAGGTGGTAGAAAAATTAGATTGTTTTTCCATTTCTCACATTTTTCACATTTCCGACCTCAGTTGGTTCGTGATGAATGGTTGATAATGAATTGGATTAAGTACTGTGCTGATTACTTTGATTTGAAAAACGGATAGCGATTTCTATTATTAATTTCGTCTCAGTGAATCATTTTAGAGCTTCTATGAATAACAAGCCACGTCATACTTACAGTGCTCGGTGTTATTTTTCCTGTGACACTTGAGGTAGTGCGCGTTTGTGACCTCGCACACCTTTCTCCTCTGTCTGCGTAATTGTTTTTCTGGTGCCGCCTGACTGTCCCGGGCCCCGGGCCCCCCAGGGGAAGTCCTGCCCGCAGACAGGCAGCTCGGCCCGGCTGGGGACATGCCGGGTCCTGCCGAGCCTCTGAAGTCTGCTGGCTGGCTTTGAACTGAAGCTGCTGGAGGTGGAAATCAATCCGTCTCGATCCCCCCCTCTCTCTCTGTCTCTGTGTCTCTTGCCCTGACTCTCTCTTCCCCTCACTCTCACTCTCTCTCTCTCTTTCCCCTGCAGCCCCCGGTGCAGACATCTCTTCTGCCACTGAATCTTTCATGTTCACAGGTAGAAAGGCAAAGGATACACAGAGAAGAAACAGGAGGGATTGTAACTCATCTTCAAAAGAAGTTAATATGGTTTCTGAGGATTAAAGGGATGAAGGTAGAAAAACTAACAAAGCCAGCGCCTGTAGTCATGATCATCCTATACTAGGCTGAAGTGAATGGAAAATTTGTTTACTTACTCGCTTTTTTGGCGTGATATCATTGCAAGTGTTTTTCTTGTGAAAGTTTAATGTTGAAATTTATGCTAGATGTCACAGCTGATTCCAATAGAGGAAGCATAACCATTTCCCCCCATGGAGAAATTTATAGAGCTCAGGAGGCCTTCTGGGGTTGAATGTTTCGTAAATGCTTCACACATCTAAGAGGAAACTCAACTAAAACACGTCATTCGGAGTTTACTTATGGTAGTGAAGTTATTTCAGCTCATTATTTTAGTTAGCGGGACAATTTATGATACAGCTGTTTGGTGGAGTCTTGCAGCCAAACTTACAGCACCGGGAACATGTGTAAGAGTTACAGTGACCCTGTGCATTTTGCATAATATGCAATATATTGTTTATAGCTTTATATGAAGAACATAAAAATCTAGGTCCCATTTATCCACAAATTAATACTTCCATTTATTTAGGAGGCATTTATTGCTTTTAGAGCTGAAAAAGTAGGCTAGATAAAAAATTTTTACTATTACTTTTCTGCATTAGTTTTGCATTAGTTGTAAAATAAACGTGTCAGTTCATCAGCTTTCAAACCTTTTAAAATATATTCCATTAGTAGAATAAATTATTTGATTTTAAGCTTTAGCTTAGTTTTACCCTTGTAAAATAAAAAGGTTAGCTCTGTGAATGTGCACACACAAAAACATTATAGCATCAAAGTAAATTTAAAGTACAAAAAATAAAAATCCAAGTAATATTTTTATTTTTAAAAATACATTTAAGTCTGCAGAGATTCTTAAAAGCACATACACAAATAAATGATTGTGTATTGTGTAAAGAGATACATCAAATATTAAATGCCACCTAAATTAAATCCTATGATCCTAAAATATGAGAATTATTTTGTAATTTTACAGACAAAATTAGAACATAAGTCCAATGGCCTTTATGATACTCTTGTGATAAAGAGTGAAGTGAAAAACTGACCCTCCCAAACTCTTGGGTGGGCCATTAATTACTCATTATGGGTCAACAGCTTAAAACAGGGCAGTGGCTCTTCTTTTCTGCGCTCCGTCATGGGCTTCCAGGAGGTCCCAAACAAAATGAGAGGTAGCAGCTCCACTTCATTGTATTTTATCTTTGCAATAATACTTTGCAATAATCCCAGCAAAGGAACATAGAGGCAAGAAAGCTTTTCTAATCATAGGTTTCATTCTCACCGCTATTATTTCCCCATGCACAGTGAAGACAGTTCAACAAACCAATACTAAATCCTCTCCGTGTAGACCCCAGAGAGGGACGTTTTAATCAAATTGGGGTTTGTGGTCTAATTTGTGTCTACTTACAATTCCTCCTGTGTATGGGTAACCTACTACATCAATGTCCTTCATGTAGAGTCTGTGGAGAGAGCGATCTGGCACTTTGTGTCTTACATTATGGAAAAATGCTGAGAGTGGTTTTAGAAATCAAAGTTCGGATAAACACATGCAAGAACGTTTGTGCCTTAAGATGAAGTTAAAATAGGTTGTCCTTTGCTGGTTGGCAATTAGAGGAATTCATGGGCATTGAGGATGCTTTCATCTCCAAATCTAGTGTTTCTCATTTGGTTGGACATTTTGCAGGTGGAGAGTCTGTGTGGGACCGTGTCATCAGTGCACTAAGTTGGGCACCTGTGCAGCTGAACATATGAGCTGTAAGATCTATGATAGCATGAGCCCTCCTTGGGCTGTTAGTGATGGCAGATGAAGGCATAAAGTGTCCTTTTGATGGTTTGCAAATACCTCGATGTAACTCTTTAAATTCCCAAATTTGGAGTTTTGGGTTGATTGACTAGGAATTTAGCTTTGAAGATTTCCCTTCTCTCACAACCACATCCATCCATCATGACAAGCTTCGGCTCAAAAGACTTAAATTATCCCTCAATTTCAACCGCTTGAAAAATCTGATTTGTATTGAAAGCTTTTAGAAGGCACACCTATATGGTTCCTTTTTTAAAATTGTAGAAGTAGCAATGAACAGTGCAGATTGATTCTACTTTGAGCCAGAGTTTTAAAATGCACTCGCTCTGTTGACTATGAGTGTGGCTAAATTCTTGCTAATCACATCAAATGAGTCATTGCTGTTACTGAAAAGCTTGTCCGCTGTTGATTTGAGCTTGATTTGATCATTAAACACTCTTTAACATTCTTTGTTACAGCACAGTGTCTTCTAGGAGCAAAAAGGCCAGTGAAACCTTTTTTAAGGGGCACACCCCAAAAACATATTTATGCTAATTTTTGAAAGTTGTTTTTTTTTTTTACTGTAGGTGTATTGACATACAGAGGAATTTCAGGTAGAAGATTAAGCTTCCCACCTACAGTCAATGCAAAATAAACAGAGACAGACGTGGAGACAGGGAGAGAGATGTTATGCACCGGCAGAGCTAAAGAGAGAACAAGGGATCAAGGAGTGGAGACGATGAAAGACAGATCACCGGCAGGCAGAGAATCAAAGAGCACGGTGACTGACTTGAACTGCGATAGGTGTGTGCTGCATGTGTGTGTGTGTGTGTGTGTGTAGGCATTTGCGACTTCTTTTCATGTGCCCTAAGAGTTTGTTTTTCCTGCGCACTGAGTGGGAAGCTGACAGTAAGTCTGTAATTAAACCAATCAAAAGATGAAGAGACATGAAGAAACATCACACATGTATGCACACACACACACACACACGCATGCACATAAACATACATTTCGCTTTGTGCGTTCAAATTATTGAAAGTGTGTTTCTGTTCTGCTTAAAAAATATGGACATTATTCAGCATCAAGGACTCAAGTCTGTCTTCGAGCTGGCTCTCATTATCACGTCTCTTAGTGGCACATGTTTACATGAATCACGGTTCTCTAGATGACATCTGAGTCACTGCACTTGCTGCGTGTCCATGTTACAGTAGAATTGCACTCTGATTTGTTGGTGGAAATTCAAGTTGCAGCAAAGCATGTTTTGACGCTCCTGTGAAAACGCAGCTCGAATTGATAAAAGCACGGATGATGCCGTTGGGTGGGATTGGAGTAAATGGATATTTAGTGAGGAGGCAAGAGCCAGCTGTTGTCTGAGGTTTGGGTATGTCTCCAGAGTTGGAAATCCCTTTAATCAGCGTTTATTTTCACATCAAACTTAAGACAGTAATCATGTTGCAAATCAGATGTATTTATTTCCGGCTCATTTAGTTCCCCAATAGTGAGGCTTGATGGCTACTTCATTCAGTGAGTTTGACTTTCTCAAGGACTTGTCAAGACTTTTAAACTTTAACTTTTTTTTAAAGACTAGTACAAGAAGTCAGTGAGATCCATTAATAGAAGTTTTGATTGAGTTTTTGATGGCCTGACTCAGCTGAAGGTGAAAGCGGTTGGTCTAATTTGAGTGACAGGCCTGCTGCTGCCACCACCCCTTTATTTACTTTCCAGCTGCCTGCAAATCATTCAAAGGAGACAAAATGCCAGCAGCACATTCCTTCTTCATAATTCACTTGAGAAAAGAAAGACAGTTGGTGCATTTATGATTACTGAGGATACCTAAATATGAAATGACAGCAAAATGGCCTCATTTTTAAACACATAGTTGGATTAATTTTGAAAGCTGCACATTGTTTAGGAGTAAAGTGTGATTTTATGCTTTTCGAGCAGGTTGTTAAGTGCAGGTAGCTGATTATGGCCACTGTTCAGTTAATGACATGGTGTTACACTGAATAGAATAGTTTATTTCTTTTTTTCCCTGATAATTATAGGCTCGTGCAGTATGGGTTTTATGCTTATAATCTCGTTTTAATCTCTTTATAATTTGAGGTTGCAATGTGAAATTTTACTTTATTCTACTGCGTTTCAGTGATTTATCCTCTTGAGTGTAAAACCTGTCACAAAACATAACAACGCATATATAAAAAGACGTACAATCGTCCAGTTTCGGTGAAAATAAAAATCTGTGCTATGTAAGTCTTGTTAAAGTAGGTTGTTTATCGGAGATGGTGGAGGTTTAAATGACAGACTACAGAAACTTGATAGTGGGGAAATCCACAAAATGTGTGGTTTTCTGCTTTCTGTTTTATCTAGAAACCCACTCCACTGAAGTTTTATTACCTATAAGAAAACCGATAATTGACTTGCATAATATCCCAACACTATAGTTTACATTTTAACTGATCACAACTAATTGTCGGTTGGTAATTGGTATAAAGTTGTATACAGTCTGTTGTGATTCAGGGCTAATGTAGTGGGAATGCATTAAAACTATAAACTTCCTTAACATGTTAGAAAATGCACTAGAAATAAAATGTTGTAATAGCTGGAATCTTCTATAGAAAGACATCAAGTGAAGACATCTTGTGTTCTGACAGAGGCTTAAAGATGGTGATGCTGAAATACAGCTGTTGATAGGTCTGCAAGAACACAGATGGCTTTGAGGTGTTGTGCTTCCTGGATGCACATGCAGACAAACAAGGTAGTTTAAGGCAGTCAGACTGTGTTACATGTGTTTGAAATTGTGCCTGGATTTGGCAGGTTGAGCCCCACTCTGTTAAGCGATCAAATCATTTGCCTGTTTAGGGATAGAGCTCCTCCAGAGAACGCTGATTAACTTTGGAACTTTGTTTATGACCTGGTTGGATTGTGTAGGAATGTGTTTATGGCAGCGTTTGGCAGGTTTATTGGTTAAAAAGACCAACATTGCTTGCTTTTTTTTTTAATAGATGTTCAAATTGAAGTATAATTCTCCTCAGGTATACTGGATATGCTATATTAGATAGTTTGATTTCTTTTTTAATATGAGGAATGCATTAGTACTAATTGTGGTTTTCTTGCAAAACTTTCATTGTTTCTAAATTTGCATTTTTATGACACTAAGAATTAATTTTGGCATCACTTAAACATTATATAAAGTATATGACTATTAGGTATTTAGTTTTAACATGTACTTTCATCGGTATAACAAGAAGTTACATCGTGTTTAAGGATCATTAAAAATGTCATTAAGACAGGAAAAGGGGTTGGTTAAATGAAAAAGTGGGAGGAAGAGTGAAAGAACGATCTAAATGGGAAACAGATTTTTCCTTTTAGAAAAACCAAGAAATCCCAAGATGAAAAAAGGCTGGACCCTCCTGCTGATTTGATTGTCATCAGAAATTAAGTGCTTTTCAAGAGACCACAAACCATCCTCTTACCAAATTCTTCATTTTCTACATTGGTTAGCTTGTTGGCTTTGTTCCCTGGCCACTGATTGGCCTAATACTTCATGGGGCAGGAAGTCAGGGTAATAAATATCCTTTACAGGGTTAAACACTGTTGCTGAAAAGCCATTTTCCACACAATCCATCTGTAACATTACTTAATGATACAGACGTAGGAGAGCACAGAAGGAAGGAGTGAAATAGATGTGGCATATTTCCCAGAAAAAGCTTAATGAAAGGAATTAAATCAGTGACACAGAGGAGAAAGAGGCCAGCATCAGGAACGAGCAATGTTTAAGATGATTACCATCATCACTGGGTTCACTAAAGATCATAGTAAAACACTGGTTGACCACTGGTGAGAACAAATTACATATAGTGTGACAATCAGACAATCTTTATGGCCTATAACAGATCTAAAAACAGGTGTACAAACGGTGGACTACCTACATGCTAACTAACCATCAGCATCTTTTACTTTGAAACTCAGTGGTCTGTTTCGAGTCTGGGTTGCAATTTTGAAAGTTAAACCACTTAGTGAGCTTTATTTGCAGACAAGTTGTTATCTTCCAAGCAAAATACAGGGGACTCTGGCAGTCTGCGAACAAATAAAGCAATCACAATGAGGTCTTCAGTGCAGCACCAAATACCTCTTGGTGACCGGTTTCACCAAGCAACTTCCAGCTACCACTTGGGAAATGCTGATGTTTTACAAACAACCAGTGGTTGCCAGGTGGTCACCAGCAGGTCTCTTGGCCTGGGTGATTGGGACTCAAGATGCTTGAAACGTCAGTTTTCCAAGGACCCTTGTGAAGTTAGCCACAGTCTTTCATCTTACTTTCTGCTTTCTCCTTACTTAATCTCAGGCTTACTCCATAATGCTAACATTGACTCTCTTTGGGGCTTTGCTGTAGGACTCTTGTAGTTTTTCTATGGATGCATTTTTGTAGATGCTGAAGAGTGAATTTAGGACCGGTCAGACAATCCTCTCATAGTACTACATAATGAAAAACTTTAGCACTATGTTTTAGATGTATGTAGCATTTTATATACTAATATAATAATCCCCTGACTAAATGATCTCATTGGAATTAACATCTAAAGAACTAGACAGCTACATGGATAGGTAAAGTTGGATTGAAATTACATATGTGAGAATTTCCACTTTTAAGAAAGTCTGTATAAGCAAACAAGATGCGTTGAAGAGCACAAATACACCTGGGATCATTTTCAAGTTTTCTCTTCATTCTGTTTAGTTTATTTTGACAAAACCTGATCACAAAAACAACTTATTAGAAAATTGTCTTGGTTCAAGTTAAAATACGCCTTTTTACAATTTCACACACATGCTACAGGACTCGATTTTCTGACTAACTTAAGTTAATAAATTAACAGTTTGCACACACAGCCTGTCTGCTCGCGTTCTCAGGGTGGACATCCTCACGTAAACACTGGACAAAGTACTCTGAACCACATTTGTGGTCATTTCCGCTCCAGTAAGTGTAGCATGACCTCACACAAAAACACACAGAATCACTTGCATAGCTTCCAACAGCTATGGTATCACGACTTGTAATTAGTCCACTATACAACTCATACAATAAAGTGTCTTATTAAAGATCAGTTCTTATTTGTACGTACAAATTTCAGTCCTCAGATTAAACAGACTGCGACTGTCTGTTCAGTCCAAATAGTGATTGTTGACATGATAGATAGAATTAGTCCATTTCCCATAAAAAGTAGATCTTATAAACTAATCATTGGACTTACACACACTTACACACTTGACAGCCTTTAGTGTTTTCTTTGTAGATATATAATTTACTTATGCATTAAAATCTAAAGCATTACTGCAAAAATTCAAGCACATTGAGCACATTAAGCCACATCTATGAGTGGTACATTGCTTCACTTGCACAAAAAAGAGGACAAGTGGAATTAGCAAGAAAGACGTGGAGCCTATCTACTTAGTCCTTGTATGATGTAATCTATGGGAATTTCCAAAGACCAACATCTCCTTTCACCTGCAGGATGTAAACATCACCGTAATGACTTTAAGTAAGTCTATCACATTTAGCTGACACATTTTGTTGCAATCCATATCAATACAGACTTTAACCCGCTTTGAAGTTCTGCTCTGGATCCTTAGCAACATTACAGCATTATACTTGTCACTGTAGGCCAAACAGCTTTGGCAAAAGATGCCTTCTTTAGGTCTTGCTGATTAGCGTTACATGCGTTTAAGGTTAATGCATTTGAAATTGTGCATTTTTGAAATGAAGCGAGATAAATTGCCGCCCCCTCGCTTTGTGGTATTGCACATTTAATTTCTTCCGCTAACAAAAACAGCAATCAGATGCAACCAAATGAAAAGCAGACATGAAGACAGAGCTAATGAAGCCAGGGAGGCACCAAAAGGCTTCTAGAAAATGTTTACTACTGTAAAAATGTACTACAGATGAACAATGCTGGACTGTGATTCATACACAGTACATTTGCTGTGTAACTAAGAGCAGCTTACACTCTTACTTAGTAATGACACAGCTAAAGACAGAAAGGTTATTTATCTGCGATTTTAGGATCGTTAGAAGATTAATACCCTTGGGGGGTTAAAGGCTTGGGCTTACTTTCATCTTAGACCTGCCCCAACAGAGAAAGCTGAGGTTAAAGAGACAGCGTGCGGGTTGAAAGAGGTAAAGCAGACTGTCAGAAGACACCAAGAGTCTTCAAACACTGCCGTGTTGGAGTTATGTGTGTGTGTTGTGCATGGGTTTATGTGTGTATCACTTTAACCCCATAATGAGAAGCCTTGAGGGGGTCCATAGCCATTTGGCAGATCTTAATTTCCTGATTTAAAAAAAAACAAAAACTGTCTCCCCTTTTATCTCCTTTTCAGCAGTGACACACACACACACACACACACACACACACACACACACACACACACACACACACACACACACACACACACACACACACACACACACCGGTTGTGGTCTTACCACAAGTACTTGCGCAATTAAGCCTGTTTTGCCCTTAAAAGCGAATTGTGTGCATTTATAGCCCGCGTATATGTGTGTTCATGTGCGTGTGTGCATGTGCGTGTATGTGGATGCTGTAATTAAGCAAGATCAAACCTCTGGGTTTGTAGAATTAGCCATCGTTGAAGATCAGAAGGTTTTTAGTCAAGTGTGAGACAGGAAAGAATGAATTTAGAGGTTTGGAGCCAGGCAGCAGACAGATTGTGACCTCAGATAATTGTGGTCTCTTCCTTTTTTTGTCTCACAGACACACTGACACATACACAAAAATACTTTGATACTCTCGACAAGTTCAGATGGATTTAAAGTTCAGCCGTCAGTGTGCGAAACTGAACTGATCTGACCTGGGGCCACACCGGTTAAAACGGTAAAACATGTTTTTATCAAAGTGTCAGTGCATGTGTTTGCTGGTTTTCTGATTTAGGCAGCTAAAACTACTGGTACATGTCAGGGAGTCATTGCCTTGATGGATGATGAAAGCCAGTCCTGCTACAAGACAGCACTGTTGTTAATTTCCATGAATGCATCTTGATGACTGTTAAACTGATCCATACTTAAAAAGATATCATAGAACAATATGACATTGATTTTAATGAGCGATTTTAATGTGGTCACGTACTTTTCTGTATAATGTTCTTTTGATAGCTGATGACCATATAATCAGGATTCAAACATGCGGGGATTTTTGTGGATTCTTCAAACAAAAATGTTATTTAATTTTATATTGCAGGAAGAAAAAACATGTTACCTGTACTGAGCCACAGATACACCAAAAATTGTGACTTGAAAGTGCAAAAAAAATCTGTTAGTTTGCATAATGTGTCATCCAGTATTTAGTATGTGTCATGGCCCATTATAAACAGGCGGAAAAAATGACTGCATCTATTATCTGATGCCTGTTATCCAGCAGGATAACACACTATGTCACAAAGCTGAAATCATCTCAGTCTGACAACAAGTTCACTGTACTCAAATTTGTGACAAAACGTCAGCAGCTAAGTGATGCTATCAGGTCAGTATGGACCAAAATCTCTGGGGAATGTTTCCAGCACCTTGTTGAATCTATGCCATGACGGACTAGCAAGGTAGAAATAATAATAATAATAATTAGAACGCATCCCAGCCAGCTGAGTTACTCGGAGACATATGTATTTATTTCCCTGTTGACAGTGATAAACTCATGACTTAATAATAATTTAGTAATTTAATGTTACAAGCAAAATATATCAGTAAATAGTATTTAAACATAGACACAGACAGCCACACACACACACGCACACAGAAATGCTGTATACTCAGTGCAGGACAAACATACAGTGACTAAAATCAGAGACACTTTCTTGGAAACGCTTGCATTTCCAAGAAATAAACAAGCAATCAAACAATACCACACAGCAGATTAATTTCTGGCACATTAAGGGGAATACACACATGTTTTATGAAGTGCTGCTATCAACAACCTTATATCCAAACACAGATGTCATTTCACAAAAACCAAACTAAACAAGCTTTCTCTTCCTCCGTGATTTTATAGCTTTCCCGACCTTTGCAACCTCTTCGTTTTCTCGTCAGCTTGTCATTAAACCGTTTAGCAGTGAGGTAAAGAATATTTTAGCGTGTTTGCAGAAACAAACACAAAATGTAAAATTGCTGTTTACCTAATGTCAACTTAATTATCGGAGTAGCTGTGGAAGTATGATTTGAAAATGCATCCTAGGCATTTTATTTTAAGTGTTTTCCTTCTCCTTTAACCAGTGCTTAGCAGAACTATAAACTGAATTAGAAACATTAAATTGATTTATTACCTACTGATCGACTATATTACTCTGGGGATTTACACCCTACTGCAAGCCAACTTCTTCCACCCTGATGCAATACCAGGTTAGCATTAAATATTAGTTGCACTATTAAGTGGCAGCCATCAGTGTGAAACTAGGCTTGAAAGATGTTTTTACTCGCGTTTCAACTGAGGTTGAGGTTTGGAGAAAATTTCTAACCCAACGTGACAGAGACATAACAAAGAAATAGGCGTATAATTAAATGTTGTTAAGTGATATCACCAACCTTTATTGAAGCAGAGGTTAGCCAACGGTGATGTGTGCTTGTAGTTATGAGTCAGAAGAATGCCATGGGCTGTTCTGTTGCTTTTACTTGCTCTTGGTGTGACGTGCTATCAGCATGAGAGTGAAGTCATTTGGGCCACACCGACACGTACACACACACACAGACACACAATATCCCCACTGACAGCACTGCTGTCGGCAGGATGCTGAGATTCATAACAATGCTGTTTTATGATTGAAGTTTTGTGCAGGAGTCTGAATGCTGGAATGTTTGCATGAATATAATTCGAATGAACAACCTGTCTTTCTCTCAGCTCTCCCAGGAAGAACACACAAAAATGTCAGAAAGGAGGGAGAAGAAGTCGATCTTTCTGTCCTCGTTATTAGTAAGTTTTCCTCTCCTGCCTCATATCCGCTCATTTTACCTTATATTTGATAAAATCTTCTCCCTTGCATATCTTCATACATCACTTACTCCCCCTCTCCACCCCTTCTCTTTGTCTGTTTGCATTCCTCTGCTCTTCTCTTTACTTTTTTCTTCTTTTCACGCCCTCTCTAAAATCATAAAGCAGTAGCTTTAATTTAAATTTGTCATCGTGTTTTTGATGCTGACCCCTCAGAAACCCATATTGGTCCAGCAGTATGGCTCACAGCCATAATAAACTCCACATTTGGCACAGGAAAAAAACAGACTTTGTGGTACTATGTGCCAGCAGCTTGCATAATTCTTCAGCACTTGTACCAATTAGTGAACCTTGGAGTTTTTATAGAACAGATATCTTTATAATCTGTCTTAGAATCTGGAGATTCTCAGCTTGTTTTGATGTTAAAACCTACTGGCAGTCTTCTGACACACACCCCCATCTTAACCTCTTTCCCAGAATGACAGACAGTATACTTCTCGGCTACTGTCATACAACATAGCACCCTTTTGATGATTATAGAAGTGATGGGTACTAGCACTGTATTATTTGCAGTCCCCTTAGTTTCTGCTAAATTTTAATTCTATAGGCTGAGATAATTATGACACATTAAAGAATGCATCATCTTGCTTTCAATGCTTTTTAAATACATCAGCTGCATACAAAAAAAATGAAAGCTGATGTGCTTTAAACATGCATACACTTGCAAGGCCAGCAGGGGGCGACTCATCTGTTCGGTTTCTTAGTCAGATCCAGCTGTCGTTCTTATGGCTAGCTTCAAATTACCAAGACAGCCAGTCAGACAAAAATGGGAAACCACAAACTATGATAGATACCAATATATGGTCTGTGGCAACAGACTAGCTTGAGATTGTAAATGAGTTCAAAGTTGTTCCACTTTACTAATCAAAAGATTGGTACCTCATAGGCGCACTGCAGTTGGACAATCTGTGCTGTTAGTAAAGGGAAGTAAATATCGGAACAGCTTACTAATGACAATAAACGAGCGCTCTACTTATCCCACATTTAAAGCTCATCTTAAAGAAGCTGATGGGAAACCAGGTCTGTGACCATTTGAAACTAATTTCTCTCTGATGAGGTATTTATATCTGTTTTTGCTGAATCTCTTTTTTTTATGCGACTTGCCCTGGGAAACCAGATGTAAAATAGCACTTTTGATCAAATCTGGCATGTTTAAATCTTTAAATATTTTTGGTATCTTGATGTCGATTAGCATGTGTTGCAACTGTTAAATTAATAAAGACACAAAGAAAGACAATATCTAAATGTCACTTGCAGAAAGTGATTGCTCTCAGTGACTCCACACTATCTCTTAAACTAAGGATTTCAGTTTCAAACTAAGCATTTTAAATCCACCAGTTTTAGTTTACTCATCATTGGAAGCACTACTTAACCTGTGAACTCTTGCAAGCTATTCTGGAGGAACTTTCCAAACTCTGATAAGGATTCAGACTATTGCTTTCTAGCAGGATGTTTGTGTTAAGTAATGGAGATACTGGCATCTGAGAAGGACTGGTATAAGAAAGGCCATACCATAGGGACCAAAATCCACACTTATAATTAAAAAATAATAATTAAATCTGTCTCTGTTAACCAAAAACTTGACGTAATTTAAGTATTTACTGTAGAGACTGCATTAAATATGTATTAAACTATATTTAAATTGTACAATGGTGCTTAGGATATATAGGCGAAGCTAAGGAATAGATTAATCTGGTTTGACTCACCAAATATCTGGTATGAGATAATATATGCAGTCAAATACTGAATATCTAGACACATAAACACACTCGTGGTGTAGATGTATATTTATTTAAATGGTGCCTTGTGTCTGCTGACATGAGATGGTTATTAGGGAGAATACAGTGAGTGGGAGATGTTATTAAACAATAGAGAGAAGATGGAGAAACTTAGTCATGCACAGTCATGCACTCATTTACTTTCACTCCATCATTTTCTGGACTGCAAATGATTTTTAAAAGTCAGTTCGTTTGTTTGGAAAAGGACAAAGTGTGCTGGTAAAGCTATAAATACCAGCTGCTACTTATTACAATGAGCCACAGTGACACGGCACAAAGACACATAGGCTACACCGTCACATTTTCACATTTTAGAGGACGTTATACTGACTTGCGTTCATTTCTAAATCTTAACCAATACCACAATTTTCCTTCATGCAACCCCAACCTACACCTGAAAGGTCTAAACCAGGTCTTCACCTCACACTTCAGCAATTGAGATTAATGAGTTACTGTGCAGATATATTTATGTCTAAACAACATGAGTAATACAACCACAAACAAATACACACACATGCAATTGATGGGATCATGCAAACTCTTGTTTAACACGAGGACAGCTAACGATGGTCTCCATCTGAGTTATTGCAGACAAAGAAGTCAGCATGTTTGTTTTATTTGCTGCTTGTTTATTTCCAGTTAAAGTGAAGATGCTGATTCATGGACGCTTAATTTTATTTATAGACTCTATAAATAAAATGAAAGATGGATGTAGCCCCTATATATATCATCAGCCATTTCTTTGTGGCCCTTTGGAGAAACTGGAGTATCTGCTTTTCCAGAACTTAAACTATGATAATAAGAATTAAAAAATGATGTTTAGGGCAAATACCAATACCAATATTAGGTGATTTAAATATCTAATAGTGCAATATATTGGATGATTAGTAAATAAATAACTACAACAGTGTAGCTGTATCTGTTTTTGCTTGAATAAACTGGTTGTTGTTTTTCCAAACACAACTGTTAGTATTGGGAAACTTGCAGAGTGCCCTCTTGTGGATGAACTATGCAATGTCAACACTTGTAACATAGTTGAAGAGTGTTTTACCCTGATTATGATTTATTGGAAATTACAAATTCCACTACTGATAGATCAGCAAATAAGTAAAATTAGCCCTGTGATAAATCTGTTAGATTAGGCGTTGATCTGGATCTATTAAGCAGCAGTGCCTTTATTTTTTTTTGCCGGTGGCAAACATGTCTTGCACAGGGAGTCTGTTAGCAGTAGTATGTATCTGTCATTTCTGTTTTCACAAGTTATTATATGTTGTTTTGTCCTTATTTTGTCTGATCTCGACTCCCCTTTTCTGACTCTCTTTCTCTTCCTCCAGGTGTGTTGTGTGTTTGCTAGTGCAGAATATAACATCTGTGGACAGAATGAGTTCTTCAACCAGACCAGTAACAGCTGCCAGGCCTGCCCTCAGTGCCAGCCAGGACATGAGCCATATATGGTGAGAATGCATGCATGCACTCATACATAAAAAATGTTAATTTAACTCGTAAAAGTTTTTTTGCTTTGTTACACTACCTGAGTACATTTTGAAATCAACTGTTGGAATCAACTGACAGCACGAGTGAAGGAAATGCAGTAGCAAATCATCATCAAACTAAGACCGTCAAAAACTGAAGAAAAAACTGACTTTTTGAATGTAGGTGTCAGTTTTGCCTGGACCACCCACAATCCATGCATTCCAACATATACGCATATATACAAATACACAGCACGCACACATAGCTGCACGGTGAAGGGTGCCTTAATTTAAATGAACAATTTCTTTATGGTTTATTGCTATCATTGACTTCAACATGAAGGCATGCATTACAGTGAATGGCTTGCAGTAGTCACATAGTGATTTAGCCCTCGTCAGTCAGTCTGCCAACAGCCAAAGCAAACAAAGTGCAGGTAAATGCTTCAGTGGGCACCTGGGGGTGCCACACCCGCTTGAGAGAGACAGCTGCACTCAAGGGTGAACAGAATGAATTACAAGCTGTTTTCACACATGCTCTACATCTCTAAACTTTTCTCGGTATTACTGGTGGAGCTGCTTATGGGAACGCAAGTGTCCTACTTAGTCAAAGCAGAACAGTGTATGGTCTTTACCCGGCTAGGCAGATAGCACAAAGACATTGTGAGGCACCCGTGTCCAAACAGAGCTGGCAAATATCCAGAATTCCCAATAAGTCATAAGTTTGGCCTCTTGCATGCTTTGCTCAGGTAGCACCCTCGACTTCAAGCAGTAGTGAGACCAACTACATTATTGTGTGGTACAAAAAAAAGCAATATTTTTTCAACATTTGTAGAATTCTTGTGCATAAACAGGAAATCTATATGCTGCATATATTCAATATTTTGAGCAGACCCTTTATCAGAATTTACTTTTATATATATATTTGTGCGTATACATGTGTCTGTTCAGTAGAAGCTGGATTCTCTGGGCTCATTAACCTGCATGAATAATGCTTAAACCATTTGATCAAAACATAACAGAAAGAGAAATTCAACTTCTCATCTAAAGTCGATGTCCTTTAAAGCAGCTGTGGGTCATCTACTGATTGGAATGTCGGTCATTTGATCCATGGCTCCTCTAGTCTGCAAGCGGAAGTATCCCTGGGCAAGACACTGAGCCCTGAGTTGCCCCCAGTGTTGAATGTATAAATGTTAAGTTAAAAGCTCTTAGACATAGAAAAAACACTTGTGTAGGTGTGTGTGTGTGTGAATGTGGCTTGTAGTAAAAAAGCCTTTGAGTGCTCAAATAAAGGAGAACAGTGCTGTATAAGTGCAATTTAAATCTAAATTTGCATGGTAGTAAGAGTTATAAATTGTATTGATATAGATACGGATTTTACAAAACAGAATGAATTTTAGAAGAACCTTTTTATCAAAAACAGAAAACATGGCACACTGTTTTGTCTCATATTTTATCCTGCTGAAAATAAAATAAATGAAATAAACCCGACTAAAAAAATGAATATAAAATGTTAAAACACCCTCTAGGTATTGTTAATTAAGACTAACAGTTCAAACTGTCTTGCTTCATAATGGTTGCGTGGATGCAACGGTTAATTTAACTGACAATGTCCCCAGGATCTGATTTGTACCGGCGCACTGAAGTATGTGGCGTCACTGTTTTTCCAGCTGAATGCGAGTCACCTCAAATTAGGCATGATGTTATGAACGGACAAACCACCCAATACTGCAGGTTCCCTCGGCACTCTGACTGCTCAGTGGCAGTTTTTAACCACAGCAGCTTATTAAAATAGACAAAAAACCGCTCGGCACTCTAGACTCAGCGCTGGACGGGCAAAATTAGCAGCAGCTGGATGGATGTTGTAGTGCATTCTGTATTTAAAGAGCTTAAAAAACAAGATCACGGAAAAAGCATGAACCAAGAAACGATCAAATACTACAAGTATTTTAATGATCCCCAAAGGCAGACAAAAAACCCCACAATTACACATTTGCATGGAAGTGATCACAGTGCACTAAACCCTTTGTTTCTATCTTAGTTCTCTCCTCTGGTGCTTTCCTCATTCCTGCTTTGTGTTTCTGCATGTTAACAGATACTTCTATAAAGCAGCTAGTGAAATCAAATGTTCTTTCTCCTCTTACTCCACCTGATGATAAGCTCAGTCTGATAATCAAAGAGTATTGCAGCCATTTGAATGTAAACCTCGAGTAGTTTCATCAGTGACATGAAAGCCCTCTTTGCACTCTGATCCTTTAGGTGCCACAGTCTGGAACAGTCTGTCACTTGTTCTTCTGTTTCCCTGACATGTTTCTTGTACATGTGTGTCTTAATCACAGTATAACCAGAAAGTTCTTGCTCAAAACAGGGACTCCAAAAAGTACATGCCCGCACACACTCACACAGACACTATGCAAGACTCCACACAGTTCAGAGAGATATTGAAGACCCATTTCAGTGCACATCTTGTATGCAGATTTCCAGGCTAGTTAACAGCCCACCCTTACATTTCTGATTTTGGTAGAAGGGTTGGTGGGGGAGGAAACATTGAAGAAGTGAAGAAGTACAGAAGTTTTACATCAGATTGCATCTTGTATTGTGTATTGTGATTATGGTCCCTTGTAACCTCAGCGTTTGATGAATAATATGCACTGCAAGTCTGAGGTAATCGCCTTTATTTCTCTTCACGGTCAAGTATTATAATACAAGCATAACTATCTGAGTTTCACTCACCTCCATAACTCCTATAATAAGCAAGATTCAAAAAGGCATCAATTTGCTTTTCAAAGGAACGAGTTCTTAATCATTCTGGAGAAGCTTTGAGTCACTGTAATCCTGAGTATAAATGATCCAACGAGAGCTTTAACTCAAAGCAACAAGATCCTGCTGATAACCCAGCACGTTTTTATATCAAACAATCACACCGGGACTCACGGACGTCAAAAAAAGAAGGGAGAGAATATTAGATTTCTGTAAGAGTCAGCCTGCTGTAGCCTAAAGCTAAGAGGCATAGGCTTTTTTTAATAGACAGATGAAAGTGGGAGGGAAATGAAAGATGAAAGGAGCGAAAAAGAGAAAGAGGTTGATGTGTTTTTACATGTGTGTGTTTGCGTGTGGCCTGTTTGGCCTCCCAACTGAGAGGAATTACCATGTGGAGATGGGAGGAGATGGATGCTCGAAAACATACCAGTCATCTTAAACAACACCAGTCATTGAAAAGCATGCGCAGCGAGCCCCTGCTTCTCCAGCCACACACAAATCTGATATGCGAGAAAATCAGATTTTCCTTGTCTTTTGAAAAAGTAATGTCAGATTGTCTCAGAACAGAGGTAGAAACACATCACTGTTTTATAATATGTGTGTCCACGTCACAGTTGGAATGTCAGTGATCAGCGATCTGTAAATTGTATTTGTTTGTTTTTTGATTTAATAATTGATCATAAAACTGAAAACGTCTCTTTATAAAAAATGTCTTTGTGTGTGCTTTGCAGACCTGCGGTCATGGTGTGAAGGATGAAGGCTTTACCTGCGTGCTGTGCCCAAAGGGAAAATACTCCGGAGGGAAATATGAGATCTGCAAACGTCACACAGACTGTCATGCCCTTTACAGTGCAACTGTTCACATACCAGGAACTCCCGAACGCGACGCAGAGTGTGGACCCTGTTTACCCGGGTAAAGCACACTACAAGCAGAGGCAACAGCCATTTAACACACAATGCAAGACACTTTTTAAATGATCACACAAAGAATCATTGAACTATAAAATATACTCAGTGTTTTTCATTGGCTTCAGTTACTTAATCAATGTTAAATGGTAAATAAGACAAATGCATGCGAAGAATTTCCATGTCATTTATGGTCAGCTCCACCCATCTGTTATTCACTTTGCATTATAATAATGAGATAGTGTGTCAATAAAAAATAGCCTTTTAAACATGCAAATAACACGTGAACTGTCACTTTTTTCCTGGTGCGTCTTCTTATATGTCCTTGTAAATACGTGTCCCATAAGAAAAACAGGTGCTTAAGCCTTAAAACATCTGGCTCAATGTTATATTTAAAAATGACTCGAGCATTTGTTTGCCTCCAGTTTTAGCTGCTTAGTTTCTAAGTTCTTTTTACCTTTTCCTGATGCATTACTGCATTTCTTGGCACACTACTGCCACCTATAGAACACTGACTGGTGTAAAACCAATGACATCACTCGAACAAATCGCCCTTTGCATGCAGACACAAGAAGAAGAAATAATAGATCCAGGTGCTTTGTAGCACTAACTGTGATCAGAATTCCATAAAGTACATTTAAAAGCAGCCTGACATACAAGAGACATAAAAGAGTAGTCACGTGCAGTCTGAAAAAGAAAAGTACAGATCTTATGAAAATGAAATAAGCATATGACTTTTTTAAAGAGACATTTTTTTGTTTTGTTTATTTTTTTTCTTAACAAGATACTTAATCTGATCAAGGCAGATACAACAGACGTGGTTATTTTAGTTGGCAAGATCAACATTTCCCAGATGACTCATTCGGTCTAATTGTACACATCGCAGCCGTATACTGCTGTATCCCGATAAATTTACAGAGATGGATAACTTTGCTATGGATGCAAGTTAATTCTGCCAAAGAAGGATATTTATGACAACTCATCTTTGGGCAAACAGACACGGCTGATTACGTCCTGAATGGATGTTCTACTCAAGCGTCGATTTACTGTACAGCATGCATTTTTAATATGATTCGCACTCAGATGCATTATTTAGCATGTGAATAGGCTGCCGTGCTCCATTCGGTTTCATACATCCTCTCGCTTTGTATGCATACACACTAAATCTTGCACTTTTCAATTTGCACATGGCAGTTGTCTTTGCAACCCCATGCCACATAAATATTAAGTCAATAAGGGACTTTTAAATGTTGCCAGACCTTCCTCTCCTCCCTCTTCCTTATTTGCCCTTTGCATCATCAATCATGTTGTGTCGCCACCGATAAATTGCTTGCGTTTATTTTTTTGTTTTTTTTTCTATTCAATCGTATTTCATTGGAAACATTTTTTGGGTACATGTGGGCAATATAGCAATACATAATATAGTAGGTAGGAAATTCATGATTAGGGGATTTTTAAGAAACCTCCCACTCTATCACAGGGAGTCTAATGTTGAAATCATCTCATCCTGTCATCAGCCTGGATGATGATCTGCTGTCTTCTAATTTTCAAATTTAATTTGAAAAGCACCAAATCCCAACAAGACCTGCTAAAAAATTAATAATTTGTGGTGTTTTTCCAGTATAATAATTATTATTCTGTTAATAAATAAATAAATTCTTTATTGACTGTCAAGTATTGAAAAAAACTGCTCATCCTAAGTGAATAAGATGCTGTTTTTTTTATTCTCATGAACTGTTGGACTGAGTTTGCTGTTACGGTTATATTTAAAGTCCATTACAAACATCGAATCAGATGTCTCCTTATATGTCTGCACAGCGAAGACCTCATATATGTGTTCTATATTAAATCATTACTTAATTATCTGCAATCATGTGTATTTATTCAGATATTTCACTTGTGCCCTCAAGCACAAATGATACACTACCTTCCTCTCTCCTTTCCTCCCACAGACGCTTCATAACTCAGAGTGATATCTGTACCAAGCCATGCTTCATGCCCTCAAGGCATCAATTATGTACATACCCTCACAGATTCAAACTTTTAACCTTCGCTGCTTCCACATACTTTTGAATCGTGTTGAACTTATAAGTGTCTTGAAACCCGGATGTGTCTGAAAGTCTTGCGCTTCATACATTATGTGATTTCTCTATTTAGTTTTTCTCTTGCTGCCTTTGTTAAAGACAGTTTGTGTTTTCCAGGTATTACAGGTTGGGGAACAGATCAGAAAAGCCCTATTGGATGGTTTGCCATTCCTGCCAAAACGCACCACGCAACACCAAAGAATGTAAGTTTAGCTATTTTTTTCTTAATTTTTGCTCCGATTTTTGCTCCTCGCGATTTTTTAAAATGTTATCTCCCAACTCTAAATTTGGAATTTTAGACTTTTACGTTACAGCTTTTTCTATCCATGCATACAACAACTACAAAAGCTACCAAACATTAAAGTTTTTTTTCCTAAATGAAAGGAAGTACAATATGACAGTGGAAAAGCAGATGTCTGCCGTAAGCCTGTGCTCCATTTAAGGAAACAATTAAAGGTCAGAGGTTGTGTTGAGTTCTGCCAGACTCTCTGATGGATACAAGGAAGTTGTACGCCCACTCTACCCCCCTCCTTGGATCAGTGCTTCTCTGGCTCCACAGGGCTGTTTGGCTGCTTATCAATAACATCGTTGCCTCACTGGTTATTCTGCTTACCTGACACTATATGCTATATATGTGTGTGTGTGTTAGTGTGTGTGTGCAAACTGTTGCTGCAATCACAGACATTTCTTGAGACTTGCAACACGGCGCATAAATTTTGAGCAGTTATATCTTCTTGTTTGTTTGACCGTCCTGAATTGGAGGCCTAGTTGCTGTGTAGTGGATGTGTGATGTGTTGTGATGTGGAAGCAGATTAATTGCTTTTTCATTGTACAATTGTCACAGAGTCTCTTGCGGGTTGTTTTCCTTTTTGCAAACTTTCAACAGTGCTAGTGTGTTTCTAATGATGAGCAGTGCTGAAGACGTTTGCTGTTCTGCTTTGCCCCCCGTGGGTTCATCCAGATGTGACAGATCAGAACATCAGCAGGATCCGAACTGCGTTTGTGACCCTGGCTGGTACATCCTGCTAAGCAAACGATATTCATTGTCCCATCATTGCTCAAAATCCCCTTTGAGCCGGAAACTATTTTTATTGTGTCATATTTAATGAGCGTGTTTTGAAAGATTGAAACCCCAAAAAGCAGCCTGGGCCTGCAGAGAAGAGGGTGTGAAGTGTGTGTGTGTATGTTGTGCTTGTTTCTGTGTGTAAGGATAAGCACTTGATTTTCAACAGCAACCTAATTGTCTCTCCCAGGCATGGAAATGAGTGATTGAGTGATGTTGTAAAGAAATGCAAATAAGATAAGATAAAGTGATGTGAATACTACAAAGAAATGGCAAATGTAGCAAGTATTTTATCTAATTTAAACTGTTTTCATTTAAACATTTTGCATTTCTCCTCATTTTGAAAACTGGAAAATACCTTTCTTTAGATAGGGGGATTGATAAACTCCTGTAGCTCAGCTTTTTATTGTATGGATGACTGCAAAAAGGTTACCAACTGCGTTTTTCCTAAACCATCCTACTTGTTATGCTTCAGCCAAGGTGGATCTAAGTTTTGATGTTGTGGCTTCTCTTTCAGCAATATTATGCAAAAAAATACTGGCTCGGTTTGATTAAACTCAGAGAAGCTGAAGCAAGGCCAAAGGAAGAACCCATTAAATGTTGGTGCCGATCCAGATCATTCTTTTATATTTCAAGACAAGGCATTGGCCTCCAAGTGCCCTTCTACTTTAAAGATTTTAACCATAACTCTAAGATATGTTTGGAATACCAAATCAGTTTAAAAAGCAAATAAATCAAGTCTTTAACAAACCTGACATGGATCATGCAGTGTGGCTTCCTGGAGTTAGGTTGGTTAGACTGGATGAATTTTTCTCTATCTTTTAAATCATGCACAATTTAATTACATCCCTTTGAATGAGGTCTTCAAAAATAATGTGCCCCCAACAGTAAATACGAAAGCTGGGAGTTCTCTTTGCTTAAGGTGAAGGCAGGCTGACACTTGCCATGTAATCTGTAAATTACCCTGGCTCCTGCCTCGCTCTGTGTGTGCGATAATTAAAACTTTGGCGGGTAAAAAAAAAAAAAAAAAGATGATTAGCATGTTTGTGCTTGCGCTGATGCTACCCTTTGGCAGGCTGCTGATGAGTCTGTAGACGTTGCTCAATTTCTTCGGTCACCTTTTGATTTCTGTGTGCCGTTTCTCAAGTGAGCATAAATGCACTAAAAATAAAAAGATGGTATTTCCAGTATCAACAGAGATCATAATGTTAATCTTTTTTGCCAACCCTGCTGTAAGAGGCGTCACCTCACACACTGCTGGGTAATTTTGCTCTTCTCAGTTTGTTGGGACCTAAGCAGTCAGATTGCCCAGCGAAATTATCTTTTTTTTAGCCTGGGTTCAGACTCCGAGACATGATTAAGAGATTAAACCACAAGACGCTAAAGAGAATTCCAGATCAGGCTCATATCCTTATCCAGAGAGTCTAAACAGATACCTCACGTTAATAACTTCAGCCACAGGGCACTGCGATCTGCGCGTGTCTGTGTTTGTGTATGTGTGTGTTGATATGAGGCTCTGAGACCATGGGAAGTGGCAAGCCAAATGCCAACAAGATCTATAGTATATCAGCTCGGTGAAAGGAAAGACTGATTAAAAGAGTTGATTTATGAGCTGCCAGGAGTTTACAGCTCCATTAGGAAAGAGGAAAAGCAGTTGATGAATAATCCAGAAAGAGTCACAGTGAGAGGAGGCGAAAAGAGCAGGACAGATAGGAAACAGGGAAATCTGGACAGAGAGTTACTGCTTTGTGTCCACCCTGCCCAATGTAACAGTTTGTTTACTGCAGCGGGAGAAGGTCTGAAAGAAATAAAGTTTTACTGCTGCTAGCGCAGATGATTTTCTTTTGTGAAATGTTAGCGTTTGCAGAATGATCCAGTGCATTGCTTTTGGGGTCAATAAAATGCAAGGCCAAAGCTAACACGCTGCCAGTAGTGAATTATGGGATGCAAACTTTGCCAATAACAAATGTCCATACCATGAAGCATCTGGGGTACCTCCCTTTTTGGAGCAATCTGAAACATTTACTCATTTATAGAGAAATATGGTGATGCAGGCTTCACCAGTCACCATTTCTTTGCTTGATCCTCAATATTTAAATAGGAAGTTTAAATATTAAATTATTAATTAAGTTATTTAAACTTAGCATAAAGCCTGAAGACATACACTAGGTAACAAAAGCAACCCACAAATGGTGAAAGGACTCTAATATACCTAAAGTCTAAAGTGCCTTTAGGCGACTAATGTGATTTGTTGTTTTTATCTAAATAAAAATGAATTGAATTTGTTTAGTTTTCACTGAATACTTGAAGTAATGTGATTTCTGGGTTACGTGTGTTGAAATGTGTGGCGATGGACGTGAACTACAAATTATCCATAAACGAGAATGTGTGTGTTATAGCCACAGTTAACGAAGTAGACTGAATTACGACACTCAGCCTGTCTCTGTGTGTGTTTGTGTTTGTTTTCCAGGCATGCAAACCAACAAACCGAAAGAAAAAACAATATTTCACAGTGGTAGCACAACTGTGTTCCCTTCTGTAATTAAAGGTATACACAAATACACACAAACGGAAATATCATCCTCTGTCTCCATCAATCATCCATTCTTTCTCTTTCTCTCTCTCGTTTCTCACAACACATAACTTTACATCATTGCCTCCATCTTTCAGATTCCCCCGGACAGGGTCACCTGGCAACAGCTCTCATTATCGCCATGTCGACCATTTTCATCATGGCCATCGCCATTGTTCTCATCATCATGTTTTACATCCTGAAGGCCAAACCGAATGGCCAGGGTGAGACGAATAAACAAACACGCGCGCAAAATCTCATCTGAAAAGTAGATGTTTGTGTTTTGTGATATTTATAATGAGCGCGTGTGTTTTTTGGCAGCATGCTGCTCCGGACAGGTTGTGAAAGCAGTGGAGGCTCAGACCAACAAACAGGAAGACAAGAAAGACGTCCCTGGTGAGACAGGCTGCGCACACTCTACAATTAATGACACAAACACTGTTATTATTGTTTGAGATGTTTTTTTCCACTCTCATAATTGGTAGTAAAAAACAATTAATTTGTTTACATGTGTGCTAGTATCCCGCTTATGACCCTTATAATGGTTTTGATTATACATTGCGATGTTTATGGGAAATATGAGTAATATACTTGCATAAACAATTGTAACATTTTCCACATTTTTGGCCATGTGTATAGATGCAGACACACTTTTGACCCCATCTTGCGTATTCTCTCTCGCTCTCTCTCTTTCTTTCTTTTTTTTAATTGGATAATGGCTTGGATTGAAAACAAGTCAAACAAGTTGACATTTTAAGGCAGAAAAACACAAATACAATACATGTGTTCAATACATGTTTTTAATAACTAGGATACTAGGAAGCCAGTGAGGAACTCTCCACTTCAAGCATATGTGCCACAAATTTGGCTTTCCACTCTAAGGCCACATAAAGTTGGTGCTTTTTTCCCCCCTTTTCTTTTTGTTCTTAAAACCAAGGTCAGCTGTGCTTAAGAAGAAAAGTAGCTGCAGTTACCGGCATCATTCAGAGTACTTAGTTAATATAGATGAAATTATAAGCTAATATACCACAAGATATTTCTTCCACAATCTATTACAAGAGGATAGTTCCCTGTCCTGAAGGGTAGAAACAAAATAACTACGAGCATACATTTACTTTGGGACATTAGGGGTTGTTTATGCGCCGACCATCTGTTTTTCTTCTCTAACTTTCTCATTGTTTTCATATCTGTAAAAGTAAACAGGCCGACAGTCACTAACTGATCATTACCATGTTTCCATAAACTCCCGTCACATGTTGCACGTTTTCAAAAGCTTAGCCCACAAAATATATGCTCGATAAAGTTAAATCAAACTTAAAAAGCGCACTTCAAATAGCACAAAGACACACAAATGTACATGATTAGAGAAACAAGAGCAACTCTAATTAGCATTTTTTCCACTCTTAGCTTTAAAGACTGTAAGATGACTCAAAAAATAGTTGCGATGACACGAATGCGCTCAGCAGTCAGCGGAAGTATGAATAGAAACCACGCGGCAGCACTAAATCCTGCAGAAAAAAACCCTTACAAACCTTAATTCAGGTAAATGAGTGACTGGCTTTGTCAAACCAAACACCGAATGTTATCTTTGGACAAGGTGTCCACACATGTATTATCCAAAGCTTTATTGAAGCGCTCTGGGCTCAGCTGATAATGATTTTTCTTTTTGATTGAAGTTAGACATTGCAGTCTGTTCTGCAACCATTACATACTGAAGAAGAAAAAAAGTGTTTCCTTGTATTTGAAGAGTGTTTGGAGCAGCTTCCACATGTGAATTATAGGACACATGTTAAAATCTGCCCTGCAACCAGTGCAGTGCTGACCATGTGTCATCAAACAAACTGTATCATCTCATCAGATCTAATAGAATCCCGTATAAATGTTAATACTGTGTCGGCTCCGCGTGTCAGTGCTGTATTTATGTGCACACATGCGATTTGGAGCGTTATGTATTCAAATGCAGCTGTGTGCTTTTACACTTTATGTGTGTGTGTGTGTGTGTGTAGGCTGATAGACGTGCAGCGTGATGAATACATCATGGTGGAATGCAAAAGCTTCTAGAGCCGAAGCCATACGTTGCTTTAGGCACCATTTTTCATGACAATGATGCTCTGTTCGATTTCAATCCCAGACTGGCTGACTAACCACTTACATGTGGTGTGAATGAGAACACACTCACACAGTTACTGTATCACTGGCCACAGACACATTAAAACTTAAGACGTGATAGGTTAAAAAAGAAAAAAAAAGTGGTTAGAGTGTCATTAAAGCTAAATGTCTGCATTGTTAGTTAATTTTGGGTTATCGTAATTGGCTGGGTCAGTGCGAGTCTGTGAATGCACTCTGGATGACTGGTGTGTGTATTTGGGAGACAAGCCCATTGCTTGGAGCTCTACCGGTGCTATCTGCCACTCATGTAGACACTGACTTAATAAGGCTCCAAGATGAAAGACACAGGCGCTTTATTTCACACACACCCTTACACACACACACACACACACACACACACACACACACACACACACACACACACACACACACACACACACACACACAGGGCTTGTTCCACTTTGGTATTCACTCATTATGCTGTCTATCCCTATCAGTGTCCATGATGTAAGTGTAATTTAATATAATATCCACTGTAATCATTTTTATGTATTACTCCAAGTGCAGTTCCGTTTTAGGAAAAAAAAGCTTTTAGCCTCAGGAACCCATGTTCATATTTATATTCTAATTGATGCCAGCGTGGATTAAAAATTGCTCGTTTGATGCAGTCAAAAAACGGCGGAGCTGACAAAACTGGATTTGTGCGCTTTTCTTTTCAGTTTGGGGCTTGTGGATCGCTTGTGTGTTCGTAACGAATTTTTGTCGATGATATTTTTGGGTTTCTTTGGTGAATAATGTGTCTCGACACCATGTACTGTAGCACACTTGATGTCTTATGGTTACTGAAGTTTTCTGTGTGTCTCTTGTGGTTTAAATTAGTCTGAAAACACCAGTAATCCTGTGTGCTCTCTCTCTTGTTGTTGCAGACAATGTGGTGATATTCTCAGAGAAAGACGAGTTCGACAAACTGAAAGCTCCTCCTCAGAAGACGGTGAAAAGGTGAGAGAAGAGTCTGACTCACTGGCCTACTTCAACCTGAGTGCACAAATAGGTTCAGACAAAATGAAAAGCTTCTCTGTGATTGCTGGTAAAAAATCCAGGCAGCTTAAAGTTTTAGGCAGCAAAAAACTGAAAGCGTGATCCGGTAAGAGCTGACATGCAGCTTGTTATGAGCTCAGCTACACTGGGTCTGCAGAAGATGAAGGGTTCCACACACACGTGCATGATTTTAGGGATTTAGATCAAGGCGATAAACAAAAGACTTTATTTTATCCAGTGAGATCTTTACAACCAAGGCTATAATAGAAAGTCTGCTACAGTACAAGCAATCAATCACATGGCAGCAACTAAACGGATTTAGGGATTTAGACATGGTCAAGACAACCTGTTGATGTTCAAACTGAGCATCAGAATGAGGAAGAAAGGTAATTTAAGTGACTTTGAAGGTGGCGTGGCTGTTGATGCTAGATGGACTAGTGTGAGTAGTTCAGAAATTGCTGATCTACTTGGATTTTCCTACACAAGCATCTCTAGATTTTTGCAGAGAATGGTCTGAAAAAGAATAATATGCAGTGAGTGGCATCTCTCTGGCCAAAAATGAGTTTTTGATGCCAGAGAGGAAAATCGCCTGACTGCTTCGAGCTGAGAGGAAGGCAACGGCAACTCAAATAACCACTTGTTAAAACCAAAGTATGCAGAAGAGCATCTGTGAATCCACATGTCAAGTCTTGAAGCAGAGGAATTATAGCAGCAGAAGTACCATGGTGTACCTATATCCTGATGGCCACTAGAAGAACGGTAACAAATCACAAATAGTCTCAAACTTATGTTTTGAACACGACAATGAGTTCACTGTACTCAGATCATCTCCAAAGTCACCAGATCTCAATCCAATAGAGCATCCTTGGGATGTGGTCGAACACGAGATTCATATCACGGACTGAAAAAAGCTGAAAATTTGCAGCAACTGCATGCTGGCCTGTCAAGATGGGCCGAAGTCTCTGAATGTTTCAAACAGCTTGTTGAATCTATGCCGCAAAGTATTAAAGCGGTTCTGAAGGCAGAAGAGGGTCCAATCCAGTACTAGCAACATGAAACTAAGAAAGTTGGCAGTGATAGTATTTTAAATACATTATTAATTACAATAATGATTAGGCAAATGAGTTTAAATGGATCTGCTGATTGTTTATTGACTTTGTTTACTGTATGAAATTTCTATAAAACAGCAACATTTGTAATTTTATTATACAGAGGTTATAGAAGCCAAACATATCCAGTGGACATAAGCAGAAAAATTATCACATTTAGGAAAATAAGTTCAAAAAAGGAATAATAAGGTACGAAAGAATAGCTGCCAACCCATTTACTCCTAAATTGTAAACGAATAAACTTGTGTGTGGTCTTCAAACCAAAATACTTTTATCTTCCAAGCGTAACACTATCCAAAGATGAAATGTGCGAATGCTGGTGACTTCGGGATAACTGTGCTAAATGTATCGGTAATAATGTATAAGTACACTCACTGTTAGGCACACCCACTGTGACTTTATTAACCACACAAAGTAGAATTGCTTTCTTTTTACTTTCATAAATTTTTACCTTATGGTAAATGCAGATTCATTAGATTTCACGTGTACCCAATGAAGAGGCGACACTCTCTGAATGTGCATTATATGTTTGTGTATACTAATGTGTGTGTTTGCATTTGTATTTGGTGCCGTAGACTCAACAAAGAGAATCTTTAATCAGTATTCCAGAATGTGCCCATAATTAAGCGACCACAAAACAAGTCACTGCAGTTTTGTCCTGTATATACATACACATATGTGTAGTGTTCAAAACACATTCATTTTGGGTTTTTCTTTGTCTTTTTTTTTTTAAATTTAGTAGAAAGTCATTATGTGGCTTTGGAGAAGGCAAAGGAGGTGGGTTTGGAGGGGGATGTGAGGGCTACAGATGAGCCCTGAAGTCTGGCAAATACTGAGAGACAAACAGAGAGGGTAGTTGTCAAGCGGGATAGGGGTATTTATTCCAGGCCTCATCTTAAACCACCACCAGGTAAAAGCATGTCCTGGCAGACAACAAAAGAACGACAGTTTTCTTACCTTCCTCTTTCACCTACATCTTGTTCCGCATGTGAGGACAGTGCTGCTGGTGGCTAATGTGCATAAAGCATACAGTACTGCACACAAAGTTACAATGAAGCACTGTGTTCAGATGTTACAGTGTTCGTAGTCAGCACGCTTAGATTGATAATACTGAGATGGGTGTAAATTAGAGAATAAAAGAGCCACACATATGCACACACACACTCCACAGCATAAATAGTGTGGTACAGCAGCATGCCAGAGGATGTGCTAACTCACTGCATTAGCTGCCAGAGTGGGTGTAAGATGTCTGGGAAACAATGCCATGTTGTGTGTGTGTGTGTGTTTAGAAGATGAGTCCAGGACATCGAAACAATGGCATTCTGTAAGCATCTCTGTCAAAAAAAGCGCTTTTGCGAGAAAATCCAGAGCAGAGAGAGAAAGAGGGAGAGGAGCGGTATTAAAATGATATTACATAGTATCATATTTTAAAATGCCCTGCTTATTTCAGTCAATCACAGGAACTGCTTAGAAACATCAGCAACAAAACAGCATTCTTCTCTGATTCCTGCTACGGTTGCAAAGACAAAAGTCATTCTTTGGGTGTTAGCTGTCACCATTTGCATGTTAATGTAATAGTGTTACAGCAGGCAGGGCAGAATTGCTCTGACTGCAACAAAAGAGTGGCTTTTTATGCGTGAAAAGCAGCGTTCAAGTGTAAACGTGCAGTCGCCAGTTTATTTGGCATACCTAGCTACAGCTAGGGCAGTTCAGTACATTTACCTTATCTTATTTATTATGTCAGTAAATAAAAGGAATAGCAGCTTGTTATAGAGCAATTCGGCGGGATGAGGCAGAGTAGGTGAAATTAAGTTGAATAAATGTGATTTTTTTTTTTTAGGGAAAATTAAAAACAAATAGCTGATTTTCCATTTATTAAATAAAAATGTTTTATGATCAATGATTGCTAAAAACGCTGCATGGTGGTGAGGCAGTGAACTTTCCTTCACCTCTGAAGTAAGGCATGCCAGAAAAAGTCATAGAGACTAGAAATTGAGAAATAGAACTGCCCGCAGGTAAATAAATCCACCAATCACTGTCTCTGAAGTTCACAGAAATAACTAATCCTCACCAGGAACTAGTGAGGTGGGTTAACCCTTTAAACTTTGTACACCTTAAGCAAACTGCATTTGTGTTTATTATTAAGGCATTGAGGTGTTGGTGGACACCTCTGTAGCTTAGAGGTGCCTGCTTCTAATCCACTGAGGACTGCTGACTGTGGTCTTGTGACTGCATACCATATACTTTTAAATACCTGCAAATATGAGTATCATCGACCTATGTATGCATACTTACTTTATATTTGCAGTGAAAATGATGCATCTTCAGAAAATGAGCAGCTGTTGAGCCGCAGCATCGACAGCGACGAAGAGGCAGGAACAGAAAAGCAGGGCTCGGCAGAGACCACTAACCTCGACCCTAACCTGTGCCTGGTCAACCTAGGCAACAAACCCGACCTCTGCCTGCTCTCCCTGGGGCTCTTGGACCGTGGCCGCGTATGCAATGGCACCCCAGGCATTGCAGCCAGTCAGACTAACATCCTGAGTCCCAACCACATGAACAATGTCAACCGCATCGCAAGCAGCAACCACATCAGCAGTGTGAATGGGATCAACAACAACAATAAAACCCCAGGGGTAGGAAGACGAGGCCTTTATTGGTTATAGTGGAGAAAAAAAATCTGATTATGAACAGATTCTCAGTTAAGTATCATCTTGGGATAACGTTTTTTTTTTTCTAATTCACAGATGCTACAGAGTCGGAGGAAAAAGATTCTAGATCTGTATGCCAGAGCCTGCAATGCGACTGAGGGTAAATCTGTCACTTAGAGGAAAATACCCTCTGTAACAAGTTTTATCATCAACAACATGTGGGATGGTTTCACAGTTTTCTGGTGCCAACCTGTGACCCTCAAACTCTACTCCATAAAATAAAGCTAAATAACGAAAATTAATTCAATATTAATTTATATATGAGTTTTTTGTGTCGTACTTTCTGTATTTTTTGCAATTTCTTACTTAAAAATGAATTTTGCAATTTATAAGGCATTTGAGAGGAAATAAATATCACACTGATTATGTAGAAGTCTCAAAAACTCATAAAAACCGATATGATAAAATAGGTTTTAAGGGGTTAATGGCATCTACAGCTCCACTGAACCTTTGAATGAAAGTTTTGAAACAAGCTTATTTGTCTCTACCCAGGCCTCAGTCCCACAGAGCTTCCCTTCGACTGCCTGGAGAAGGCCAGCCGCATGCTGAGCTCCTCCTACAGCAGTGACGCCGCCGTGGTGAAGACGTGGAGGCACCTGGCTGAGAGTTTTGGACTGAAGCGCGACGAGATCGGCGGCATGAGCGACGGCCTGCAGCTCTTCGAGAGAGTTAGCACGGCGGGCTACAGCATCCCCGACCTCCTGACTCGCCTGGTGCAGATCGAAAGGCTGGATGCCGTGGAGTCGCTCTGTGCAGATGTGCTGGGCAGTAGCGAGGGGGCAGCAGTGGCTGGACGGCAGGGAATTGGCAGTTTTCACAGCCAGTTAGTGTGTCCTTCCCCCTGCCCATCTCCATCCCATCGCTGCGCCAGTGTTTAAATACGAAGTGAAGCAGAAACATAAGAGACTTAGAGACTTGATTGCCTTACAGTACACATGTATGTACGGACATTTACTGCTCTGACAAGGAGGAAAGCACATTTAAATACACACGTTACCCCATTAGATGAAGAATGTCGATGGACTTTACTGTCCATAATCCTTTTTTTCTTTTATGTATAAAAGCTAATAGTCTGAAATACACTTTCTCTCTTTCAAAGTGTTTGAAAGAGAGAGCAAAATCAAAGGCCTCAGATTCACATTAACCTCAAGTTTGCCATTTCAAAAAATTTCTCTTTTGCAAGAATATAAGAATCAGAATTAGCTCCCATTTTGATAGATTCTTGACTTTCACAAATGCAACACTTTAGTAAAAAATCATGTGGAAAGCCTGTGCGCTGGATGCACAGTTCTTTTTTTTTGTTCTATCTTTTTTTTTCCTAAACATTTTTTTAAGAAATCACCAGGAAAAGATGAAATGGCATGCTAATGGAAAGTCACTGGAAAGTGGCAGACTGAGGATGCCTTCCTACTGGCTCACTCACTTAGGTTTCTCACCAAAGCCTTGCCGCAGTGACATAACCAGACGTTTGTGTCAATATAAAGAAAGTGATCTGGTGTGACCGCAGCATGAGCGAACATTCATAACTCAGTCATGTCTTAAAACAGGAAAAACGGCTGATTAGAGCAGTCATTGTGTCTGAGTGGAAAACATCCTTCAGCTCAGCTCGGCTTACATTTTGGTAAACCTGCTTGCGAACTCTGGCCGTTTGTGGACGCCCCGGCGTCTCTCCCTAAACCGTGAAGTCACCAGCAAACACACAACAGTGTGCTACAGTGGATTGTGATATTTTTATTCTCAAGGATCAGTTTTGGGTTGACTCTGCACTCTTGTTTACTTTAAAACACCGACCGGATTTATTCATTGATTAACATATGTGTGGTAAATGTGGAAACACTGATCACAAGCAGATGTTGTGTATGGAAAAGTTCAACCAAGCACCTCACAAAAAAAAAAAGAAAACCCCAAAAACACATGGACTCGTTTTAGGTGGTGTGTTCAGTGTTTCAGCTTTAATCCCATACACTGAATGAACACTACTCCGCTGCCTGTACTCCATCTAAGCACGCGCGTCCGCAGTCCACCGCCTACAAGTTTATAACACAACTCTCACATACTCTCTTACTTCACGTACTTCCTTAGCAATGACCCATTCTCTGACCCCCCTCCACCTCAATAATTCGCCCTCTTCCATCTTATACCCCAATACTGTGGTCTAGTGCTGCCGCCAGCCCTAATTATTTGGCGTGTGGCTCCCCATGCCCCTAATAGGCTGAAGTGTTGTGGTTTACAGAGCGGGTGTAAAGTGCCTGTGATTTCCAGCACCTAATTAAGCATTTAGGGCCACTTAACCACTGAAAGCCCAGTGGAAAAGCTATAAAATCACTGCATTAAAAAGAGCAGTGCCAGGCCAGAGGAATGACTAAATGCCTCCGGGGTTGCTGCGCTGTCAACGGTGAGATGGTGCAGTCGGTTGCGGTGGAGGTAGCACTACAGTTTTGTCCTATAACGTCTGGTCTTATTCAGCTCTTGTGGTTAGCTCAGTCATGCTCACACACAGGATTATAGCTCGCCTCTCCCCGATGGGACCAATATAGCAAACAAGATCAGCATGCAGTTGTGTGAGTTCTGGAAAGCAGCTGAGGCCACTTAGGTGCTGTACGTACAGTAAATAAACTGTGGGTCTGTTAAGCATCTGATTGAACCTTTTTAAAGACCTGCATTTTAATGATCCTCTGAAGTCCATTATAAGTGATGTTAACAGTTAACATGCTGTAGGTTGACTCTGCTGCTTCCTGCAGAATTTAAGCTTCAAAACTTAACCAAAAGTCCAAGCAATGCCGAAACTGGCTTTGATCTCATTTCTCGGGAATGGAGCTGATCTTTATCTGATACCTGATCTTGTCTGCGTAATCTGCCATGACTGATAAGCGCAGACCTTTTTCTTTCCTAAAGCTCGTTGTTCCCATTTTACATGCCAACCTGGAGCTGGACTCCAATATTTTAAATTTATTTACATTTATGCTTATCAAGTCTGACTCCAGAATCTGTTTGTTCTTGATTTAAAGCTTACAATTAAATGTACTGCTTTATTAGAGCTTGACTGTCATCATCAAATCCACTTCAGTTCACAAATATTCTTTTTAAATTGTAATATGCTGTTGATAGATTTTTAAAAAGAAAAAAAAATAGTGAATCAGTGGACTGAAGTGCAGCCTGTTTTAAGACAAATTTTGTGTGACATGTAATATGCTGACATAATAACAAGCAGAAGCCAAACATGAATTACTTACCTCAGTAGCACATGCAGTATAGTAGAGCATGTAAAAACACACAAACTCTTTTACAGAACCAAAGTGTCGCTGTATATATAACTTATTATTGTACATAAACTATATCTTAATAAAGATGTATGGCTGAAATGGCATGGTATTTTAATCTGTTTGTGTATTTATTGGTTTGTCCTTATGCAGCGTTCAGAAATCAGGAGAATGAAACCAGATTTGAAGGTAGATGGTTATTTATAACAGAGCTATAGGGCGCAGTATAGTTGAGATTACAGTATATGTTGGATGAATGTGTATTTTGTGCTTTTGCCTGGTATGTTGGACCCTTCATAGACTAGCAGCCTGCCCAGGGGTGTAAAACCACATCTTGGCCTGTGGCAGCTTAGAGACTCTCTTCAGTATAAAAGGAGAGAAATCATCACAGAGATCATCTTTACCCATTTTTTTTCCTTAGGATGACATTACCCCAATCTGCAGGGCACAAGGTGGCACTGAGCAGCTGGATGGGAGCTGAAAATTATCCATTCATCCGTTCTCCTTCGCTTATCCTTAAATTATATGATACACATATCCCATGTATTAATTTTAGTCACCAGACCTTAGCTCACATGAACACTTTTTTGACCAGCCTGCCAGGGAGCTCTCTCTAGAACCATCTTCAAAACACCAACTGAGAGAATATATTTTAGGGGAATGGCTTTTGTGAGCATGAAGTTCCAATGAATTTCTAAAATCTATACAAAGGTGCATTGAAGATGATCTGCTGGGTGAGAGAACGCTTTACTAAGGGACTTTACGTTGATATTTCTTTTAATATATCACCTATGTAGATGTGGCACAGTAGTAAGAGAATACAAATAAAGTATTCAGTTTGGATTATAACTTATCATTATTACTTTATAATCTACAACAGTCAATACACAGACTGAGTATACATAAAAAGAGTACCATATGTGTCATGAATCATGTCAGAAATGAATGACATACAGGGTGGTAAATAACCCATAAAGTTCTTCATCACAGATGGCTGTTAGTCAGTCGTTACTGCTGACACTGACGGGGTTGGTTAATGGCTTGAAAACACCAAATGGAAAATCACTAATCGCAGCATTTTCCACTTCATTCAACATTAAATTAAAGGTCATTAAATGTGACATATTAACTAGACGGTTAGACAAATGAAAGATGATTTTATTGGGAAAAGACCTTAGGACAAGACAACACAATGAGTTCATCGACTCATTATATCTCTCCCTCAAATGTTTGATCTTTCCCACTTGCTTTCTACTGCTAACCAAAGTACTGTTTTCTTTATCGGGATAATTACTTCTTATTATCATGCCGCACTACAAGGTATTTCTTTTAATCACTAGTTCTTACCAAAGTATGAAGAATACAAACTCTTGTGATCTTTGCTTTTGCGTCATCCTTCCAGTTTGAGAACATTTAGATAATGTAACCTGACCTGCAAAAACACAGATCTAAGTATAGATGATACCTGCAAGAACGTTTCTCTATCCACGTGGCATTATCCTCTGCAGTGGCAGTCATCACCTCTGCACACATCTCTGTTATCAGGCTTTTGCTTAGTGTGGGTGTGTGCCAGAATTGGAATAGACCTCAGTCAAACAATAAAGTGTGTGTGTGTGTGTGTGTGTGCTGGAATGGGATCTTAAGGTTGGTTGAAAAACAAAAAAACCCCAAAACTCTGGCTGGCAGTGGAAACACACCGATGCTGCTTTGGGGCATCGGGGATGCATTGAGGTCTCTCTCTCATCTAGTCTCAAATACTCAAAATTGACCACAAATAGTCCTTCCCACTAAATATGCCTTCCAGTCCTCACACATACACAGAGTAGGTACACATGGGTAGTAGTGAGGAGGGGTGTGTTTGTCTTTAGGGGCTGTTACTGCATCTAAAGCACTTGGCATGGCTTACTTTCATATGACAAGGGATGAAGTCATAAAAAGCTTCTTCAGGGCAAGGAGTGCCAACCATGAGGGTAATTAAACCTTTGCCAGACAGCAACACCAACATGCACACACCAAGCCCTGTCACTCACCTGGAGACACATCAAAGAGCATGTAGTGTCCAGACCCCAGCCAGGTGTATTTTCTATAACTTTTATGGATCTAAACTAAATCTGTCTGGAGTTCCAGATAAATGTGTTCACATGCAATTAAAAGTTTTTCAACTGAAGACTGGTGCACTCACATGCCTGGAATATGGAGGGGATCGTCTTAGCACTAAGAGTAAAAGCAGAGGGACACCGATGGCCTGTATGCGCAGAGCCTAAAATCTTCAAGACAGCCCTAAAGCTCACTACCACATAACCAACTTTGACTCTTTTTATAAAATCCTGCTAGTTGCTGTAACTATTTCCATCTCACAAACAGAAGGATGAAGCAAAACAGTTACATAAAATATATAAATCTGGGACTCCTGTTAAATTCGAAAATAATAGTGTTCATATTGTTCTTTCCCTTTGACCAACTCCGCAGTTATGTTGAGCAACAGAAAAAGTTTACGAGTTAGAGCCATAACATGCAGGCCTTCAGCACATCGTGAAAAGCAGAAAAACAAACAGAAATTTAGAGGCACGGGGACACACACCAGGCAAAGCAATATGTACGAAAATCCCCTGGTTTAAATCAGGCTTGACATTTGACAGAAGTGAAAACAAACTCAAAGTTGGAAACTGGTGTAACCCCAGCCTTTCTACCATATATGAAACCCTGACAGCTGGTTCCACTTTGCCTCATCACACAATTGCTCATTTACAGTCAGGTATTACCAGAACCTCCATGGACCTTTTTTTTTTTTTTTGCATTACTTAAAACTTAAAGAGTATATTTACACATATTGTGGCTGGTGGAAATAATAAACATTTGGTGGGCTGCCACATTAAATTGCTGATTGTCTCGACTCTAAGGTTTTGCTGGACTGGAAGTGCTGATGCTTCTCCCTTACCAGAAAACATTTTAATAAGGCTTACCAGCCAAACCAGAGCAAGGTGACTTTTGGGGTAATTTTCTTAATTTCTTTACCACTAAAAAACCCCCAAATATAAATCAAGTTCAGAGGATAAAGTCATGCAGATGATATTGTTCAGGGTAGACTTGAAGACGTGAGCCTGTTAGGAAACACAGGCCAGACACTGCAGTGTGAACCAGGCTCATAGCGTAAATAATTCATCTGTTGACAGTTCCTGGAATAGACACATAGGCAGTCAAGGGCTCGTTAGAGTGATACTCTGTCCAAAATCCATTTTACTGTCAAACGCCCATCGCGTTTAGTGTACAAAGACAGCTGTAAAAAGTTTGAGGAGTCCTGCACCTTGAATCCATGTCAGCTACAATAAATTTCACTGATGAAAAGTTAGCTGAAATAAATAGCAACAGTAAGTTCCATCAGTTCTGTCTATCCTTTGTTGGAGCGTTTCAGTCACGTTGCTGCAGATGTCTCTTAGAGAAAAGAGCTGTGTTAGCTGTATATAACACAGTTATTGGCCACTTACATATCACACTATGTTGTGCAACATACACCTATGAGAACACTTTTTAATCACAGAATATAATGCAGAAAAAGATGCTTGAGATAATTCAAAATTGTGTTTTTAAATAAATATGTGTGTTGGAAATGTCAGAATTTTATTTCCTAAATGTTTTGGCATCTGACTGCATTTGACTTAGACAATCAAATGCAACACTTAGAATTGTAAAGCCTATAATGAGAGAAGCCACAAGATAGCGATAGCATATTTTATGATTCTGCATTCTTTTCAGTTGCAGTGTTTTTTAACATTCATTAGTACTACATGCTGACTACAGTACAGTCAAAGTAGAACAAAGGGAACAAGATCATATTAAGGCTAATGAACTACACTTAAGATATATTTGGTTAGTTCTAGAGAAACATCTTTGTGAGGCGTAATTAAAAGGTAACCGATTTAACTGCTTTTTCTCATCAGCCAATTACATTGCAGCAACTCACACATTTTGGCATGTAGAGGCGGTGAAGAGGACCTGCTGAAGTTCAAACTGAGCAACAGAAGGGGGTTAGGAAAGTGACTTTCAATGTGACATGGTTGTTAGTGCCAGAGGTGAGAGGACAATAGCCAGACTGCTTCAGGCAACAGTAACTCAAACAACCACTAAGGTATGCAGAAGACCAAAATTTCATACAGGCTAACCAAAACTGGGCAAGATTGGAAAAACATTGCTTGTTCTGTCTTTATTTCTGTTTTGACATTCAGATGTCACAATTTGGTGTAAACAACATGAAAGCAAGGATCCATTCTGCCAGTATCAGTTGTTCAGTCTGTGGGGCATATTTCCTTGCCATGCATGGGGTCCCTTAGTACCAAGTAAGCATCATTTAAACACCTACCCAAGTATTGTTAGTGATCATGTCTATCTCTTTATGACCACAGTGTACCATCTTCTGACGGTTTCTTCCAACAGGAAAACGGTCTTTTTGTATCCACAACAATGGTACCTACAGGATAACTTGACTGCTCATCGAGAAACATTGTTTTAATCTGACAACACTGTTTAAATGGCACAGACTGCACGTGTTACCATTCTGCACAAGATCTCCATATGCAGCTTTGCCAAAGCAACAGATGAGTTGACGAACTCTGAAAGTGATGAGTGAATGGATGCTGAGCTCCAGCTCAATCTGTACTACATCCAAAGAGAGACAGATTTGGATGAAACAGCTGATTTAACATGCTGATGTTGACAGAGATTTCATTAACCACAGCACATGCCCTGAACCAAAAGATTAAATTATTCAGACTTCTCTAAGATAAATTCAGAACATATTGATGTGCTACCACAAACACTTTAAGTTTACTCTTTTGTACTGACCTTACAAAAGTGTGAAGCAAAAGTCAAGCAAATAAATTATTTTCATCCACATTAATTCTATTTTCATATCAAGGGACAAACATATAATATTTACTTCCAACAAAGGAATACAGGAATAATCAAATAATCTCTCTCTCTCTCAGAGAGAGAGCGAGAGAAATCTAGCTATCCATCTATAGATATAGAGATATAAAGATATATGATTTAAAGCCCCTATGTTTAAGAGTGATAATGACCTGTTCTATAGTTCTAACTATAAACACATCACTCACACAATTGATCAATAAAATTGTTGGTGCAACATCAAACATAGCAATAAAAGTTTCTTTATAATTCTTAACCTCCCAGGACCTGGCGTCCACATATGTGGACATCACATTTTGGGTTGTCAATGCCAAAATACTAAATTTTGCTCTACAAGGGCCTGATATCCGCTTACGAGGACATTATACTGCCACTGTTCTATTGAAATTTAAAACGAATGTCCTCATACATGGATCACTTTTGTCAGAAACAAAAATCAGGTAAAAAATAAAAATCAGGTAATTCTTTGTTTTCACATTCATCAGGTCCCATCAGCCCAAATAGCAAAGAGAAATTAAAAATGCATGTCATGAAAGAGTTCGGGTCTTAGGAGGTTAAGCAAAATCCTGAAGCTTTGAATTTTAGGGTCTGTTACTTTAAATAAGTAGATGTAAGTGGATTTATTGGTTTGTCCTTCTGCAGCGTGCAGGAATCAGGAGAATGAGAGCAGATTTGAAGGTAGGTTATTTATAACAGAGCTACTGGCTAAAAGCTACGTTTTTATCCATTATTATCCCATGACATGAAAAACATCAAAGATGGATACAACACAGGTATTCCTTGTAACAAAGAAAAATACAAATGACTTTATACACAGATTAAAGTGGTGCATATACACTGTGAGGTGCTTTCTGCAATTAGGCAGAATTAGATGGTTGTCTGTAAGACTTCAAGAACAGGAAGTGAGTGAAGGCAGAGGCAAGGATTAAAAGGTGGAAGCTGAAAATGGAAGAATGTTGCACCAAATTCAGGAAGGAATTGAGAAAGGTTCTGGGTAGTAATGGAGAGTTACAAAATGACTGGGAAGGTACAGGCATAGTGCTGAGAGAAACTGCCAAGAATCTGTTTGGTGTATCCTTTGGACAAAGGAAAGAGGACAAGGAGACTTGGTGGTGTAATGAGGAAGTACAGTAAAGTATTCAAAGGAAGGGGTTGGGAAAGAAAAAGTGGGAGATGAAGGAAGAAGACAGTAGTACAGGGAGGCTGGACATACAGCATAGAGCAAGAAAGGGCTTATAGTGAATTGTATGTGAAGCTGGACAGTAAGAGAAGAGAAATGCACTGTAGATGGAATAAGTTGATGAGCCATGCCAAGAGTTGGGGTGAGGTGATGATCAATGCTGAGAAAGAGCTCTACAGATGTGATGTTTGCTTTGAGAGTGCTGATGGAGAACTACAGAGGTCAGAGGGAGTTATACGGGGTCTTTATGGATCTAGAGAAAACATGGTAGGGTTCCAAGAGAGGGACTGTGGTAACTATGAGGAAGTCAGCAGTGGCAACAAAGTATGTGAGCACCTTTTTTTTTTTTTTTTTAAATTCGCAGAGGCTGACAGATGAGGTCAGGTAGGAGGCTCTGGGAAGTCTCTCCTGGAAGACAGTCTGAAAAGGTGGAGGTCTGCACTGAAGAGAAGAGGAATGAAAGTCAGCAGAAGCAGGACAGAACACATTTAAAGGGGTAGGTGAACATGCAAGGAGTAGAGATAGTGAAGGTAGATCAGTTTCAACAATCAAACTAAACCAAAGTATAGGTGCACAAATGAGGTGAAGAAGAGTGCAGCAGGGTAGAGTGGGTGGAGATGAGTGCCAGGGGTCATTTGTGACAGGATTGCAAAAACAGTGAAAAGGAAGATTTGCAAGATGCCAGTGAGATCTGCTGTGATGTATGGTTTGGAGATGATGGCACCGACAAAAACATCGAAGGAGCTGAAGATGTTCAGATTTTCACTGGGAGAAACAAGAGGAAAATGACAATACAAATCACTTGTCAGTTTTATCTGAAAATGACGTTGCCTCCCAGGAAGTGTGTCGTATTTACCAGTGAATCAAATCATGTGCAAATTTAAATCAGTTTGGGGGTTTTACAAAGAAACCCAATGATAGAGTACCTGGTAGTCTATACCTTACAATAAACACATGATTTAAAAACACAAATCTTTCATCAGGATGAAATCTTTCATTCCAAAAACCTAACCTGAGCAGAAGTCTGCACTTTAACAAACGTAATTAATTGGGGATTTGCTTTGCGGATATTAAAAAACCTGCATGTATAACCTTTAAATTCACCAAAGAATGACCCAATTATATTTGAAATATCAGCTGTAATTGCTCCAGTGCGTTCCATCAACCACCACTAGCGCATCTCATATTGAGACTATTACTCTGTCAACTCAGACTTGCTCTGGAACAAAGAAATGAGACAAGTTTATACAAAACACAGGGGGGGTGGGGGGTTCAGTACTTCATGTGCCATCCAAACTTAATATGCTTCAGTTCTTTTTGTTTATTGCCATTAAACCATTTTACAGTCACAACCTCTCTTGGCAAGAGTGACACTCACTTTTATATGGAAAAATGGGTTTATGATCTCCAAAAAAAAGAACAATTTGCATTTTGGAAAACAAAAAATATGGGTCAGAGACTTAAAACATACACAGCTTTAAATCAAAGTGCTTATGACAAATAAAATACAAACACTTCATTGTATTACTAATAAAGAAAGCATGTCTCCAGTTATAATCTGAGGTAAACCAGGGTGGAGCTGCTGTTTTCATGTACTTTTGAAGTTTAAGCAAATCTTTCAAAAAGAAGAAAAAAAAACCAAACAGAATCCAGGGAAAGTGTTGAAATAGTAAAGGAGAAGGGATGTCATCTTGAATAAGTCTCTGCAGACCAACATGATGAGAATTGTATTATTTAATGTTGTGGAGGATCGATCTAAGGTTCAGGCAGAGGAAAGTGTGTGTGTTTTTGGTTTTGTGATGCAGCTCTTCTATTTGGAGATGCAGGGAGGAAAGTTCAAACAGATGGTGGTTCTTCCTGGAAAAAGTTAAAAAAGAAAATGAAAAACAAAGGGTTTGTCTCTACCTGCTGTGAACAAAGTCCATTACTGTGCCGTTTCAAATTTCACATTATGTCTCTAGCCTCCAATGTTGCATATCAAAAATACAAATAAGTGCTCCATGGCACAACATAAGAAGTTTTGGGACATTGCTTAGGTTGTTTGATTAGACTGCTAATATGCTAAATGCTAGCAAGCATACCCCTTAAAATCTAGTAATGTGCAAAGGCCTTGCGCCCACCCCTCATTTCTTTATATCTTTTAAGGAAAATGGGAGCTGAAAGCGATTTAATAAAACCTGTAAATATACATGAAAACAGGGTCTAAGAAGCAGCAAACATTCTAACAAGCTTAAAAATCAATATTTGTTATGACCAAATGTATTATTCGACACAGCCTGAGCTTTTATAACCAAGCTTTCTTGTAATTTCTTTCAGTAGTCTTAGGTATTAGTTCTCCAACCTTGAATGCGCTTCTTGAAGCACAATCAAAGCTCTTCTTTGGATGTTGGCTGCATTTTGTTCCATTCTCTGTCAAAATGATCCCACACCACTCCAATAATGTTGCGGTCTGGGCTCTGAAGAGGCCAGTGCATAACTGACAGTGTTTGATTGTGTCACTTTCTACTGAGGTGTACTTTTAGTGCACTGGCAGTGTATTTGGGATCACAAGCTAAAATGCAGCCCCAAACCATGACAAAGCCATTATACTTTCCTCCCAACCTACTTCATACAGATTCATGATGATTTGAACCAAACATTTCGAATTTTGAAATGAGAAATTTTATGAAACACTCCATAAAACTTTTGCTACTGATCTCCAATCCAATAAATAAAAGAAAACATTCCTCTAAAAATGGTGCAGTATTAGGACTGGACTGAAAAAGAGTGAAAGAGCATCCAATATCCAGGGTAAAAGCAAAAAGCTGTGACCTGAAGCTGTGCAAAGGATGAACAAAACCATGTTGAAAATGCAAAGACAAATCTCGTGTATTCCTGGAGTAAGTCGTGACAATCCACAAAATAATTGTTGCAAAACATGTTCACTTCCACTAAATATTCTATTCAAATGCTGATTGGCTGTTAAATATTTCTATCCATGAAGTCAAACGTAAACACAGGAATCCAGGCAGGCAGGTAGTTTTTAGCCACGCCCAGAGAAATGCTTCCATGTTTAATGTTTAATATGGACATCATCGTGTCTACCTGATGTTGGAGAGCTTCTGCAGAAGGATGGAGAGCTTCTCCAAGGATGGGAGGTCCAGATGAGGGTTTTTAAGGAGCAAGGAAGCTGTTTGGAAAAACTCTTCACAGCTACATGCATCCAGAAAGGAATTTAAGTAGCCTATGAGCACAACAACAAAAGCAAAGAGAGCAGGATATTATCAAGGCAATTCTGATGATCTGCAACACATTTTATTCAATGTCAAAACTTCTGAAGAGATGGGAATTATCAGCTTAATTTTGCCAGCAAGAAAACTACACGAACACACTAACAAACCATGAATAACACAGAAAAACAGGAACACATACGCTGGTCAGAGTGTCTCTTAGAACATTGTATTTCCATATTGTCACTTTTAACTTTGACCTCAAACCTCAAACATACACAAACTCACACAGGGAGATGAAACAAAGGACAACAACACCAGCGCACACAGATGGGAGCTGTAGATCTCTTAAATTAATAACAGCAAACGTTGACCTTAAAATGAAGACGATTTCGAGTAAACAAACATTTGTTTCTGCTAAAAGTCACATTCCTGCTCCTTGAAAAAGTAGCTGTGTGTTAAAACACACATGCAGCGAGGGAATACAATCTGAGCAACAGAGGGACTTTTTTTGGCTGGTGAAGCAGCGCTACTGGCATCAAATCACAGCGGAAGATTGGATGGGGAAGAATAGCACCAGGCTTAGATAAGAAAGGATCAGACAGATAGAAAGATAATATGACAAAGATAAGCAGGAAAACATGGATTGGCCAGTCTTTTTCCAACAATATCTTGCCCTCAAAATTACTATGGTAAAATGAATACTACTGGTATTCATTTTACAGCTTATAGGTACATTTGGCATATTGCAAATTTAAGCATTTTTAAACTGCCTTTAACTGCAGACTTTTAATGTAAGCTTAAACATGGCCCACACAGACAAACATAATCCACTAGTGCAGCAGAAGGTACAAGGCTCCAACTAATTATATGTTTCAATTAGACAATTATTTTTAATATAGTCAAATCAAATGTAGAATAAACAGTGTTATCACCAAAACTCCCCAAGGTCCTGTTATTTAAAACTATGCTGGGTTAATAGTTGAAAAGATTGAGTTACCGGTAGGGAATGTGACTACCTCTGTACAAGAAGAGGCGGTTTGACCACAGATGTTTGGTACATTTGTGTATAAATGGACCTTTTTACATTTTTTTTTTATTGCTAACCTTAAGGTGTAAACCTTTCCCCCTCTTCCTCAGCCCTTTTCCATCTCCCCTCATTATTGCTTGTAAAACAGAATAATTAGCAAGTCTCGCAAGGCTTACAATCCCCTTGAAACACACAAATATCTGCACACACATACAAACACACAGACCTCAGTCCCCAGTCGCCTCTGGCATATGGTCCTGCTGTTTATTAGCATGCAGCAGTTTAAATGATACGGCTCATAACCCTGCTGAACTCACCCTTCCATGAAAACACACTGCAGCTGGTATCTTAACCTTGTCCACCTCCATCTACTCTTTTGTCTTCCAATAAGTAAGACAGAAAGTGGTAGGGGTCCAAGGTTTTATGGCCACGATTTCCAGATCTATTGCCTGACCACTAGTTATGATTGATCTAAGTTCAGAAAAAAAACAAAAAAAACCCGTAATTTTTCACATGTGGTTTTTATGTGGGGAATATATGGAGTGATACACCAGGAGGGCTGTTTTAACTCAAAGAAAATTGTGATATTCAAAGCAGTCTATAAATCAGGGCTAGCAAAGTAATCAAAGCAGCTTTGTCAATCAAAACCAGTTTTTAGGCAATATGAATTATGCAGTTTTAAAATTGGCTCATAAGCTGGATAAAACTTGAACCATCCATTTAAAAAGTTGTTTTCAAAGAAGTCAGCAGAATCTAAATAAAAGTAGAATGCAATATGTTTTAAAAAATTAACTCTACATTTTATTGGAAATAGTGAAAAATATAAATATGCTTATTTTAAATTGAATTAAAATAACCTTTTTAGAAAAGTCAGGAGAGGGACTTCTTTACCACTGTGTTGCATCACTTTTCTTTTTTTTTGTTTTTTTGTTTAAAGCCTTTGGGAAGAGAAAAGACCAACCACTACCACCTCGAAACATGTTTTATACACAAGCTTCCTGTGTTGTTTCCTCCAACTGTAATGAACGAATTGTACACTTTTAGAAAACTCATCCTATAATAGTAATAGGAAAAAGCACAAACAGTTGTGGTCAGAGGTTTACATACATGAGTGTATGTAAACCTCTGACCACAATTTCATGGTAATTTGAGTCTTTTAACCCCTACTAGCATTTCGTTAATTGTCCATCAGGACCCCTGACCACTCTTTTTGGACATTTAAATGGGTTGGTTTACTGGGACAGACTCTGCTTTAAGCGTAATCCATAAATTTTCAACACGGTTGACATTGGAGCTTTCCAGCAGCTGAAAATGTGCATGCTTTATCCATTCCAAAACCAATTTTGATGTGTGTTTGCGATCATTGTCATGTTGGAATACCGAGACATGTACAAGTTTTAAATGTGTAGCTGCTGAGTTAAGAAGAAGTTGAAGAATTCGGATGTAGCCCTTAATTTTCATGATTTCATCCACTTCCTAAAATGTACCAGTACACCACTGGCCACACAACAGCCACAGAGCATGATACTACCACCACCATGCTTGACAGCTGGTACAGTGCTTTTTAAAAGCCTGACACTTACTGAGGTCTTTAGTGCCTTCTTTGTTGGCCGACACCCTCTCAAGTCCAATGTAAAACCAACTTTACTGTGGACAGGGGCACTGGTGTTCCAACAGTTTCCAATTCCTTCCACGCTTGAGCCTTGGTTGTTCCTGAGCCTCATCTAAGGGTAAAAATTTAGGTGTTCTCTCCAAGACCTTGGCAAATTGGTGACACAACTCATACGCAATTGTTTAGAAATGGCTTCAAGTGCCCTTCCCAACTTGTGTAAATCTATTGGTCAATCAATTGGTAAAGCTGGTAAAGAGATACTACCAGTTATAGTCCATCATGATCACTAGTGAGATGTTAAAAGGATTAAAAAATTAACCCAGTATATATACACTTTTGACTCTGTGTGGATTAGAGAGAAAAAAAAAACAGACTTGTATTATTGCTTTTTAAGCACTCAATCTTTGTTAAATAATTAACTGTTTACCATTATTATGGGATGTCCATACAGGAAATCATTCTTTCACTGGGCATTGGTTTGTAGCTAATTATTGGTCCTGGACATTTCAAGGTCCAGTTGCCTAGGTGACTCTCTAATGTCTTTACCGCCCTGTAACATTTCAATCAACAGTAGCCCTCACTATCATTAGTAGTTACTTTAAAGTTTCACCTTGAAGTTCAGAAAAGTTTAACTCAGAACATGCTCACTTTGTGTTTGTCTGTGGTTATTGTGCTTGTCATTGCTTGGAGTTGGTGAATGCCAGTGACGGTCTATGGTTTCATGTTGCTGCCCCTTGCTTCCTTTGTGAATGTTCTTTTAAAATATAATTGCTGATACCTTTAAAGAAACTATTCTGGATTAAGAAAAACAAAAACAACACCCCAAACAAATCAAGGACCACCTCAAACAGCATTAAACTGTCAGATAACAGAGCATCAATAGATTTTAATATCTTCTAACATTGTGCAAATACCAAGTATCTTAGATTTAAAAATGTTTTCAATCGTGAAATTGTTTTTGTTATCACTGTAGTGTAAGGTACAATCATTTAAATAAATAGACTACAGTTATTCACATTAACAGATAGTATTCATGTATCAAATTCCCACTTTTTAATTATTTCCTAGGGTGAGGGATACCAATGACTGAATGGTAAATGGACTGGTTCTCATACAGTGCTTTTTAACTCTGAGAACTCAAAGTGCTTTATATAAACTTGCCTCATTCATCCATTCATACAAGCACTTTATTTCTATGCTTTTCTACCTAAGTGCTTTCTATCTAACATGCATCACACATATTCATACTCTGATGGATGCATCAGAGAGCAACTTGGGGTTACTACCATGCCCAAAAACATTTGGCATGCAAAATGTCTTGCTACTCAATGCAAATGCAAAACTACTACTACTTCTACTCAGCAGGCACATGTATCAACATTCTGAATTGATCAGCATTGACCCTTTTAGGTTAAATGTACCAGAAGGACGCTTTAATTGTTAAGTTACAGAAACTGTGAGTCACCACATTATATTCACTAAAAATAGGAAAAAAAATTACAATGGAAGCCAAAGCCTTTTACTGTAAACCTGTCTTTGCTCTGAGCTGCATTGGAAAAAAAAAAACAAAAAAAAAAAAACACGCCATAACCATTTATCTAAAAGTGTTTACCACAAAACAAGCCTACTTACAGGACTCTTCACTGAGTTTCATCAGAATGTCTATAGGCATGTTGAGCCCTGTGCGACTCCCCTGAAGCACTGAAAGCAGCCTCTGCACTCCTCCATAGTGGATGAACAGCCCTCGACTCTCCTCATTCATCAGTTCTCTATAGAGACTTTCAAGTGCCTGGGACAGCACATCAGCTGCACATGAAAAGAGTAAAGTAGAAACAGTCAAAAACACTCCAGGTGTCTAGATAAAAATGACACATTTCTTTCAGCTGAAATTATAGTCTTAAAATATGTAAAAATAATACTTTTTTTTTTTTTTACATTTAAAGTAGCTGTTTTTGTTATTTTAATTATTTTTTTCCAATAATTTTAAAAATAATAGTAACAATTATAATTAATGGTATTACTAACGATTTTTAATATATTTACATACATACATGTTTTTTTCAAATACATGTTTATCGTGTTAAAAGGGTAACAGCTCAGTGGAAGATCTCATCGAATTTTGTTTGAAGGTTTCTACCTGTTCATTTCAAGCTCGGAGACCCCTCGGTAGCCTAGCCCCCACCATTTTCATTGTTTTCTGTTCTTGCTGAGAATTTTACATACATAAAAACTAGGGGTGCAACGATACTCGTATCGATATTGAACCGTTCGATACAGTGCTTTCGGTTCGGTACGCATATGTATCGAACAATACAAAATTTTTAATTTATTTTATCAACTTTTCTTCTGACGATGCTGTCTGTGTTGACCGCTCAGTGAATCTGCATTCGACTACTCCGCCTAGGCTGCACTGTCGAGCACAGATCCACTGAGCGCAGCGCAAGCTAGCGAGACAGAAGTTCAGCTCGTTGCAACATGGCAAATTGAACCTCCCCCTCCCTCATTCAGATCTGGCGTTTGGAACTGTTTTGGTCTTCATGTGACGTATGACCCTGAAGGTAAGCGCATCATGGACAAAAGTAAAACAGTATGTCAGATGTGCCACGCAATGCTCAATTACATTGGTGGGAACTAGTGCGTTAGCGCAGTTAGCTTGTTAACGTGTTGATGCCGTCCAGCCCCACGCACGGGGCGATCCGCGGTAGCTCGTTAACGGAGATTTGCCGCGTTGTGGCGTTAACGTCATTTCAACGAGATTAACGCTGACAGCACTAGTGGGAACACAACGAATCTGACTGCACATTTACTCCGACATCATCCTAGTGCAAAGACAAGTGGAAGCAGACAAAAACAACAAGCACGCATGCTACAAACTTTACCCGAGCCATTTAGACAGCCGTTAGCACATGATTCTCCTTATGGGGACCTGATATGTTTAATATGCTGCTGAGAATACACCCCAGAAGAAGCGTATAGTATAGCTTTTATTTTGGAAAGAGCCATTTCTCTGTAATAAACTCTCTTTTCCAAAGATGAGTGATTTCTCGATCAGATAGATTTATTACTTTGTTGTATCAGCAACATTAAATTTAAAAACTGTACTTTTGAGTTAAAATATATATTTATAATTTTAATAAATGACAAATTAAAAAGGCATGAACAATTTTTTGTATCGAAAAAATATCGAACCGTGACACCAAAGTATCGAACCGAACCGTGAATTTTGTGTATCGTTGCACCCCTAATAAAAACAGCTTGTACAAACTGTAAAGTTAATTAAAAGAAAACAAAACAACATGCAAATGTTTATAAGTCTTGGGATATTGTATTGAGCCTCATACTGAGAGGTCCAGTGAACAGCTACGAAATGCAAGTTCATTTCTTGTCAGTCAGTTGTTCAATTTCTTTTGAACATCTAAAAATGAAAGACTATGTGTAAGAATGGCTGTATTTCCCAGACAGTCAATGCAAAATTTACTGAATCCCTTGAATTAAAGCTGAAAATCTGCACTTCAATCACATCTTTGCTGTTATAAAATCCATTGTTGTACAAAAACATAAAAATTCTGTATTTGTCCAAATACTTATGGTTCTAACTGTATGATTACTTATTTGAGGTTAGATTACTCACTGAGGCAGAGACCTTTCTTAGTGTATCCCTTTGCATTAGATGCATTACACATGGAAAGTACTCATTCACCAGCTGTTTCCTATCTTCTCCCACTTAACTCACAACTCTCCACTGTACTTTGGATGTAATGGCTACAGTCCTCTGACAAAGTTATTTTCAAATTTCCAAAAGCTTCATATTTTACCTGACATATGATAAAGGCCAAGCTTTGTTAGTTTAAGTGCCTAAGTTTGGTATATATAAAAATGAGCAATTAGCAAAGGAGCAGAAATATCTCTTTATTACAGTCAATTTGGCTCCTCAACAATCCACAAGGAGAGAAAAAAGAAACCTGGTAGGCAGATTGACAGAAAACAGTCTGCACTGACGTGCTGAGGGAGCCCTCGAGCAGACGGAAGGTCATTTTAGAAAAGAGTTTCATAAAATATGTCAGGATTTGTCAGGTTTGTGGGCTGAACCCAGAGAGCCAACCAAGATTTATAGTGTGGAAGGGCAAAGAGCTCCTTGCCTTTTTAAAATATTTGCACGTAACGGAAGAGGGCCAAGAACCTAAAGCAATGCTAGCAGCTCTGTGATCTGAGGATTTTCCTTATCAAACCCAGCCGAGAGTTTAGATCCAAAACAATCCCTATCGCTCACTGTCAATATATAAACTGTGGATGGAAGGATAACATGTTAGTGTAACATGATGCCAATATCCTAACCTTTAGCAAGAAATGTTTACCATTCTACTGTCTTAGTTAAGCTTTGTTTAGGAACAAACACAAATCGTGTAAACCCATCCAGCAGTTTAATATTTAAGTCTGAACTCTGACACCAAACCCTGACCCAGGTTCAACTATATAGAACCAGGCATATCTTCTAATTATCTCAGAAAAGACAGTAGTTACTTATATTTTTTTTCTCTTTCTTATTTTACTGGTTGTGAAAATTGTCACACTTATTTCTCTGAGCTCTAATGGGATGAGACGCTAACCGTGTCGGCACTCGGAACTGAGCTGTTAGTGATGCATATGTAGTAGAAGTATAACTTGACAGAAAAAAAAGCTTTTAAACCTCATTTAGGACCAAAAATGCCAAAGTTTTATGTATTTTTTGTATCATTCATTTCCTTGTAAAATTCAATGTGACCACTGATTCTATATATGCAGATTTTATATCCTAGTGACCAGTCAATTAAAGTTACCGCTCTCCATTCATCTTTGTTTTAAAATAACATTCAAAATAACTGTCCAGCAGCATTAATGACACAGCTGCTGAGTGGTGACACTTGCTTCTAAAAGGAAACTTCAGGGCTGGCTACCTCTAAATGGCCATGGATAACAACTGGTGTGCCTAACAATGCTTTAGACTGCAGTACTGCTTTACAATACAATATAATTTTTGTAATGGAACTGAACTCAAAGACAATATTTACCTGTTGTTAAGGTAATTGATGATAATAAATATCATGTCTTTGGTACTTCTAATCATGACAGTGAATGCAGTCTACCAAACATGTCCATAATTTAATCTCCGCACTTTTCATACGCTGGGACACTTTAAATCAGAGCATAGCATCAAGTCAGTTATACTTCTAGAATATTGATCTGGTCATTTAAGTAGCAGAGTGGGGGTGTTAATCAGTCTCACCTGCTTCGGTGTTAATGGCATTAACAGCAGATGCACTAGAGACACAATAATTGGGCAACCTGCAAAACAGTAATGGTTTTACAGGTGGAGGCCTCTGCCTTTTTTTCCCCAACCATCTTTTTAATTTATTTTCTCATTAGTTTTGCATTTGACTAGGGTTAGTCTCACTATTGGTAGTATGATGAGGTTGCACAGATAGTACAACTCCTTCTAGGATGGCACATCAATATGTGCTATTGCCAGAAGATTCACTGTTGCTTCCAGCACAGTCTCAAGAGCATGGAGGAGACTCCAGGAGAAAGGCAGTTACTCTAGGAGAGCTACACAGGGCTGTAAAAGATACTTAACCCATCAGCAAGAATGGTATCTGCTCCTCTGAGGAAGGAGGGAAATGATGAGCACTGCCAGAGCCCTAACAAAATTACCTCCAGCAGGCCACTGGTGTGAATATTTTTGACCAAACAATCAGAAACAGACTTCATGAGAGTAGCCTGAGGGCCCTGTATTGGGCCTTGTGCTCACTGCACATTGAGATCTGATGTGCTTTCAAAATGTTCTTTTAATTTTTGAGGAGTATATGTATATATTATACACGTGTTTTCATTAATACCTTGTGTGATGGTGCTGAAGATAATGAGGACAGAAAGGATCCGTGTATGAGGACAAGGGCTTCGGTAAAGGGGCCAACTTCCAGCTGCTTCAGAGCATTTCATAGGGTGATCTGAATCTTCTGCAGGCTTTGACACTTCCTCTCCTATCCATTGCAGAGTAGCAGATGGTGCTACATGCTGGGCAAAATACACAGAAACACACACTCAGATGCTCTGGTCATTGCGCAATATTAGCAACTGTGCCTGCAATCATTTACTTTTGTTATATAACTGTCAAAACAGAAATTACATGCCTACAATGATCTTCATCAAATGCTAGTGTATAAAATACAAGGTCAGCCTGACAGGGAGCCAGCAGGCTTCTTCTGCAACTTTTCCATAACTGATGGATCTAATAAATCAGCACAGTAAACTACAGCTACTATCCAAGATTTATGTATTTTGAAAGCTGAAGAGCTGGTGGTCTTCTATTCCCTTTCCCCAAGGTCTCCACTGGTTCACCAAGAACCCTCATCTTAAGGTCATCTCTGTTTCTCCATCTATGTGTTTTGGCTCAAAGCCAGTTGGTATTCATCATATAAAGGGAACAAGTTATTCAGCAATAAGGAAGCAAGTGGTTTAACGGGCCCAAGCTCCCTGTAGCAGGACTAGTGACAAGGACTTAAGGCTGGAAGATTGGACACCGTAGAAAGTAAGTGGATAAGGACAGTTGGTATAGGCTGAACCCAAGCTCATAGCTGGGACTGAGGCCAGATGACTGGCAGCTGGTAAGGACTTCATACGAGCATGAAAATTGCAGTCCAAGTCTGCAAATGGGATTGGGCCACGGTTTAATAATGTCTCACATTCAGATAGCAATTGCTGATGTACAGTGTTTGTTATCTAGGACTCTTGAGGGGCTTGTGGCCAGATAAGGAGAAGGACACACACCCTTATCAGAGCCACAAAAATGGCGACAGCCTGCTCAAATGTCTAGACTCTGTCTGACACACATACAGGCAGGGGACTTCAGAAAACCAAGCATCTCATGTAAACACATGATGAAACTCGACAGGACTACCAAACAAGAAAGCCTTCCTTAGTGTGAAGGGAGATGTAGCAATAAAGTGGATATCCCCCGCTTGAAGTCAATGTGTACTTCTGATGTGTGGGGAGGGAAAAACTGTGTCAACTTTAGAGCCAGCCTCATGTTTTGAAATGGGGTCCAGCAGCTTTCTGCTAGCAGAATAATACTCACCTTTATAAAGGCTGATGAAATATGAATGAGCCAGGCCACAGAATTACCTGCATCTTGTTATAGATTGTAATCTCACCCTGCTGTGTTCTTACTTTCTAAAAGCAAAGCTTATCTATTAACAGGAATAACACTGCTGCTGAAAAGTGTCCAGAAGCAATGTTTTAGGAATAAAGCGGCTGGTACTTAGATTAATGTCCTTTCAGCCAGCTATGTGGGAGATTTAGTTTTTAAACAGTGGCAGATCATATAAACAAGATGCAGCCCATTTTGTCTTTCTTGCAGAAAAACAAACCATCCCCCCCGAAGGTCACTGTCTTGGCAACGTTTTTTCAGCACTGGCTTGTTTGCTCACAGTGAACACACGCTTAAAAGTTTCATGAAAAAGAATAGTGACTGTGTTACACTTTGTTTTTAATGATCTCAGCCAGGGCTTAAATAGTCATAGCGTAACATTTCTTTCAACAACCCAACAAGAACATTTCCTAATAAATATCGTGCATGCCCAAAGGTTTAATTATTATTTTTTTTAGCTGAATTCCGGTAAAAATGTCATGCTCCACATGTCCCAATGTCCATAATATAATACAGTAAGTTCCTTGGTGCATCTAAAAATTACCTGCTCTAACAACACAGCTTGCTCACAGAAAAAATATTATCTTTACCTGCCTGCTGTTGTCCAAGTGTCTCAAAGCAGAGTAAATGAGGCGAAGCAGGTTGAGGAGGAGCTTAGGTTCTGACAAAGGAGTGTGATGAAGCTGGTCTGCTAATAACGGCAGCACCTAAGAAACCCAAGATAAGTTATGTCTAATCAAACTCTGTCCGTGTCTCATCATCTCCTGCTTTTTTGTTGTTGTGACACCAACTGTGTGTATTGGAATAGAGCCGGGATGAAATGCAAAGATCAGAGCAAAGCTGCATTGAGCACACCACCTTGAGGCATCTTTCGCTGAGCAGAACCTCTAAAGGCAGACACCGGCCTACACCTTCCACTTTGTTTTCTGTTACATCAAGCACCCACTCCAGCAGAAAGGCCATGAGCTTCAGTGGAGAGGGCGTTACGCTGCCCTGAAGGAAGAAGGGTGAAAAATAAGTTGCAGTTGCTGTGTTTATTAGACCTCTCCCAGCTCAAATATAATGCAAAGAAAAAGTGTTAAAAAAAAGAAAATAAAGCAATAAAAGTTTGACAAAGCCAGCTTTCTCAGCAGCGATATAACTGTATCCAACTCTGTATATCTATCTTCATCAACAGCAGTGATGATAACTTAACATAATCACAAACTATGATTTATCATGTCAGTTGGAAGTATGCGTGTGGTTTGTGGAGAAGGGCTGTTGTACCATTTCCTTTCCGGGTATGTGTAAAGAGCTGTGTTAGTGTTTGTCTAACCACACTAAACCATGTGCAGCGTTTTTCACTAAACACATTAACGATAAATTAAGTAACATGGCTGTAATTAGAGGAAATCTGTAAATCCTGCTGATTGGTAGTACATTTAACTGTTAAACAAACAACCCCCCCGGTCCCACTCCCACACACAGAGATGCACACACACAGAGACGCACTCAGAGTAGATGAAGTACCTTGTTGTTGGGTTTTCCAGAAGCTGTTGCTTTCTCCTTGTTGCATGAATTAAAACACTCGGTACTCTTAATACTCCCTTTGTTGCAGCTTCTTGTTGCTAAATTGTGCTCATATTTCCTCTTAAAATAATAAAAAAAGCCAAAAAAGTTAATGTCAATATCTGTTTTGTCTATTTACTAAAGATAACAGATACCAGAATGGCCTCCTTTATTCAACTCTCATTATTAGATGCTGAAAACTGATTGTGAGACTAAACGTCACAACTTGAAGGCTTTTCTGCACTGATAAATTTGTTGTTACCTGAAGATTTTCAAGCCGAGCCTGCACCCTCTTGGATTGGCTCTCCAGCCTCTTATTTCGTTCACTGATCTCATTCAACTGTTGATTTGAAAAAAAGAAAAGAAAAAAAAGACAATGACTATCAGTGTGCTGTTGCAATATAAATTCCCCAAAAGCACTTAGATCAACAAAACAAGTGTAGACAAAGCAATCCTAATACACTGTCGTAGTAGTGAACTTCCAGATATGTTATGTTGTAGCGCCCTCCTCTGGATCAACAAGCTACTGGCTTGGTAAGAAAACTAACTTCATTTTTGGGAAGATTTGAATGGTAATTTTGAAGATGCCATCATCTTCATTTTGAATATGACATTCAAAAGTTGGAAATAATTATGCTTATGACATGTTCAGACCTAGATAAGAAATTTTACGAATGCAACCAATTCCAACCTGCTTCTTCATGTTATCATTGAGCTCCTTGATTGTCTCAAAATTGCTTTTAAGCCTCTTGTTTTCTTTGTTTCTCTCTCGAAGAAGGTCCTGCAGCTGGCTCAGTTCATGCTGGTGTTTCTGGTAAGATGCACACATAACTGAACATTCACACAAAATGAAGATAGCAGTGACACCTTATGAAATAATCCATGACCTGTAAGTGCATGGATGGTTATATAGAAGGTGGAAGGAAAGGGAACTATATGTGGTGAGGAACACGTCCCTTCTTTTTAATGTAATATGATGTTTTATTCGTGTCAAACCTCCTCTATAGTCACAATGCGACTGTGGACCATCTCTTTCATCTCAGCCAGCTTCAGAAAAGCCTCTTCTTGCCGTTTTAGCCTCCTTTCTCTCTCATGCAGTTCTCTCTCCCGCTGCTGCTGATTTTGTCGCTCTGCCTGTGAACACACAAATGCATGCTGAGTCTACAGCTTCAGCACAATAAAAACCGAAATACCTAACATGCCATGTTTGTAAGGTTTCTTCATTTTAATTGATTGAGCAATTCTGGACATAGAGCTTTGTTTATTCTATTATGAGAGGAAGAAATACTAATGTGCAAACCTTTAGCTGTTTGTGTATGGTCATCATTTCATGGTAAATCTTGACTAGTGCAAAGGAAGATGAGTCACATGAGTTGGGAAACTGGAAATCCCACTGCAGCTCTCTGTCACTCTCAGTTTCCTGGGACCCAGAGCTACCATCCAGATAGGAAGGCAAGGTCACATCTGGACAAGAGTATCAAGTTATCAAAAGAAAACTTTAAATGAACTTAGGATATAATTTCAGCTTCCGATTGAAGCAGAAAACATTTGCCTTGGCAACAAAGTGGACTACTAGCTGTGAAACACACATACCTGTTTCTGTAAACAGCACCTGAGACTCCTGAAGTGGGACTACTGTGGAGTCTGCACTCAGGTCCTCATTACTGCCATGCAGACTACAATTGTGCCAAATCAAACCAAACACAGTCACATACAGGATTTGCTGAAAGAAGTCATCGTACACATGCAAACACTTCCATGGTGTTACTGATCACTTACTGCTCAGGGTGATTGGCGACTGCTTTGAACAGTTCATGCAAAGCTCTGTTGTAGCATTTCAACTCTTTGCTTAGCTCTTTGGACCCACCAGTCAAAACAAGTCTTTGTGCAAAGTCTGAAAAAAATAATAATTAAAACTAATAATTATAGTAATTCAATAATTTATTTAATTTGTGTAGCACTGTCCGTACATGTGATGTGGCAAGTGCAATATGTGGTCTAACTTTAGAAATGTGTCCAAAATAGAAAAACTAGCTCTCAGTGAGATTTTATATGAGCAATTGGCAATTTGTTTTCTCAAGGGCCCACATGAGAAACCAGGATTGTTGTAGGAGGCCGCACTAACAAGCTGAACTCAATTCTGCTAAATATGAATTTTAGCTCTTTATAAGCTTTCCCATGCGTGCCTCCACAGCAGTGCCAGTTTCCCATGTGACCCTTGGGAAAATTAACCGCCCACTCCTGTTTTAGAGCTTCAGTAATTTGCTTAGACCAGTTGAATGTTTTTCAAAACACCAAATATTTAGCAATGGGACAATTGCACTTGAAATTTCTTTTAAAGAAAGCTGGGCTACCAGCTGCAGTAGCTCTATATACTTTGTTTCACTTAAAAACAAACAAACAAGAAAACAAAAACAACAATGTAATTTCCCCAAGACTCTCTGAACTTTTGCATTTTGTTATGTACAGAAGATTGCAACCCACTGTGCTGACAGTAGCATTTGGGGCTTGCTTTAAAGCTTTTCACCATTTTTAAAATAGAAAAAAAAAAGCTATATATTCAATAATATCCTGTTAACCAGTGAAGACAAATGTGGTGTGACGTGCAATATTTAATAAATATATAATGCTTAAAGATCTGTTGGAACCCAAAAGGGCATGCGACACCCAGACTACACTTACCATCACTGGTTCCTGTGGTGGTTCCCTTTGGATGTAGAACCTAAAAGACAGAGCAACATGTTTTAGAACATAGGTGCAAAAAGACAAAATGTCATATAACTATTTGTCAAATAACGTGGTGACTACTCTTACATTTAGCCTACATACACAGCTGGTAACCCACAAATACAGAGGCTCAGTGTTCAACTAGCTACACGTTAACCTAGTCTGTTTCTTATTAAGTTAGATACAGGGATGGGAGACCAGATATTAATGATTTAAACGCGTAGGTTAACGTTCATTTAACCAGTGGTAACTATGTAAACAAGCTTGGTAAACGTCAGTCGGAGAACAAACAGAAGAATGGACAGGCAACTTTTGCACAGTTAGCGTTTCCAAGATACTGCACCACAAGACTTAACTGTGTACTTCAAATTGTCAAACCTGCTTCCTCCTCTCCAAATATTGCTGCCCAGGCTTTTCCACTGTGTTATTCAAGTCGGCATCCTTGAAATGTTGGTTCATAGCTACTGCTCCTGTGGTTAGAATCCACTGAATCTTCCTCCTCTTCACTTTTATCCCACGAGTTCACGTAAAATAAAAAATAAAACCAACTTCCGGTTAAAACTTTCGAATTAAAACCTCTTCATATCGTGGATAAAGGTACTTTTTCTGAGCTCGTATTCTGTAAAGTCGTAACATATTCGACATTACTGGTGGCATGTTTGAAAACTTCCTTAACCAACCGTGTTCGCTAACTTTAAAGCACCATCCAAAATTTGGCGGATGATTAATCACGTGATGCATTTTCTTCAACGCCATCAGCGCTGTTTAGTGGGGGACAATGGCGCCAGCTAGTGGCTTTTAAATGTAATCCATATGTGTGAACGAGAGGCAGACAGGTATAACAGTGTAGCTGCATGGAGCAGAGGCAGTGAAGGTGGATGAGTTTAAATACCTGGGGTCATCCAACCAAGTGAAGGAGAGAGTGCAGGCAGGGAGGAGTGGAGAGGACAAAAGGAAGACCTGAGAGGAGTTGCATGGATGTAGTGCTGAGGACATGCAGAGGGTTGGTGTAACAGAGGGGCATGCTAGGAATAGGGTAAAATGGAGGCAAATAATCCTCTGTGGTGATCTCTAAAGGGACCAGTCGAAAGAAAAAGAAGAAGAATATTGCTCAAAGAAAAGAGTTATTGCTCCAAATAAAAAGAGAGAAGTACAGGACTATAAGTGACAGCAGGTGCGGAGGATGAATGTATGATCAGCATAGTCATCAGTGATATTCTCTAATTTCTCCAGCAGTGTGTAGTCATTTGATCCACCCTTCTGTGTTCACTAGTGTTAGGCTAATGCAAACAGTAAACCACCATTTTTTCAGCAGCTTTAAAAAAAGAAATCAACAAAGCTTATCAAAAAAGTTGCTTTTATTCAGCAATTTTATGAATACAGTGTAATTGTGTATAAGTCAATCCTCTAAAGCCCTTCGAATCAAGTACATTTGACATAACTCCTCTCTTATTACTTGCCTTTAAATCGCAATATTTGGTTTAAAAAGCAAAATTTTATACAGTGTACGTTTCATCTAATTTCAGTTTTGGATTGCCTGAGGTGAGATCTCTGCGACTGATGGATGAAATCTTACCGGCTCAGTTACAGTGTAGTTACACCAATCAGCCACTAAGTGTCAGTGCTTCATCAAAGACAATAGACACCATCAGTCTTTAAGCTTGTCAAATCAGGGCACAACGTCAGACTGAGCAACTCAAACATCCCACTTTCACTTACAGTTCACTTACAGTTTTTCACCGGCTATCACAACATAAATATCTGTCTTTTATATTATTACTATCAGTGATAGCTTTGTTGCATGCATTCCCTAAAATCCTGAAGGGTCACTGAAAGCAGACACTGTGCAATACAAAACTTTACATTTCTAGAAACAAATTGCATAATGTTTTCTTTTCTTTTCTATCTGACTGTATGAGCTTTAAGAAATTTTAAAAAAATCCATCATCAGCAAATATGATGACTGAATAACAAATATCAGTCGAATTCTCTGGGTTTTTAATTGCAATTTTGTAATAAAAGTGTGAGAATTAAAAAAAATGCATAATGCATCACTATGAAGTCAATAAAAGTGCAGAGGTTAAAAAATAAAGATAAGAGAAGAATCTTTATTGTGTATTTCCACAGATTAACCTTCCTGCAGCCCTTTAAGTACACCTGTGACTCGCAGTTTAGATTTTAGCCATTAGGCAGTGCCAAGTTTGCTTTAGACTTGAATAGTCTAAAATAGCCTTTAAGATTAATGTCCCCTCTCTCTGTTTGGCTAATTAGCAGCCTTCGCCATTAATACACATTCTCTTGATTCAGTCACTTTGTCCCTGCAGGCTTTTGCTTGATGCTGTGAGAAATTAGCCAGCACGCATAATAACACAGATCTTCATTAGAGCCTTTTCCTTTGTCCACTTTGTATGGAAATGACTCTTCCCGTTATATTAATTGATCATAGACGTTCTTCATTCAGCGGTATTCTATCCATTTCGGCCAAAAAGAGACTGTTTAAGGCAGTCAGTAGTGCGTGTAAATTTGTGAGTAGTTTGTGTTTGTGAAAGTTAAAGACGGAATAGTTAGGAGAAAAGTACTCAGTACTATAGTAATGTCCACTTTTGATTCATTTACATTCACTAAACAGTTTTTCTCCCCCTATTTATGGATATTCTAACATGAACAGCTCTCATGGAAACAAGCACTTTGTACACAGATTTTATGAGGAGCAGTCATGAAATTCTGGGGACCCACTCAAGATACGATAATTGGGTTTCATTTTCACTAAACAGTGGGGCACTCATATAAAGAACAATTCTGCTCTTTATTATAGCAGAGTGTATGAACTCTCCAAGCCCATGTTTTAGCATGCGGCTCTATTTATTATTGGGAGTGAATATTTCTCTCTTTAGTGGGTGAGTGTAATGAGTGTGTGTGTGAGGCAGTAACAGATATAGCGCAGACAGTAAGAAAAGATGTGGCCAACATAAACATGTGTCACCCCATGGGACACAACAAGACAAAAGCAATCAGCTCTAATCATTGAATTACCAACATATTGCTGTGTTGTATTGCACAACCAATTATCTCCCGTCTCATGATACAAGGCAACGCACATAGACACCCAAGTACTCTCACACTCAATTAAAGTGGCGATGGCAGTGCTCTGCTGTGAAAATGATTGCTTTTCAATTGGCATGACTCGTTGAGTCCACAGAGCAGCATTATGTATGCTAATGCAAGCTGTAAAAATGGATTTGCAGTTCAGGGGGTGGACCCAGAGCAATTAGAGAGCCCCAGACAAGACACTGCTACCCAGGGCAAGCAAAGCAATTTTACGAGCTCTTCCATATTAAAAAATATATTTTTTTGAAACATTTATAGGGACACTGTAAAAATGTGAAGGCCAGTAGATACCGTAGCAGTAGACTGATGCATAAAAGTAGCCTTTTCTTCAGTGGGAGAAGCATGACTTCTTCAGTCTCCTAGATAATTATCCAAGCCTAAGTTAGGGGTCAGTGAGGAGTAATAACATATACATATGCTCTGTTCAGCGTGTTTTCAGTCATCTCCCAGCTCTCACATTAATTGGACTTGGAGTAAGCATTTAACATGCACATGACCGAAAGATATGGCTCTTCAACTTTGAGCAGCAGCTCATTCTTAACTTGGAAAGAGCGATCCATTGTTCTCTATAAGAACATGTTCAACTCCAATGCACCCTGAAGGTCACATGTCAAATAAAGCCAGTGGAAGAAACCCAAAAAGCAGAGAGGAAACTCTAATGTTCTCAAACTGGAGACTTGTCAGGCAGGAATGGTCGGCATGTATCATAAACCCAAAGTACTAAACACAAAACTCCCTAAGGAATGTGGTTGTAAGAATTCTCCATTTCCACAGAGCAGTCAAACCCACCCCTTGATGGTGACCAGTTGGCAATTGGGCTCTTCTTTTTCACCCCATCGTCCAAGCTCACACTCCACTTGAACTTTATGGCTATCTTTGCAGTTTCTGGCCTCACAGCGTTCCCACTGTGCCCCACAGGTAAAGGCCCAGCCACCGGAAAATTGATAGTAAGTGTCTCTTTCTCTCTCACTACAAGTTGGGGCCACTGTCTTTCTAAATTGGTCATAGAGACAGAGCACCAAAAGAGGCTATCTTATCTTACCAATGTTGGGTTTTTTTGTGACCAAGTTTGAAATATTGTTATCTGAAACTTCCCACCCTCGCAGACTGAAGATCAGTCCCCAAATTTGAAAATGTAAATCTGCATAAAAAAGGAATCAAAAGATCACTTAAAACTGCAGTGAGCTATCTAAGACAAAAAGAGTTCAATACTTAAAGATTTATTAAATTGCTAAAGTATGACACTGAAATTAAAGTAAATAATTTATTCATAGCTGAGAAGGGTCAGTGATTCTACTTCCTTGTCCAGCCCTATACATTTGCATTTGTCAGAAGTACTGCAATCAGCAGTCATAAAATGCCCTGCAGGATTTATCCTCATAATAACTTCTACTATTTAAGAGCCTGTAATAGCTTTGTCAGGTTATATTTATTAGATTAATTTCTACAGATTTAATTGATACATGAATATTTTAATGTTTACCCCTTACTTAGTCTAAAAGGCCCTTGGTTTCTCAGGAAACCAGGAGGAAAAGTAAAGTAAATCCACTTCTGGGGAAGCCCTTCGATAGCCACTTTTTTGTAATGGAAATGCATGAAAATGTTTTAATTATTCAAAGGATTCATAGTTTATTCGGACTTTTACATTTGTCTAATCATTATGGTGCTGAAACTGAAATGGGATTTAGTGATTATAGTAAAGTAGGTGACGATAAATCTGGATAAAGCCTGGCAGAATGTTACAGTATTTCAGAGAAACTGCCTTTCATTGTTCTCGCTGTAATGCACTTCCACTGATACTTTAGAAAAGTCAGTGCTGTATAGGAGTAAGAATCATTTTTTAAAATAAAATGCGGGCACATTTAGCATATATCTGCATATAATGTTTGCAGATCACTTTCTTATATTCATTTACCTATCCATCAGAGACCACGTGTACAAACAATAATATTAATGTCCTATCATTCCTATTTAAAACAACACTTAACACTGAATGATCCCCCCAAAGTGGTTATGTGCAACGTCACAAGCATACGCAGGAGATGAGTGGAAGGTGATCGGCCCCTTTAAAATGCTTTAATGATCATTTAAGTTGCGTCAAAGCCCCTTAAGTGTCAGTGGCCCTATTTTCCAGCAGAATGAATTGAGCCACTGTTAAACAGCTAGCCCGCCTTAGTCAGCCTGTATAGAAACCCAATACATCAACACAATCCGTGATAGTGAAGTTTGACCTCAACTCCCACTCACAAACATTCCTCTAAGTGTGTGTGAGTGTGGGTGCGCACCAGTGTTTTTGAAGGCCTGATGCAGACATTAATATCTGATAAGTTTACAGCACTGTGCAAAAGTCATGAGCCAGGCTACATTTCTTTATATTTTGCTTCCAAGGAGCCTGACTTTCTTGTGGACTTGAGCAATAGTACCCCAGGCTTTCTGAAGGGCTGTCAGAGTTTTTCCTTGGACACTGGCTTCTTTTACCTGGCTAGTTTCAGAAGATTTTGTTTGTTTTCATTATTAAGTCACTCAACGGTGACCTAGGAATCATTCAAGCACAAGTGTGCCCTGCAAAGATTTGAGAAAACGGGATGATTAGAAAACAAAAAGTGGTAGGCCTTAAAAATCTATTAACAACAGATGAACAGGATCTAAAATTCATAACTGCAAGAAACAGGGGGAAAAAAACTGAGCAATGACCTGACACGTGACCTCAGAGATGTATTTGACACCTCAGTTTATCAATTTTTACTGTTTAGCGAGAACTCATCAGAAATGGTTTTAGTGGATCTCCTGTTTTCCTTATGGAAGGAAACAAACAAGATTTTCCTTAAGGAAGGCAGAAAAGGCAGACGTATGGCAACTGACACAAGACTGAACTGTAATCATTGGCAACAGGTGTTATGAGGTGATGAATCCAAACTTGAAATTTTTGGTTAAAATCATTGCCAGTATATACAGTGGAGGTCAGAAGAGAAATACAACAGTGAGTCTCCGCTGTCATCTGTAAAATGAGGTGGAGGCTCTGTCATGATGTGGGCATGCATTTCAGTCAGTAGTGCTGGGCTTCTTGTCGAAACTGATGGAATTGTGATTGCAGAAAGATTTAGTGTGATCGGCAACAGCTTCATTTTTCAGTATAACAATGAGCTCAAACATACTGTTAATGCAGTAAAAGCATACCTGGATAGAAAGACACACAATCGAACACTATCAATCATGAATTGGCCTCCACAGAGTCCTCACGATTGTTGAAGCAATGTGTTCTTGAGAAAGAACAGAACAAAAGACCTCCAACATCCAAAGAAGAGCTTTGGGTGTCCTTCAAGAAGCCTGGAGAACTAATAGTGAAGATTACTTAGAGAAATGACAAGGTTGCTTAAGAATAAAAGTGGGTATACTGAATATTGACTTTTGAGCTTGTTAGAATTATACAAACGTTGTTTTTGCATTATATCCTGTTTTTCCATAAATGTTTTCAATAAACTGCTCCACCCATTTTCCGAGCAAAATATCAAGAAATGAGGAGTGGCTCAAAGCACAGGACTGATTTTTATGTCAGAAAATCATTTGAAAAAATTAATAAAGATTAATCATACTCTAATAGAGCTTATGTTTTTTTACAGTGGTTAATAAAACATCCCACCCTATTTTTTGGGGGGTGGGGGGGATTTTATCTATATTAGACATAGTTCTGCAACTGCCCCTCAAGCGACCAAATAAGTTGGGCAGATCAAGCCATCATATCTTCTAAACCAACTGATAAGGCAGCAATCTTAATGCATCCAATCTAATCACAAAATTAAATAGCTGCTCTTGGATTGATATTAAATTTTCATGGGTACAGGAGGTCTATTTGACATTTGATAAGGAGAGTTAGGGTGGGGGACTCCACTCCTTTCCCTTGTGGGCTCAATATTCACTCATTCAATTTAAAGCTGTAAAGTACATCCTTCTCCCTTCATCAGATTTAACTGCAGGCTGACCAGGTTTGTGACCGATGTATAGAATTATCACTGGCCCATATATTAATTTAGGAAACAAGTCCTGCAGATATCTTTAAAACTTCCCTGTGTCAAAATCAAACCAAACCATCTTATGTCCTTTTTTGGAAATGTTCCAGAAGGAAGACAATTAAAGGGTTAGGGGATTATTGCTTTTACTATACTATTGGCACACTGCCTGATACTTCTGAGATGAAAGGAGGCTGTTACATCCACATCACTTACTGGATTAAGAATCTAATCTCAAATCTGACACTTAAAAAAGAAAATCTGATGCACTGTCCAGACTTCAGAGCAGAAATCCTTATTAGATTGCCGAGGTACTCTTGAGGAAGCCCCTTAAAAAGTGACTACACCAAACAAAAGAGCAGATATTACAAGTGAGAATTATTTAATATGTGAGATAGTATTATTAAACAGAGGCTGAAGGACAAAAATAGCGAGAGGAAAGGATTGCAGAGGGAGTGTATCTATGAGAGAACCTTCATCAGCGACCCTGGCGATGCTGTAATTCCTGCAGGGTTAAGTCATGTGGGATGTTTCTGGGTAGTCTCAGGGCCCAGCAGCCCTTTTTTGGGAATGTCATGTTTTAACAACTCCAATGCCTTTTAATTCCTGCTTCTGAAAGTCTGTCTGGATGTATTGGAATGTGTGTGAGGCAGCAGGCCAGACGCTAGTGTTTGGAAATAAACTGTCTATCCAGTCTGATTGGCCTCATTCTCAGGGACGTGGGAGCAGCAAGTCTGCCAATACGCAGCGCACTCATGCACGCATACAAAAACAAGGACGGAAACGCTTCCAAACACACCTTACAGCGACGCCTTTATTTTGCATTCCCATTTGCTCACGCGCCCTAAAACAGCTGCACATGCAGCCCTGTTGGACACACAAAGATGAAACCTTTGGGATAATAATGACAACAATAAACAGTGCACAAAGACAGACAGACACACAGAACATGGACAGTGCAGTTGCAACGAAATACTTTGATCTGAGATTGAATGTGTGTGTGTGTGTTGAAAGAAAGGGAAAGAGGCCGACAGAACGGCTAATTCTTTTTTGTTAATATTATTCCCACAGCACTGCCTGATGAGCCTGATGGAATGGCTGCAATTGAACTGAGAGAAGCTCCTGGGAGACTGGTAGAGTTAATGGACCATATGTGTTCATATTATCTCGTGTGTGTCTGTGCGCGCGCGCGCGTGTGTGTGTGTTTCTGGTTTTGAAGGGAGGAGCAGTGGAGGAGTGTGATGAAATAAGCTACAACAACATAAAAGGAACGTAATTGTTCCCTGAAGGCACAGTGTTAGGAAAGTGACAAGAATAACTCAACCTCCCACATCTGAGAAAAGACACTGGCATCCAATAAGACTGAAGTTTTCTATTTTTACTTTTATTTTTTTTTAAAGGTTGAACAATGAAATGTAACTTAAAACAATGAAAAATAAGGGACAGAGGCTTGAGGAACAGAAAGCTTGTAAAAGAGCTATTTTGCTCTCTAAAATGGGATTTCAAATAGAAATATTTAAAACAGACATTTTTTGACCACAGTTGTTTTATCCTGCTCTTACTGACCTCAGTATGAGGCAAGAAGTGGAAAAATGCATTTATGGAGTAGATATGTGATTATGTTCTCATTATACATTTGGCAAATCACGTGACTATGTACAACCCAAATTTCATTTCTGGTCATCCGTGACTTTCATATACTGTAACCTTTCAGACCTGCCAGCACCTTCCCACTGAAAATTGGAGCCTGATTTGCCACCATTCAGCATTTCTTCTTCTCAACACCTTCCAACTTCATGTCCCCAGATTAGTGAAGGGGTAAATATTATAAATCTTATAAATATTTCAAGCAAAATCTCAACACACATTTAGGTCCGCTGGGCTGTCCTGACAGCCTCCTTTTTACTTCTAATTACCACATAAGGTTGAAGTCACTCTTCAGCTTTATTTCAGGAGAAATGCTCAACAGAGTTGGCCTAAAGCTACAAACGTGAGGTCCTCTTTTATGCCACCTATATTTTACATATTAATTAAAGCTCAACTTCAATGGCACAGATTATAGAGGGCATTTCCTACCCTTCCAGGTGATCGCTCAAGATCTAGGCAAGGGGAAGTGTACTAGAGACAGACATTTAAGATGCAGTTCTTAGCCTAATATATCAGTTTAGCAAGGAGTAGTATTTATATAATTTATTTTAAAAAAACAAAAAATGTGCATTTTTCATCTGGAAGTTCAAACTTCCCGAAATGAATAGGGATTATAACTCTAAAGGACAATATTGCGCAAACTGGTCTAATCCTACTCAAAACTGCTGATGCATTGCTGCTGCCAAGCCTCTGCTAGGTCCATGAAACCTCATGTAAACACATAAAACACAACCCCTGGCATGGAAATGCAGATATACAGCTGTGTGCGTGTGTGAGTTTATGTGCATAAACTGGCCAACTTCTGCACATGTGGGCACCATACCAGTGTTAAGATGAGGATCAGGCATCTTGGCAGAAACTGCTATGTTTGTGTGAGAGCTGGAAGTAACTGCATGATTACTGAGACCAGAAAGAAGAATGATGTTCTCAGCAACATACTATTTCACAGCCTGGCCATGAGATAAACAGAGTGATGAGAGAGAAGCATTAGATGGAAAATAAGGGAAGAAAGTCTAAAATTTGGAACAACCTGCCTGAATAGTTGAGGCTTGCACAATCAGTACCGTTTCTCCAATCACTGCTCAAAAATGAAGTTTTATTGACTTGCTTTCATGTATTTTACTAGATTATTGGTTTGGCAAAAAGAGCAGAAGGCACAGCTGCCCACCAGCCCAAGAGGTCAGTCTGTCCTTGAAGTTAAGCAAGTCTGATAATGGAAAGCATGCAGAACCAAGGATTACCTGTGTAACCATGACTATATGAATAAAGAGATGACCTTTCAAGCTTAAGCCCACCAAATCATTTTTCAATCAGGGAAGTCTGCTCATATTGGGATACTTGGGTTTCGCAGAATTATTCAGTCTTAAATATTGTAATTCTGACAGAGTATTGTTTACCTGGCAATAAAATTATTCTTTAAGAGAATCCATGCCAAGTGATCAATTCTTCCAGATTTAACCAAACAGATTGACTAGAATAGGAAAATGCCTTGGCATCGTGTCACGTTTTTTGTGTTTTCTCACTCAGCAGCTAAAAAAGAAGTTGTCCAAGAGAGAAGTGGGTCCCTCCATGTGGAATTTTCATGTTGTCTCTGAAACCTTTACTTATTCCCACAGTCCAAAGACATGCTTGTTAGGATAAGTGGTTATTCTAAATTGGCTGTAAATGTGAATGTGAATACCAATTGCTGTATGCTTGTATATGGTAGCCCTGCCATGGACTTGCAAACTGTCCAGGATGTACACCACCCCTTGCTTCATGACAAATGGAATAGACCATAGCACCACTGCAATCCTGAATTGGACAAGAAGAAAACAATGGCTGTATAGATTCATTTACCCAGCCTCCAAGCTCTGCAGATCCCTATCAGAACGAGCATCTTTGGGATTCACCAGAACAAGACCACTTCAGCAAGGCCCTGCCGAAAAACACAGGAACCAAAGTAAGGACACCTCTGACCTTGCAGCCAAAACACCTCAGAGGCTGCACGAGGTAGACCTACAGTTTTGGACGCTCCACCTTGCCTGATAAGTCTTTATGTGACTGAATCATTTTCCTAAGTGTTGTATGTGCAAACTGCATCTTTTGTTATGAATTTAGCAAAAATGAATGGTCTTGTGTGCATTGACACGTGTACCATCAACACCACTTATTCAAGAAATCAGCCCCTACTTCACCATCACTATAATCATTATTATCCTTTTTTGTTACCAGTAACAGTTTCTTTTGTTTTTGAGTTCTTTTGTTTAAAGGCACAATACAAACCCATGTTAGCCATCTACTTAAGACTGCTGAAAACTCTAGCAGCCAAACTGATCCAGTTGTGGTGAGATATGTAACCTAACAGAAAGTCTGTTCTATTCCATGGCTCATTAGCATTTTCCTTGTTGGTGTTAGCAACTCGGTGCCACAAACTCTTTCCCTCACTTGCACACATACTGGGGGTGTGCGTGGGCAGATCGAGAGCAGAGGAATCCCTGATAAGCCAGTGGCCTGGCGGACGACACAGAGAGAGGAATGGCAGCTATGTCGGGCATTCACAACACTCTGTGGTGTCACCAAACAAAGCCTTCCCTTCTCCCGCCTGTCAAAGACGCCATTGTGTCACGAGGAGAGAGCCTTTATATCACACACATTCCACGCATGCTGTCCCTCAACATGCATACACGTTCATACACACACATTCACACGTATAAAAACCGACAGCTTTTACAGGATATAGGGAAAATACAGAAATATAAAAAATAACAGACACCTTGCATTTTTAATTATCATATTAAAATATTAAGATCAAAACCCTAAACTATAAAGATGAAATCACACAAATGGGCACAAACGTATATACCAATAATATATATGCAGTGTTTTATAAACATACATACAGAAATTGCCTCTCTTTCACTTTCATATCCTGCCTTTGCCTGTTTAGGTTGTCAGGTCCAATATTCCCAGCACAGAGTCAGCGCATTCCCAGGATGTAGCCCCTAGTGAAAGTCACCTGCGAGTGGGAGGGAACAAAGGGGAAGCTCCCCTGCACACTGGAAGTCTGGGAAGTTAATGACAGCTGGCATACTCACAGGGGGGTTGACAGTGAGTGTGTCTGACGGTTGGTGCTGTAAAAGAGAGGGAATCTATGTGCGTGTGAGAGAGTGCTAGCCTCTTCCTGTTGCTCTGACAAGCTCCTGACTGCTCCTGCCACCTGCACCTCAGCCACAAAGGACTCATGGGAAGGTGGACATGACAGGAGGGTGGGACTCCCATATGTCTCATGTCTGACTATCCAGTGTGGCTCTGCAAACACCTGTCAATCAATGTCAGGCTGGGGACTACAGTACAGCTGAAATCCACGTGTTTGTGTGTTTAAGATTGTGAAGTAGAATGAGAACAGGCTTAACACGTTAAAAGACTTGGGATGTGTGGGGATTAACTTGGGATATGCGGCAGTGAGAGAGAAACCCCGTGTTTTCTTAACATCAGAACAGAAAACACAATCATTGGTGTTTGCTGGCGCTCCTTCTAGCAAACCAAATGAAACCGAAAACAGCTACAAAATCATTTAAAGACATTAATATTTCTTGTTGTAAATACATTGACGTGATTTTTAATTGATGGTCTCTAACTGAGGGTAAGACATGACGAACACTCCTCAATAAAGACACATCAGCCATTAAATCTGCATTATAGTTGCATCTACAATACTTCATGATTTTTGGAAGGAGTAGTTGGTGACAGGTTGAAAGTATTTGGGGCCGGCACTCCTGTCAGCCCTGTGGATATCTTCCCAGCATGGGGGTTATCATGAAAGAGGAAGCTCCCAACTTCACTTCCCCAGTTTACAGTGACAGTGCACACTGGGTTTCTGGGCTTAGACAAGAAGTCCTGCTGAGTGACTCTTTGTCTACTGGGTGACTGGTAAGATTGGAGGATAAAGAGCCAGACAGTAGGGGTAGTAGTAGAGTACACGGACAATACAAAGTGACAGCAGCGGGCCAGTAGGGGAGAGGAGAATTACCTGCCAATTAGGCAAAGGTAATGTGGAGAATGATGAGTGTCAATCTGTCAGAACCCGGGGTGGTGAGGGATCAGCTGGATAAGCATCATGTTATCCCTCAGATTACACTGTCTACTGACATGCTCACACGCACACACATAAAGCCACACAATCCCTCATACAGGCGCATACTGCAACACCATTTATGTACATTTGTGATTCCTACAAATTAAACAATACATGTACTGATGTAATCTAAAATATGGAGTGCGGTAAAAAAAAATGTGAAACTTGGGAGATTTCCAGAAAGGTGCTAAACAGAATATATAGTTTTTTGTTTATTTTTCATACTGAATGTTTCTTGTTGGAGGTGTCACAGCAGATAGAAGACAACGATAATCATCCATAAGCAAAAGATATATATGTTCCAAAGCACTGCATTAAATAAGGAGACAAAAAGCCACAAAAAGAATGTCTTAGAGGTGCATTAACTGAATTCCAAGCTACACGGGATGTCAGGGATAAGCTCAAAAAGATGGGGAAAATAAGCTGTTAACATTGCACTCAGTGAGAACTTTATCAGCTACACCTTGCTAGTATTGAAGCCCCTTTTTGCCTTCAAAACTGCCTTAATTGATGGTTGTTAAGATTCAACAAGGTGCTGGAAACATTCTTCAGAGATGTCCATACTGGTCCATCCTGACATGGTAGTATTAAACAGATTTGTTGGCTCCACATCCATCCAGATGTGCTCTATTGGATCTAAAATGTAGTAACTCCGAAATGCATTTAAGTAGATGTTAAAAAAAACAGTTTGATATGATTTAAGCATTTTTCATTACAGCATTTTCCTGCTGAAAGCAGCCACCAGAACATCAGTACTGTGGTCATAAAGGAATGAACATATTCAGCAAAAATACTCAGGTAGGCTGTGGCATTTAAACAATGCTCAATTGGCACTAAGCAAGCCAAAGTGTGCCAAAAAATATCCCCCACACTATTACACCATCATCAGCAGCAGCCTGAATCTTTGATACGAGGCAGGATGGATTAATACTTTCATGTTTTTTACACAAAATTCAGATGGTAGGGTCAGAAACTCAGACAAGGCATTAGATCAGCCAAGTTTGGTGAGCCACGTGCCAATTGTAGCTTCAGGTTCCCATTCTTAGCTGATAGCAGTGACACTTAGTGTGATCTTTTGCTGCTCAAGTCCATCTGCTTCAAAGTTCAATGTGTTGTGTGTTCAGAGATGTTCTCATGGATACCTTAAGCAAAATCATTAATCAACAGAATACAACCCTTTTTAAAAATAGATTAGAGCTGTTCATTGCTGTCTCTACTCCAAAGACATAATGCAGGGTAAAAAGCTAACTCTAGCCACCAGTCATTTAAAAAATGCTACCCTCATACTGGGGGTTTTCATTTAATGTTTGCTGTGTAGATTATCCCTTTCCAAAAGCTGAAACCCATGGAAAAAATGGATCACTGGAAACGTTTAAAGTCATAACAAACCTTTAATAATTGCATATTTATCATCACATTCTTCCAGCCTTTGTTGTGACGCTATATCTCCTTTGGGAATCGATCCATTAGTTGCTTTTATCTTCAGTGGAAAGCTGCTTCCACTGACAGCTAGGAAGTAAAAAACAATCTGGGTCAATGGAGCAGGAATGCCCCTGTGTGGCTCTGGTATGTGTGGTATGGTCATTATGGAGAGCATGGGACAGTAGCAGCAGGTAGGGTCAAATAACAGAAGCCTAGATGATTGACAAGCAGGTGGGAAAGCAAAGGATTCCTCACTGCTGAGTAACTGTGTGTTTTCAGGCTCTTTTCAGATGACTTGGCACAAAAACAGAAGAATTTGTGTGGAATTGTTGTCATTTTATGCAATTGAGCTAAATGCTATTTATAGTCTGCTATTACTGAGTACTCTTTTCAGAACTGTATTTTTCTTTATTACATTTAACAGGCTTTTTATTAATGTAATGTTAATCAAAGGGTTGTGTCATTGCTCTTGATAAAATGCCTCAAGACATTTTTCTTTGAACGTTCTTTATAAAATATGATTAGCTTTTGACGTTTTATGTAGATGGTAGCAATTAGCAAACTGACAAGTCAGTGATAGATTGTAGCTGAAAGCTCAAAGCTGCGTTGACCTAAATACGTGTTTGACAAAACTAATGGGTACAGATTTTAGTAAAAAGTGTGGCATAAAGACAGAGTGTAAGTTTAGGATTATAGTGAGACTCTAAAGACTGACCAGTAACCTAGCCACTGGATAAAAAGCACTCCCCTTGAATAATGCTTTACTTGAGCAATGCTCTTCAATAAACGTTTGCCCTGTTACCTTACGAAATCCAAGTTTCCCAAGCTGACCTCTGATCTGCATTGTTCGAAAAGAAAGCTTCAATATTAGTGACGTCTGCAATTATTTCTCTGCAGTACTAATCAGTGTACTGTGTTAATTTGGAAAGGATGGTGTGTAAAACAGGAAATATGGCTGATAAAATGCAAATGATGCAGTGTTCCTTAATCTAATCCCTTAAATTAGTTTATATCTGAATTTTTGCAGATTAATCTGGTTAAAAACTGTCTAACTCTTCATTTGGAAAACATTCCCTTTTCCTGTGAACTGTATTGACTGCTGCAACAACTCATTCAAAACATGAATTATTCCTGAATGGAACTGCTACTAATCCACACCCACACCTTTTTTCTGTGTTTATTAACCTGAATGTGAATGAAATGAAAAGTAAATATGAGCTATTTTTACAGAGCAAGCAATCCTCAGTATTTGCTTTTTATAGAATGTTATACAGGTTCCAGAGCAAAGTGTTGAACTGTTATTGAATATTTTGCTGCCAATGCTTGTCTGACTGTAAGCGATGGCAATAAAAATAGTATCAAAGCTGCATTCCACAAATAGCAGAATTGTTGAGTATGAGCTGAATCCTCACTCCTCTAGATGCAGGCGGGGCTGTATTGGAGCAGCTTACAGTGGAGACTAAGCAGGGGAAACAGGTGTTGGTTGCTAAATGTGCTTCCAGTGAACACAGGAATGACAGCTATGTACTGGCCTCTGTGGTTGCTGGCACATTATCCCCACTGGAGCTTATAGACACAGGCTACTGCTGCTCCTACTTTGGTCTTTATGAATGGAGTGTCTTTGCCTCTGATTATTATTGTATTGTATTTTATTTTTTTGCATTTTATTATTATGACAAGAGCAAATAAAAGGCTAAACAATGTACCAAACTTTATTTGTTTTTAAAAATATAGCAGTTAAAGTTAATATTTTACTAGTTTACTGCCACGTCAAGTGTCACTAATGATAACAGTTGGTGTCAGAGCCTCTTGAAACTCTACTGGTAGCATACTTAAATATATATTAATTTTAACTTTATATGTCGATGTTTGTGTTTTTTAATTCAAATTTTTTAATATTGAAAAGAAATTTGAGAGAACTATTATCAGATTTCCGAAGAAGAAAGTCATGTATATTGGCTTCCCTGTGTGTGGGCAAACACAGGAATGCTGTTGGCCAGTGTTATGGGTGGACGTTCTTGTTGTACACTATAAACAGCCATAAATGTTGATCTTGCCCTGTGATATATTTATTGATTTTCATTTAACGGCCTTCCCTTGGCTGATGCCATGCTGCACAGACATGGGCAAATGTTCCCTCCCTGATGCCATGTAGTCGCACCACATATCATCCCACTAGCTCTGCTCAAACTGTTACAAATGCCTCTTTTCTTGTCTTTTTTTCTTTTCTTTTTTCGCAATGGATCCTTTTTTATAATCTAAAGTGATAAACGTTCAGCAATAGTTAAAGAATTGCTCACTTTTTTCTATTTTCTGTAAAATCACGTCACATTGATAGCTCTTATGCCATTAAAGTGGCCAAAAGGTCATTAAAACCAATATGTATAGGAATCCAACGGTTTTCAAAATCATCTACCTTTATTGCTCCAAAACCAATAACAAAAGAAAGTCAAGAAAATAAAAGGAAGGCAGGGAACCAAAATGCATTTTAATTACCGGAGTAAGCTATAATAAACATTTTTTAATCACCTAATGAAACGACTGTGTAATGGAAAAAGGCTTGCTCATAGTTAAAAATACATGCCCACAGCTTTTCTAATCACCACTGTTTTCTAGCACCAGCTGTTAAAAAGCTAAACAAACAAACAAACAAACAAACAAACAAACAAAACCCTCAAATACATTGCTACCTGCTCAGAAAAAGTCTAATAAAATACCAAACCAAAATTAGAACCTTGGTTCTTTGTACATTTTAAAATAATCCTAAAAGACCAGCCATAAAACAAAACACACTGGGGTGCTCCCTTTGTCCACTTCTAGTTGTACTAGCTTGTTTAGATTTTAGAAAAAATCAGTGAATCCCTAAAACGAGCCAACAAAAATGGATCTGATAGCTTCATCACTGCCCTTAGTTCCTGGACCTCTTTCTGGTCTGTCTGTCCACTATGGTTTTGCTCATTGGTTTTTGGCTCGGTGTTGGTATTTTGACTGCTGCCATGTTGTTTTTCCGCAGCCAATAATATTTGGATGAGAGAGCAGGATGCTAACTTATCAGCTAACACTATCAAGCCTAGTTAGCAAGCTGCATTCCTAAAACATATGCGGGCAACACAAAGAGATGCATATCAGAATAATGAACAGACTAATAAACATTTTAATTTTGCTTACAAGAACTGGAGCAAATCATCTTGGATGAGCAAAGCCAACAATGTTATTTTTTACGAATTCAGGAAAAAAAAAGGCACCAAACCCAATGTACACAACCCACTCTCACAACAGTCCATCATAGGGTCACAACCTTTAATCTGCTGATTCTTGTTGGATTTAATTTTTTTTCCATGTTCCTCAACACAAATTTCTCAACATTATTGATTAAAGTGTGCGTTTGTGTGCATTTGGAGGTTTGAGGTTGGCTTGTGGACGAATAAGTCACCTTGAAATGCACGCAAAAGACCCAAATTCAAGTTGTACCCGTCACAGTTTTTCACACATTGCTATAATTTTCAAATAGGTTGGTTAGATTCAATCTTTAACAAACTCCCGTGTTAGGCTTAGAATGATGGTTAGGATAAAATACAGGACTTACCCTACTTTTCAAACTTTGACTTCCTGGTTGACATGGTAACACTTCCCACTTTCTGCAAAAAACACCAGTGCTTGCAACATTAATTACATTTCATATGGAAATGCATTAATTATTAGGTATGTGTTCAAATGATGATCAATGATGTTATGAAACAAAGGAGTAATCATAGCAGCCAAATCCATTTTTTTTCAATTAGCAACTTCACCATTATCCTTCCCGCATGTGGACAAACAATTAATTAGTACAGCCTTAAAATTTTTTCTTTTTCAAAGACACAGCCAATTAAACCAAAGGTTCTTGAGCAATAATGTGAAAACGCCTCATTGCAACGTTTTCTAAAAAAGTGAATAGAAAATGTTACATGTTTGGGCATTCGCTGCGCTGCTGTCCTTCAGCAGTTACATATTACCTTCTCTATACTGCTGTGACTCTTCTCCATGGTATCATTAGAGTTTAATCTAACCTAAACAAAATTAAATTAAACTGTAATGATCTAATCCAATCTAAATTTGATGAGAAAGCTTATAGAATTTTAATGTTAGTCGTGCTCGAACCTCCATTATGTGGTTGTTCATTTGACCTGCTGCATTAAGGAAATAATTGGCAGTTAAGAAGGAAAGACTGAAGAAAGTTTTACTGCAAATACTGATCTGAACCCAATGTTAATAAATATACTAAGGCTTGAGAAGCAGAACACGAGGTTCCCGGCTCCTTGGGTGTTCCTTGTCATTTGTTAAACAGGTATCAGGTACCACTTGAAACACAGAGGACTTGGTAAATCAAGTGTAATCAGCAGGACAAGTGTTCTGCGACAGTCCCAGCACGCTTCATTAGGCTGCCCTGTTGACACAAACATAGCGGTGAAAGCTGAGCCTTTCACTAATACCCCTAACACCCGTAATACTTGTTCAAGGAGGGCAAATTAGCTCTAATTACCCCAGTGATTTGTAGACACTGAGCTGACTTGTGGAAGTGAGGAAAAAATGTTTGAATGGAAAAGGGAAGCAAAAAACAGTGAGAAGGATGTGATGAGGGATTATGACTACCATATGCCTGCTTTACTTTCCATTTCTTTTTCTAGCTAGATCTTCTCTCTTCTCCTAACCATCCTCATCTCTGTATTTATATAGTTTTGTGTTCAGACAGCTGGTGTTGTGTTGCTGATTGTAAAACTAATCATCCGCTCAATTACTCTGGAATGTGTAGCTGGGCTGTGTTATGACCGATCAACTTTCCCTCTCCTACTCTTTTTTTCCCATCTCTTTTCTGTGGACTCTCTCCAGTCTGCTAGTCTAAACATGTGTTTTCTATCTCCCTTTTCTCTTCTTCACTTGGACTGAATTGATTCAGTTCAGTCCAAATTCACTTTTACGGCACACTCTGAACAAAAAGCAAAGCAAATAAAGAAAACGCCAAATTAGATAAAGTCCACAATCACCTATCTTTTAATGTTGTTAATATATCATGTGCGGCAATAAGGTTAATTTGCTTTTTTTAAGAGGTTTCAAGCTTAAAGACAGATTATGGTTGAGACTTAGCTGTGTTTCAAAAGAAGACAACCTGCTAGAGATGGGAGCATTGATCCAAACATCAATAGTATCAATACCAATGCTGGGTATTGATTACATTCTTGGAAATAAAAAAAAAATAAACCTCAAAAATGCACTATGTAAAAGTTTGGAACCTTTTTCTCTCGACAAGTCCTTTAGAGATATGAACATTAAAAAAAATCCCCCAAATTGTTTTTCAAGCTTTGAAAGTCCTTGGAAAAGCTGAGAGGTGTGTTTTGTTTTATTTAAAATTATTGTGGAAGGTGATTTAGTGATCATTAAAATTTGTTAAGAATTTGTTTCGGTATTGGTGTCTGCATCGGCACTGGCAATATTGGCCCTGTATTTACTAGTTATACGACACTACTACAAAAGTTGACTCAGTACCTTTTCAGTAACAAATAGATGGGCTTGCAAAAGCTTTATTTTACCAGTAAAGACACTGGTTAACATGCTTATAACAGAGTACAACGGTTTTGCATTACCAGCGATAATAAAAGTGCACACAGTATGGGATGATGATATAGTGATGTCTGAGCAACATACAGCTTAACAAATTAAATGGATAACAAGCAGGCTGAGGTTTAGAGGATAGCAATGATAGAATTATGAGTATGAGTTCATTATGAGTTGATATCGCAGAAGATCCAAAAGGTGCACCCCAGGTCGGAGGAAAATGTGAATGCTGAGAAAATAAAAGAGAAAATAAAACTATTTACTTTCTTTTCTTAAAATAAATGCATTTGTCTGCCACAGAAAGGATGAGGAGATTGGTCATGGAAGAGGCAATCATGGCAATGAGGAGATGAAGAGCTATAGCCCTAGATTGGCTCAGCACTTATCCTTTTCTCATTTGGTATCTTTTGTCCAGTGAAGCACAGTTCTGTGTGCGCATGCATATGTGTGTGTATTTTGTGTGTGTGTGTGTAGCTGGGCTTGCAATAAGTTCTTCTGATGAATGTAAGTGCAACTTTGAACTTGAGTGCAAATAAGATTCAAGGATAAAATTGATTCAGTTTGGAAAGAAAAATTTAGAACAGGAAATCCACATGAAATACAAATTGCTTTATTAACTTACGTATTTTATCTAATCAGCTATGTTAAGCAGCAAAAAAAGTGGTAATGTAATCCTTTACTGTTTGGGATATATTTATTGTAACATCAGCACAAAGCATAAGCTTTAAACTTTTAATAAAAATCTAATGCTACATTTCCTGAAACTCTTTAACCCCATGGTAATTTTATAACAGACAAATTAATTCACTTTCATTTAACTTCCATTTCTGTGTATCTGTATTTTTTCTCCTTCCTGCAGTGGAAGTGCCTGCAGTGATTCTCCAAGGCTGCCAGCGGGATGCCTGTTTGCATGTAACTACACTACATGCTGATGTGGAGGCTGTATGCTAATGCAAATGAAGAGCTTACTTGCAAATTGTGGCCTTTCATTTTCCACCTTAAAATGAACCCAAACATCAATATCTTCAGCAAGCATGGGAGACACAACCAGAACTCCAGTCGATGATTGCTCCAAAGTGGTGCAGTGCTTGGTGACAAAGCTGTGTTGTGCAAAACAAAAGAAGAGCTAAAAACATAGATAAATGTGATCATGTTATTTAAGTAGCTAGCATTAATTGCATGCATGTGTAATACATGTAATTTCTTGGATAAAAAGTAATATATAATTACAGTTTTTTTACATTTTGCATTGTAAGAGATCTTTTGAAGTCATCTTCTTACAATTATTTGTTACTGCTAGGCTGGACAATTGCAATTCTTGATGATCAGGCTGTTAAGACTTGTCAGTTGATCCACATTGGCGGCTATTGACTTAACGTTGCTTAGACTGCAGGCTCCTTGTGGTTCCTAGAGTTTTTAAAAGTTGAATGGGAATAAGCTCAATAACCCTCTCTAGTTTTAAGATTAAGCCTAAATTGTTCTTTTTTGATCATTTTTATAATTAGGATTGAGTCACGTGACCCTGAACCACTCTTTAATTATGCTACCATAGGATTAGGCAGCTAGAGAATTTTCAATGATGCTCTGAGTGTTTCTTCTCCACTCTTTTCACTCATCATCTGCTTTACTACTGCACACTATAAAATTTTGTCTTCTCTTTTTGATACGTTGTGTTTTGTCTTCTTGGGCTTTCCTTTTTTTTTTGTACTTCTCTTTCCCCTCATCCCCAAACCATGGCAGATACCTGCTCCGCCCTTCTCTTTCATCTCTTCCTCTTAAAAAAGGGAGTCCTTGTTTCCTGCTCTTGCCAAGTGCTTGCTGTGATGGTTGGGATTTTCTCTCTAATACTGCAAGATCTTTACCTACAGCATAGTGCCTTGAGGCAATATATTGTTGAGAACTGGTGCTATATAAATAAAATATAGACTACTTAAAAATAAAGTATATAAAGTATATAAAGTAAAAATGTTAGCTTTCTAAAGGCCTAACTGTAAAAAACAAACAAAAAGAAAAACAACAAAACACAAAACAAAGATAAAAATAATACAAAGTAACAATTTATTTTGCCTCATTTACATTTTTTTCAGGTTGCAGGAACGCATGTGTTATGTCTTTCAATAAACCATAGACCAGCTAACGTAAACAGACAAGTCAATGAAATGATAGTGAAACAAACATTCAGTTCTGATTAAATAAGTGTTTCTCCGTTGGGCTTTTCTTTTCTATGCGTCATGATTTGTTGATAGTTTGGATGGAAACGCAGCTGCTGTGCTCCAGATTTAAAGTCCTGCTGTTTAGTCGAGATGGAGAGTGAGATACGTGGGAGCGGAGCAGGAATGTTAGTGGGCTGGTACTGCTGATCATACCACCTGGTCAGGCCACTCACCACACACACACACACACACACACACACACACACACACACACACACACACACACACACACACACACACACACACACACACACACACACACACAGACACAAGTGTGTTTCTATTAGTTCAGAGGACATTACATTGACTTGCGATTATTTCCTATGAGCTCAACCTTTAAACCAAGCCTTTACTTTAAAAATGAAGCATATGCATTAGGGGAATATAGGATATGACCCTACAATGTGACACATGTGAATATACTTGTTCTGTCACATCATGTGTAATACAAGTACACTCACACACATAAACATACACACACTATTTGTGTAATCAGTTCTTGATTGTAAAAATTAGATTTTAGTCATATTATAAACATGTCTGCATTTGGTCAGTCAGTTCATTCTACAAGTTTAAATCAACCAAGACTTCCATTCAAGTGATTGATGAATCTGATATAAACACCATATCAAACTTAACTGTGGTACGTAAGGTCAGAATTTCTGTGTGTGCGCCTGCCCCCGTCCGACAAACTTCCTGTCCAGACGGAAATGCATTCCTCAGTGTGTATTTGTCAGTCTGGCGGTGTCTGTTTTTAAATGTGCGTTTGTGTGGAAACAGACAACAGACATTTCATGGTATCAAACAATAACGGTCTGTGGAATGTAAACCACTTCCCTTGGTACTGCAGCACAGATCCTGTTGGCTGAATAACATAACATATATGCTCACAGCTGAAGCGCTGAAGATTTTTCCTTTCTTATGTGGTTGTGTTTGAATTTTATAGTATATATGTGCAGCTTCTACTTGAGTAAGTCTTATCTTTAAAGATTCTGAGTCAGTATATTAACATGATAAACTTCTGTTTTATTAATTCAATAGTTATTGAAGTCATTTCTCTTTTAAAATGTGTAGATTTCGGAAGTTATTCTATCTTTATGACATATGTGAAAGAAAGTCTTGTACATGAGATGTACTGTTTAAATACAAGGCTTCTGTGGCTCAGGTGGTAGAGTGGGTTGTCTACCAATTGGAAGGTTGGGGAATAGGCTAGGCTCTTCCAGTCTGCATACTGAAGTAGTGACCAAGGGTTGTCCTTGATGCATCTATCTGTATGTGTTTGTAAATGTTAGAAAACAGTCAGACATCTGTAAAAGCTGTATGAATGTGTGTGTGATTGAGTGAATGAGACTTGTAGTGGACTATGCTTTGATTTGAAAGGTGCTGTATATGTACCAGTCCTTTTAAAAATAGAGAAAATGCCTGCATCAAATCAACATGGATGCTTTTCTTTACTCTCAAAGACATTTCCTACATTTGGAAACAACAAACAACAAACTAACACATAATGGGAACAGCAATTTCTTTCAAAGTGCCGCCTAAAATAACCTGATCCTTTTCTAAACTTTGCTTTGGATTAGCGCATCGTGGTCTCGATTTCTACATATCTGCAAGTTTCTGTCAGAGAAAACAAATCACCTGCAAAGGTTTTGCTTTTCAGTTGTTGAATTTATTTCTTAAACGTACAGTATCAATATTTACACTACAAATTCCCCAAAAGGCAAAATTGAAAGGCAGCTTCCAAACAAAAGTTTTAGCAGAGGTCATCCAGCAAATGACAATGTAGCATGGCTTAAATGAACACAGACACATAAGCAATTTATAGTCATCATCAAACATTTTACTGTACAAAACAAAATGGGGGTCAAAATCAAGCTCTTGAAACAGAACCACTTAGTCACGCATCACATGGAAAGTAAATTGGTGTTTTGTGCTGACAGAGAAGAGACCTTCCATTCTTAAAGCTAGTAGTCTTTTTTTTTTATTGTTCTTCGAGGGCCTTGACGTGCAGCCAAAGCATACTGATCACTGTCATTTAAGTCCAAGCCTGAGTTCATATCAGTAATTGTGTGGACAGTGCAGGACTCGTAGATTAAGCTACAGTTAGCATTCTATAGCTACATTTTGAATTACAGTGCTGGCGTTGCAGCCATACATTGATAAGCCACATAGTAAGTCCTTTTTGGCATGAGTTGAGCTTTTTGCCAGTCCATCAGTTAGAACCAAACTGATGTCTTTGCTTTGGTTTGATCAAGAGCTGCAAAGAGAAACAAACAGGGTTAAAATGTTATTGTGAGTTTAAGATTTAATGGTGCAGTGAAAATACATGTGAACTTTGACCAAGGCTTGTCAGAGTTACTGAGCCGTTATATCTACCTGTGTCATATGCCTCTAAAGATCCATGGAGACCAGAAGGAGTCCAAGTAACAGATGTAGCCGTGACATTGTTGTTGCTGCTGGGCTCAATCTCTGCCTTCACCCCCTCGCCGTGTGGGGAACTCCCTGTGTTGGTGGATGTCTGACTTTGGCTCCTAACACCAGGCAGCAGGAGTGAATTGAATCTGGGATCCAATGCCGGGCTGTGAGCTGGGTATGTATGAAGCATGGGGTGATGGTGCCGAGTGTGGATGTGGGGGTGGGAATGGTAGACGTCATGAACATTTGGGTAACCACTTGTGCTCTGGTGGTTCAGGCTGTAGGTCCAGCTATCAGGAAGGGTAGCTGCAGGTGAGAGGCTGGCCTGGGAAAGCATGTGGCCGGCCCACAGAGCTCCATCCTGGTGGTTGAATGAAACAGGGCTGGAGGAAAAGCCTGGGTGGACTGAAACAGAAACAGCGGGGATACAGGAGCTGCTCTGGGATGGATAAGTGTTGTTCCAAGCTGAGCTTCCCTGACCTTCAGTGAGAGAGCCACCATCTGAAACAATCACATCACAAAGACTTAAAAGACTGACACAAGCTATATTTCACGATTTTTAGATTTAATTTTTAGGGGTTTTGTAACTATTTAGATAGTTAAACCAAGTCAGTGCATCAACTACATAGGCAAGTGTTGCCTACTCACCTTTCCATAGGCCAGCGGTGGTTGAAGCCAAAGGCTGAGTCACTCTAATGGGCTTGGTATCGCCACTGAAGGTGCTGGACTGACTGAGAGCACGAGAGAAGTGCTCATCTACCACATCACCGATGTTTCCTTGGAAGTAGGTAAACAATACACACCGGGAACTCAAGTACTCCGTCTCTGCTGGCTGAATACCATCCTTTAACTCGGAATCAGATGAAGATCTGCTGCCTGATTCAGCACCTGCTGCAGCAGGACCCTGCTGTAGGACCTCTTCTCTGGGCAGTATCCCTCTTCCTCCTCCTTGGTGCTGGTCCATACACTCCTGCATCTTACTGTAAACACTCAGCTTCCTCTGGAATGAGATACAAATAGAGATTAAATGAAAGTTTAAAAGAACAGTAGCTCAAGTTTATTAGAATTTAAATTTTAAAATAATGACCATCTTTGTGTTGGTTTTGAATAGATATAATACAGAAGACAATAATTTCTCACATGTTGGTGGTACTAACAGTTGCACAGAGTTCTAAATGTCATAAATAAATGACATGGAGTCACACTGTACCACTAATTATTTGATGTGGAAGCTGATTGGGAATCGTGTGAAACTAAGATTCTTTTCGCCTCCATTTTGCATTCAAACTATTTGTAAAGCTCAGTGTGCCTGATCCACATTCCTCAGTGACTGACTGACTGTCATTACATCACCGTTTGACCGCAGGATTAATAGTTCCGTGTCATTACGCCTGACCTGTGTTGAATACCAATCCCCAGACTGGAATTTAATCACACAAAAAGGAAATTTAAGGTAAAAGTTATTAAAGCAATTGAAGGATAAAGACTTTGGAACAGAAACAAATTGAAATCGATTGTTCACGAAGGACATTTTATAAATCATCTTAAAACTTTCCTCCGTTGATGATATTTAACAACTTTTTTCTGCTATAATATTTTAATTCCAAACTCAGTTTTAGTTATTTTTTTTGTCTTCTGCCAGGTACTTAATTATATACATTTAGTTTTATAAATCTTTTGCTTGTAGTATGCTTGTAAATTGAATACTAATTTCGATTATCTTGTGAAAATAGAAAAGTCACGCGTCCCCCTGTAGGGCACAGGAACCCTCAAATGGGAAAAAAGAAGCTTATATTCAAGCAAAGAGGAAAGCCTCGAGCTGAGATCTCGGTGTCTGCCCCTCTTAGTGCCTTCAAAAGTTTTGCGATGAATGCCTCACCTGTTGTTGTTGGTGATGGTGGTTATAGTAAGTTGCCTTGTACGCCGCTGCTGGGAGGTAGTGCGCTCCATAGCTTTGGTGGTACATCACATCCAGGCAACTCATCGCGACGGAGCGAAACGGATAAGGAGAAGAGGGAAGCCGAAGGAGAGAAACTGGCGAAACACAGCCGAGGGGTACTCTCCTTGAAACTTCAGACGGGCTGTGTCTTCTGAGCCATCAGTGTCTCCATATATGCCCAAACGCATACAATAGCCATGTCGCCAAGTTTGCATAGAAACAATGCGCCTCCCGTTGCGCGCTCCACCAGCACCACCCGGGGCCACAAAATAGTTCAAAACGGTATGAGACGCACACAGTATCCGGAAAAAAAACCCCTATCCACTGACAAGTTTTCAGATAGTTCTTGATTGGACAAGCATCATCTTCTCTTGTTTTTCCCCTCTTTCTGTTTTGGAGGGGAGTTATATATTTAGAGAGGGCTGGGGCCGTTACGCACGCCCACCGGGGAAGGGCCTCTATGGCGCAGGGTTTAGTAATGTAGTATTATTGCCGAAAGTCTGAGGGTTTGTCGAGGTTTCCCTACAGTAAAGTTTAACACTGAGCGCTTGTGTGGCATGCCACTATTAATATCTGAACAAAGATTAGATTAGAGAGAGAATACAAATCCTAAACTTAAATCACCATTATCGACAAAGAAGTTTAATTTATTACGTGTCATTTCTTATTTTCAGCCGTTTTCATTGGTCTGATTACAAATGTCTTTATTTTCTAAGTACGGGTCTATCAAAATATTCTCCACAGTGTCAAACATTGTTTAACCATTAATAATTGTAGTAATTGAATCACAGTCAGATTAGTCTAAAAAATACTGCAGCAGGCTCATTTAAAACTCCTAATATAAAATTAACACTGTCAGGTTAGTCATTATAGGAAAGGCTGCTTTGAAATTTGCTATGAGAGGAGGGACTTTAATTAAAAAAAATGTACGAGACCCTTTTTTGTGGTCAAACAGCCTCGTCTGTAGGTCGTCTGTGAGCAACAGGTGCCTCTCAACGGCTGGTGCGTTACAATGAGTAAAACGTGAAGGATAAGTAATGAACTTTTTTTTTTAAATCGGGATGAAGACCTCAGAATCTCAAAACAGCAGCAAAATATTTTTTTTAGAAAAAAAATCGTGGCAACTAAAACTCAGTAGGGCCTCGCTCTTCATTACAAACAGTGCCTGCTAATCATCGTTTCCCCCTCAGCGCTTTGATTGGGGGATCTGAGCTGTTTGCTGCCATCTATTGACAAGGATAATAACATCACATGGTTATCAGTTTGTCCCATAGTGAAGCAGCCAGCTAAAGACATTTTGCCATCATGGTTATGAAGCCAAACATGTGATTATATATTAATGTTATTGAGGCAAGAAAAAAAAGCTCCAGAAATCCCATATATACATGACGAAACTTGCTTCAATAGTTGTTCAAAACATAAAAAAAAAAAAAAATTCCCATCACTTTTTTCATGCACGCACTGGAAGCAAAAGCTAAGTGAGCACGTGACTGCTCATAACCCATCATTACGTTGAGTTTTTGTTTACACTGGCGGTGTCACTCTTGCATCTTTTCTTATGTATCATAGTATTCCATATCTGTTTTGTCTGATTGAGTCAGTCCAAAAGCAAACTTTGAAATTTGAAAATGTTTACATATATTTAATGCAGTGCATTAACAACAACAGGAAACACAAGAATGTGTAAGTACATTCATTGTGAACTGAAACAAAAAAGTGTGTTTTGTCCCAGTTCCAAATGAACACTTACATAAAATTGCTTCTGATCTCATTGAATGCATAGAGTGCTAACCAGGTGATAAACCAGGTGTTGTGATTTTAAAGAAAGCAACTGGCCCACAGTCCACAGCAAAGGAGATGAGAAAAAAAACAGACAGTCCCTCAAAATCTACTAGAGTTTCTATTAAAAAAAGATAGAAAATCAGTTATGCTGTGTCAGAAATAATGGTTATATGTAATTTTAAAAAGTAGAAAGGGTGTCCATGACACTAAAACAATTGGTCTAAAAACCCGAGAGCCTATATTTTATTACACTAATTAGCCTTTTCTAATTCCTGCTGAGTTAACACTATATTGTAACTAAAGCACTTCCTTATTCTGCAGTTTTTTTCTGCAAAAATGCTGCTGCTTAAAAAAAACAGGCTGTATTTGAGCTAATGACACCTAGCTCCTCCTCTACATGTATCTGGCTTATATGCAGCATGCCTGTTCTTCCCTGTGGTTCAGTAAATTTAAAATATGACGATGAGGTCTGAGAGCGTTGTTATTGCCAGCATATTTCTTTGCAGACATGTCTAATGAAAAAATATTTATAACATACATGAATCCAGTACTGCTGGCCTGAATGCTGAACAGCTTTGGAGCACTGTGGATGTTGTTTGAAAGCTTGGCACATGCACATATACACCCACAGTGTATGTATGCATGTATAGTATGGATTTACAGGTGTCCTGTTCATTTTCCCAGTAAAACAAGCCAACAGGCACAACACCAGGGTATTGAAACTGCAAAATGGATTCCAGTAAATGTTATTCACAAAGAACTTTACTTTTCCTACTTCCCTTCTGCACGCGTCAAAATGCGAAAAGGGGTACTATCACAGGCCATTTCATTAGGTACACCTGCTCAACTCTAAAATTACTTTCTGGTCTTATGAGTCTTGATTTTATTGCAGGTGGTAGGGCAAGAAATTGGTGCAAACAACATGAAAGTATGGATCCATCCTCCTTTATATCAAAGGCTCAGGCTGATGGTGGTGTAATGGCTTGGGATATATTTTCTGGGCACACTTTGTGCCTTTTAATACCAACTGAACATCATTTAAATGCATTGCTGCTGACCATGTCCATCCCTTTATGCCAACAGTGTATGCATGTTCTTATGGCTGCTTCCAGCAGGATAACACATGATAGCATCATGTCAGCTCAGATCATCTCAGATTGGTTTCTTGAACATAACAATGAGCTCACAGAACAGTCAGTTCTGAAGGTTAAAGGGGGGTTCCAGCTCAGTACTGACAAGGTGTAATTAATGAAGTGGCCAGTAAGTATATCACTTACAGTGCTTTGAAAAACCATTTACCCCCTTCTTGGTTGTTTTTTATTTTGGGATATTTGTTGGACTTAAATGTTTCACATCATCAAACAAATTTCAGTGTTAGACCAAGACAACACAAGTAAATGTAAAATGCAGTTTTTAAATTATGATTTCATTTATTTAGGGAAAAAAGCTGGACAACTCTACCTGGCCCTGTGTGAAAAAGCAGTTGTCCCTAAACCTAATAACTGGTTGTGCCACACTTGTCAGCAAGGACTGCAATGAAGCTTTTGCAATAACTGGCAATGTGTTTTTTATTTCACTGTGGAGGAATTTTAGCCCACTCTTCTTTGCAGAATTGTTTTAATTTACACACTTGAGGATTTTCAAGCATGAATGGAACTCAGATTTTCCTAAAGGTTCAACTATTGTCTCGTCAGTTTACAGAATATTTTCCCAAAAATCATCAAAATGTTTTTGACAAATGTGAGATGAGCCTTTGTGGTTTTTTTGGTCAGCAGGGATTTTTGTCTTGGAACTCTGTCATAGATGTAATTTAAGCCCAGTTTATTTCTTATTTTTGAATCTTGAACGCTGACCTTAACTGAGGCAAGTAGGGAATGACGTTCTTTAGATGTTATTCTGGTTTCTTTTGTGACCTTCTGGATGAACTGCTGATCCCCTCTTGTCGTAAGTACTTCGGTCACTTCTGAGATAGTTCAATGCAATTTCAAGTTTTCTCCGTTTGTGGATAATGGCTCTTACTGTGGTTCAAAACCTTAGAAATGACTTTGCAACCCTTCCCAGACTGGCAAATGTCAATGATTTTGTTTTTCTCTTTTTCGTTTCTTTAAATTGTGGCATCATGTGTTGCTTCTTGAGATCTTTTAGCTTACTTTGTCAGAAAGTTTTCATTTAAGTTATGTCTTGATTCATCAGGTCTGGTAGTCATCAGAGCTGGGTGTGGCTTGTCAAACTGATCTCAGCTTTGTTGTTTAATATTAAAAAAATTTGATGATCTAAAACATGTAAGTCTGACAAATATGCAACAAACTAATAAATCAGGAAAGGTGCAAATACTTTTTCACAACACTATATAATCAATTGCCTGATCCATTTTGGATCAGGCAATTGAAAGAAGGCACGTGTTTAGTCCAAATATCCCTTTGAAAGTGCATATAACAAATGCATGTACCATTCATCTTTCTCACTTTATGCACACCTTTAATCAGTGTGCAACTCTCCCACCCACAAACATGAGTGTATGAAAAACGAATGTCTGAGAAACACAACAGGAAGATTTATTATTAATTTTTCTCATCCTGCCTCACTGCATGTTGTTACCAGATATGATGGCACTTCGGGGACTGTGGCAAGAGAGTAAGTGTCATTATTTTCACTCATTTTTCATTCGCTTTGATGTCACAATGAGAGTGTGACTTATTCCCTCAGAAGCAGAAGGTACTAAAGTGGGGCAGAGTTGTTGAGAAAAACAATACAATATACAGGAACATTTTCAGGAGTTTAGGTTATTTCAGAACAACTCCATTTTTATTAATATTGCCAAAGGGTGGAAAGCCAAATTATTATGGGGAGTATATTTTGAGCTTTTTTTTTTAAATGAATATTTTAATTAAGTTCTAATAACTTAATTGCCAAATGTGTATATACTAATTTCTGTCCCCTGAATTAATAACATTTAATTAGAACCACTGAAACGACAATTATCTAATCAGTTATACAGTGGATAAAACAATATCGCTCAGTCTTATTCAATACAACAAAGACAGTGATCGGTAACTGGGACAGTTTGACACATTACTCAGTGTGACAACACTAGCAGCCAAAGACTGATTATACAATTGTGCAGAGATGGCAGAGTTTATCCATATCTCCAGCTAGTGTTGTATAGGAAAACTCACAGACTGGCTTTGGAAGTGGGGCAGTGGAACACGCAGATGCCGGGAGACAGTGCAAGTATTCAAACTTTATGATGGTATTCCATACGCGTTCATGCACACACGCTGCACAGTTCAGAGCATATTACAACAGACACATACACACAAGCTCTCTGACACAGACAGTGGACCTTAGGGGCTTTCCGCCAAACATCTGGAGAAGCCCGTGCCTCCGCTGCTCTGCTCCTTAATGAGGCACAGAGATGATTATTAGTGGCTGTTTTAGAGGGGGAAATTGAGGGAGGAGAGGGGAAGGGATAGAAATTAAAGTGAAATTGGATAACTGTTTGCTTTTTCCTCAAAAAAAAAGAAAAAAAGAAAAAATGAGCGGAACCTCCAGTGCTTTAGATCTAAAGACATTCCACATCCCTATTAAAACTTCACCTTCAGAGAAACATGAACAGGGTTTGAGGGGGTACATCCCAAGAAACCAAAAGAAAAAAGAAGTCACAAGTGTAATGTCCTACATTAGAGTCTGAGACATAATTATTAAGGCCCCCACAATATGAAAAGCATTTTTAGAAGTGATTTTAGAACAAGATTTTGTACCAGTCTACTTTTGCAGGATTTTACCAAATGGTTTGGCTTTTTTGTTAGCTTTACCCCGCGAGCCTTATGAAGCAGGTGTGACATAATGCTGAGTGCTGTTGATGATATGTCACATTAAGCAGACTGCAACATCATGAGTTTTGAAGTGTGGCTGCCATCCTTCTTTTCCCCCAGAGATTCTATGGAAACACACACCTGCCTAAGCTGGGCATATAGATGACCTTATAGAGCGATGATGATGATGAAGCTGATGAGGTGATAACAATGACTGTAATAAATGCAAATAACCTGCAGGCTGCAAATAAATGCTGGTTCTTTAGAGTGTAAATTCTCTTTTAGAACAAATATCCTCAAGATGCACTTGACCTGAGGTTCATCTTTTTTACAGTGTAAAAGTTTGTTAATATTATAATTTTATTTTTTATTCTTAATGGTAAACCTGTGTAAATATGACAAAATTAAATAGATCACATCACCATTTAGCATCTCATTGTCATAATTTAATTACTAAAAGAACTACTTGTACAATTGCAAGCATTACCCGCTGACTATTATGATGGAGATGGATAAACTCCTGCTCCATCTCTAACTGGTGACCGATTGAAGGTGTAACATGCCTGTCATTCAAATGGGCTGGCTCCATCCGAGTTGTGACCTTAGTTGGACAGACAGTTAAAATAAATGAATAAATAAAACAGAGCAGGCATACCAACCACACAGTTCATATTCAGTCGTGTTGTGTTCTTATAATAGCTAATAACTGCTCACTTCACTTTAGATGAAGATGAGGAATAGGCTTTATTGCACCTCTCTTTCCTTTTCCACAAAAAGCATCAAGAGAAGCTCAATTGTCAATTTAAGGCCAAGAAATCCTAACTTCCTTCACACACTTCTTCTTTTACACATTTGATGCGATTTTAACAGGATATTTAGTTTGGTGGTAGATGTTGGAATTCTTCAGTTAAAAACATGCTATATGGTATATGCATGTGCCTGTATGCTCAAAGTGGATATTTGACTCTATGTTGCTGTAGTAATGCTGTAAAATGCTATAAACCACTCTTCATAGAGTGCATGTAAGAGGTGGGGGAGGAGTGGAGACTAAGTCTAATTAAAGATCCATTAGTGCTTCTCCAAGCACATGTATATGAGTGGATTCCAGTTCATTATTAGCCATTTTCAGACTTAAAAAGTAACTACTTACTGTACTTGGACACATATTTTTCTCTCATTTAACGTGAGATTGTGAACATAGATGCATAATTCAGTTTAAGTGAGACACAAAGCAACACAGTGGAATCATTTGCACTGTAGCGCCCTGTTAATGAGGACCAGCCATTCATTTGTGAGTTAATGGAAATGTAATTTACATGTTAATCCAAAGAAAAAGAAACTGTTAGAACTGTTTTTTCTTCTAAAAGCCCACACTTGTGCTTCTTCATTATCTATTTTCATTGTTCTTGCCATTTTTGCACATTTTATAAATGGAAATGAGACTTTTTAATTGCAAAGTCTAGACAAAGAAAAGCACTTCCTCCACTGTGTGTGCTAGAGTGACTATGTGCCCACAAATAGTTTGTCTGTTACAAAGTGACCGGTGGATTTTAGGTTCGCAGTAAGCATGCTGACCTTGCTTAAAAAGCAGATAATTGCCCAATCCTCAAGTTTTAGCTCATATTCTGCATGTATGAAGATAATGGGAACTGCCCAGGCATCCCTGCAGAAGTTAATGAGATGACAGAGACTCAAAAGCAGGGTCAGGTGGATGGAGGGCAATACACATGAGAGATGTGGCTTTCCTTTAGAGGATCACGCTGGGAAATACATTCCTTTCAAGCTAAATGGACAAGGATTTCAAAGTTGAATGAGAGAATCCACACCAAATTGGAAAGCAGGGTAGTAATATAACATTGTTTATGTATAATATTTGGACGATACAGTAGATATGTGTGAAATTAAGCACTTCAGGTTAAGAAATGTGTTTAAATAACACTATTTTTGCACTATTACCTTTCAAAGCTAAATTTTGTTTCCTAGTTTAACAAATTACATGGGGAATTACACAGAATACATTCATATGGTAAAATGGTAAATGGCCTGTATTTATATAGCGCTTTTACTAGTCCCTAAGGACCCCAAAGCGCTTTACATATCCAGTCATCCACCCATTCACACACACATTCACACACTGGTGATGGCAAGCTACGTTGTAGCCACAGCCACCCTGGGGCGCACTGACAGAGGCGAGGCTGCCGGACACTGGCGCCACCGGTCCCTCTGACCACCACCAGTAGGCAACGGGTGAAGTGTCTTGCCCAAGGACGCAACGACCGAGACTGTCCAAGCCAGGGCTCGAACCGGCAACCTTCCGATTACAAGGCGAACTCTTAACTCTTGAGCCACGATCGCCCCATATTATATTTGACAGTAACAAAATGCTCTCCATAAAAATAAAAAACACAGGGGAAGAGAAACCTCTTTTACTGTTCTGGCACCCTAAAAAAAATAGAAGAATATGCCCGGTTCGTTGCCTGTTTTGCGCATATCAGCAAAATATGTCTCCTTTTTAATCTTTAATGAAACACACAAAAGGGTTGTAGGATACGGGGACAAAAATCAAACCCATCCCCAAGATGCAAATACCTGTAAACTGCATCAATACATACAACACCTTTCTCAGCTATCTGTTCCATAAACTCTCTCATTTTGTCTGATACCTCCTTTGCGTAACTTTACAAATTTCCTCCCTCCTTTTGCAGAGCGAAGGACTTGTCCTCCATTGCCCTTCCAGCTGTAATGACTCTAATTCCCTCATGCTAATGGTGTGTCTGAGCCTCAGCTCCTGCTGGGACCACCAGCCCACTTCTTGTGGTCACAGCTTGGCCCCAAGGCAAGAAGGCCCGTGGACTGGAGAGACAGACGAGAGAGACAGAGAGAAAAAGAGAGGAAGGGCAAAAGATGGTTCTGGTTTGATGCATGTAGAGCGTACCCTCAGACAGATTGGCATCCCCAGGCAAAAAGGACCTGTGGATAAAAGAGGGTTTCACTGAATTGTGTGTATGTGTGTGTCTCACTAAGTGTGACATCTAAAATTGGTGCCAGCAGCAGATTTAAACAATAACACCTCACTGTTTGACCTTACTCACAAAACCAGCAGCCTGTGAGATGTCTTCTTATGTGTGTGTCTGTCTGTGTGTATATGCATGTATCCCTTTCATTGATTTTTATACATCATAAATCATGTACATCATGCAGCTCCACACCTGCATCTTAGTGTTGTTTCTTCCAGCTTGTATGATGTGGTGTATGTGTGCGTATGTGTAGGCGTGCTTCCTGGGAGGCTGGGGAGGTCGGGGCAGGCAATGATGATGAGCACACACTACAGGGGAAAATAATCTCTCATTACCCAGAATTCCCTGATGCTACGATGCGCTGGTGAGCGCGACTAGATTTGTCCCACAGGCAAAAACGAGTGGAGTCACTCACTCGATTTATTAGACCATTCCAAACTCCCCTGCCCTCTGCCTCCCCTGCTGTTACCACCCTGTTCCACTCCTTCCTATCATCACTCTGTCTCGCACTCTCTCAGTCACCTGCTGTCTTCCATATGTTCTTAGTCCCTTCCCGCCTCCGCACTTTTTTTGGGAACTGGATGGAAATATCTTATTAAATACTTATCTTAAAAGTTTGTCTTTAAAGTGTGTCATCTGGAACTCTTACTTTGAAGAGTTTGACAGTTTTAACTTTAGCATTCATTTGCGTTCTTGCAGAGTTAGATAAGAAAATCAATGCCTCTCTTACATGTGCTCAACTCGAACCTGCAGTCTTGCTGAGTACAGCATAAAGACTGGAAACATGAAACTTCTAGACATCTAGTGTGGCTCTCACGGTGATGAAATAAGCCTTTACAAGCACCTTTAAACTTATTAATAGGTTTATAAATTTTCTTTTAATTTTAATGGGTAGAAAAACTACAGAAAATGAACAACACTTTATTTTATGAAGGGTTATGGAAGATCTTTTGTCTGCACACTCACATCCAAACTCAAACCCAAGAAAAGGTCTACACATTTATGATATCCTCCGTTCATTTGTTAACCCCCATCTTAAAACCCTGAATTTAGCATTAACATTAGTACCTTTGTTTTTATTGAGCTAGAACTATAATATTTCAATTAGAAAGTTTTGAGGCAGTTTTAGTAAGTGTGACTATCAGTGTGCATTCTGATGCTACCTGCAAATCAGTGTTAGCATACAAATGCATACAGAAACTCACTCCCCACATCTGGGCAGCCTTCTGGTACAATTTACAAAGTAAGCCATATTTTTTTGTAAGATAATTGATAAAAATGCTCCACAAGGAACCAACGCTAAAGACACAATATCTAGTTCAGTGAATGAAATTAGCTTAGGGTACGTCATCAACTTTTGGCCTTGTCGATACACACATTACAGAAAGTCACCTTGCCCAATGCAACTTTAACCCTTATTATAACAGGGTGAGTTATTGAAAAATCTCTGCCTGTAAAATTGTGAGAAAAAGACAGCCAAAACTGTTTATGTATCACAGGATAAACATGTTTATTCATAAAGTCTGGTATTTTAAAATGGGACCATATAGCCTCAAGTGGACATTAGAGGAACAGTTTTTTTTTGTTTTGTTTTTTTAAAAAAAACCTCATTGTTATCTTTATTTTTCAAGTTGCTGATTCATAAAATCTGAAATTTTTTGTACCAGTGGTGGTTACACACTCTACTCAAGTGGTGATGCTAATCTGTCTTTCTATGACCAAAGGATACAGCTTCAATTGCATTCCTATTTCCCTAAGAAGGTTCTTTAAAAAATAAAATCCTCTGTGCATAGCTTGTGTATCCGAAGCTTGGGTTGCATGAATTAAGTCGTTATTTATTTATTTATTTTTAGAGAGAAATTGTTTGTGTGTAGCTTAAAGACACATATTTTATACATATGTATGTATTTGTTGTATATATTGAGATTTGACCCAGATTTGTACACTTTTGTTTTAGGGGTTTAAGATAAAAAATGTTTTGGAATGGCAGTTCAAACATCATCACTGATCTCCTGCTGTGCTAATCCCTTGATTTTGCCACACATTCTCCTTCTGTGTCTGTGCCCTTTTCTCTTTTTCTCTGTCGGTCGCTCTCTCCATCCATCTGGGTATCGCTGATCCATCCATCAGAGTGAAGAAGAGCTGTGGAAATCCCACCTCACCCATCATAGCCTCTTGACTTTCTTTATTTGCATACAAACATATTTCAGCTTGTAGTTAGATGTCAGGGGTTTATAGAAGAATACAGAGTATAATCATGTCTTATATCCTACAATGATTCAAGATTTATGCTTGGCAAATAGGAGAATGAGATGCATAGATTCTGGAGTCCTGTGGGAGATTTGGTGACAATCTATTGCAAATGACACAGCATTAAAAAAAATCATTGTTCTGCTGGTGTATTTGATAGATTGTAGTGCTCTATTGTAAAAATGAGATATTCCTGAGCCAGAACTATCTGCCTTGTTGTGCAGGATATAAAGCTGGTGACTATGATTACTAATAAGTCACTGTGTAATTTTTCTAAGCTAAAATAAAGTTGAAATTAATAACCGTTTAAAGATTTTGTAACATGTGGCAAATCACAGACTGCAAGACTAAAAAGGTCGATTGAATCGTGGCAACATTTGGGGTTTGTTGAGGCACGCTCGGCTTCATGACTTCTTGGGTTTATCTGTGAAGAGAAGACATAAAAAACCCACACACAGTTGTTACTAGACTGCAACAGCTTCACAATCACCCCATGAAGGGATTTGTGCGATTTTTTCCGTGTTGCTACCTTAAAGCTGTAAGGCTTGATGTGCTTTATGGCTGCGACTCCCACTGATTGTGCTGAGATCTCATTTCACACATGAACGTCTCTCTCTGCTGTGTGTGTGTCCATACACTCCGTAGTTAGTGCCTTAACATTACACTTCTGCTCGCCCTGGGCTACATCACACAGCGAAGGAAGGGAATGGGATAGACAGATAAATGAAAATGTAGGGGAGAAAGTGGTGCAGGAAACCACTGAAAATGAAAAAGAAGAGAGAGGCCTTTTTCCCATACTTTTTTTCATGCTTAATTCTATTTTAAATCATAATTAAATGCACTTCTGTATGTAGAATATGTTGCACAAGCATGAACTACTTGTGGACAGAAATCTTTTGACTTTTTTTGTTAATTTAGTGTGATTTTAAATTATTAGTACTGAAAATCTTTGCTTTGCAACTATATTAAGCCATATTTCTATGCAATCCAGTCTTATCACAATAAGCTTATTTCAAGTTTATTGTAACTAATTACAGTGATGGTAATTAGTTACAATTAACTTGAAATTAATTGCCAAAACAGCAACATCAGAAGTAGAAAAAAAATGCAAATTTGATCCCTAAATATAATTTGATCAACTTGTTTGTACCTACAAAGCTGGAGACAGATGCAGACTTAGTAAAAGTCGGCCCTCTGGGTGCTTGGAGCTAGATTTATCACCACTGGGGCCCTCTGATGATGAGGCCGTTTAGTGGGGTCCCTGTAGTCCTCTGCTGATTAGCGCCAAACATCTTCCCTAATAACCTTAACAAGAACAACGCCTCAGGACCACATGCCGATGCACACAGGCAACTGTGCACATGCACAGATACACATCCACACCTCCGCTGAGATTAAAAAAAAAAAGAGCTAAGGGTTACCCATCCTCCTCTTCTTTTCCTCAAAGTCACCGGTCTCTCCTCTGCTCCAGCCATCCATTGGCATCCCTTGCTATTTCTGGGATGAGACCCCCTCCCACCTTATGTCTTCTCCTCCACTCCGTATCGCTGCCCTCCTATGTACTGACACTATGAACAAAATTGAGTTGGTTATGGTTCAAGAGTCCCGCCACCCAACATAAAGTTGGTCTCAACATTAAAATGATATAAGACAATACGAATATATGAATACAAACAGGAGAGTATGCGATACCAGTCTTCTGGGGATAAAGAGGAGAGGAATGAAATTGAGAACAGAATTTATGATGCAGTGTTTTGAAGCAGTGGGGTTGATGTTATAAACAGAAATCAACTCTGAGGATTGTTTCCCTGTAGTAGTTTACACATTTGTATGTTTTGGTTTTTTGAGTAGTTTATATTTAGTGTATATGTATAACTGAAAAGCATGAAAGGAAGTGCAAAAAATAAAATCAGATAAAAAGTAAAACCCCTGCATTCGAGGATGCAGTCCCCTGATTTGCTAGCTTAGACTTATCATTGCACAAAAATAAATGTCATTTTATTTAAACTTTACTCACCATTTTTTAGTTTTAATAGGACAGATTGAAGGCTAGGATAAAACACAGCATTCACTGTGTTTAAAATCCTACAACCAGAGACGTTTATGCAACAAAAACAGTGTAGAATTTTTTAAGCTGACAGTGCAGAGGCAGTGAGAGTCCGACAGTAATGGACCTGCTGTGCACATCCGCGATATTATTTATACTACACCGAGGCGCCCATATTTCTAATATTTGAGTTCCAGACTCAATTTTAATTTACTAGTTTTTATTCAAGATTACGAAAGGCTATTTTACGGAGCACAAGTGAATGCAACGCGAGAGTCCCGCCGTGACGTCACGTGGAGCCTTTGAGTCATGTCAGCTGAGGGAGGAACTTCGACAACAGAAAAATCAACCAGGAAACAGAGGCTGCCAAACTGATCCACCGTCTCGGTCTGACGGATAAACGGCGGCGTTAACAACAGGCATCACACAACACATTAGTACAGGATTTATATTTTGTAATTAGGTTTGATACACAGCAGCAACATGGCTTCCCTGTTCAAGAAGAAGACTGTCGACGGTAAGTTTGCTCAGGGTAAAAAGCTAGCTAACTTGTTTTTAGCCCGGTTGGCCGTACAGCTTGTTCTGTTGTTCCCGTGTCAGATGAGACGTCCCAATTTAACTTGTTTTACCTGTTCTGAGTCGAGCTGAGTCACAATGCTGCCCTCGACGCGCTGCTAAACTTAATGTATATGTGTAGCTGTTTTACAATGTAACCTTTAAAGAAAAGAAATGCAGTGTTAATTGTTACAAGTATCCTCTTGGTTTCTTTCTTTTGAACTTCACCTGTAATCGTTAGAGTTACAGGCTGTGGAAAGGTCTGTGTACACTCTGTTACACCATGGTTTCCAATGACTTAGAAACGGCAAACATAAGCCTTAAGTTATCATTAAGTGTACATGATATTTTTCCCTGTATGATTACTTTGCGTGGCGTAAATACGACACACGCATGGTTAACTTACTGTCAGTTTGTATCCTACACACAGACTGAAACTAATGCCTCATTGTGCTGTGAACAAAATGACGTCAGTCTTGTGACAAAGAGTGCAATAAAATTGTGCAATGGAAAGTGAGGCTGTTATCGTATGAAGTTAAGTCATTTAAAGTGGGCTATATTCAGTTAAAAAATGTCAAAAATCTGAATAGCCTTTCAGTCTAAAAAAGTGAGTATTTTCCCCCCAGGCTAGGTAACCACCTCAGAAGGTCAGAATGGAAAATCAGTCAAACTTACATCAAAATTAATGAATCAATTATTCACTCTCAGATACTAATTATATTAATTCCTAGGGCTGGATTTCAAGAGGAAAGGCGGACCATGCCTCAACTCTTTGGACCTGAAACTTATTCTTGTGGAGAATTACAAAGAAAAAATATCAACTTTGTATCTTTGGATTTAAAAATAGACTCTACCGGTTAAGGCAAATCTTTTCAGAGCACTCCCTGTTTACTCCTCCCATTGTTGTCATTCTAGTTTCACCCATACCGATCATCTGCATACTGTACTCACAGTGCTCTCCTGCCTCCACTCCATTTCAAGGCGCTGTCAGGTCTTCTCAGCCGTCCCCCATCCAGTACATTTCTTTCTTTTCTTTTTATTTGACATCTCTTGCGCTCTGGACACAGGTTTCTCGTTGATGCCCTGGGTTTGGGTGTGGGTCGTAGTTTCTGGTTATTTGGCAAATTTAGTAAGGGGGGGGGGGTGGTTTGATCACCCATATTTGTAGGACGATATCCCTCCCTCTTTGAGACGTTGGCGGCACGTCACCTTATACGTATACAAGCATCGTTCTCTTAAGTGGTCCAGCATATTGACGTATCTCGATCAATTTTGTGGGTGTTGAACTTTTCAGCAAGAATAAGGTTTTTTTTTTTTCTGAAAGTGGTCAATTCCCCCCCCCCCCCCCCCCCCCCCCCCCCCCCCCAAGGTAGGACATTTCCTATTACATAGTAGCTCATGAATATAGACCGGGGTTAGCTATTTAGAAGTTTTCCTTCTTTTTTTGTTGAGTTCTTAGTTGTTGTTTTTTTTTTTTTTTTGTTGTTTTTTATCCATTCATTTACTTTATGAATAAATGAATCCAGTGCACACCTGTCTTTCCTGGATGAGGGATCCACCCTTTGCTGTTTTTTCAGAGGTTTTTTTTTGTTTTTCTTTTACTTTTTCCTCATTGAAACCTCATTGAGGCTTCAACTCTAAAAATAGAAAACAGTTCAAAGCCCTTTGAGGCAAGTTTGTAATTTTGAGCTATATGAATAGGACTGAATGAGAATTCTTTGATTCATTTATTCATTCCTCTATTCATTCTTGATTCTCACTTTTTCTGTTCTTAAGGATTTATTTATTTTTAGAATAAAAAGTGCCTGCGTTTTAATAACAGAAAAATGCCAGATTTTGGGATAAATCTCAAAACTATATTTAAGTCTTGAAGTAAGGTTATTGTTACACTGATTATTTGGGTCATCCCTCAGTCACACAGATTACTGCCTGACTTCATAGTCATAAATGATGTCACATGATGCCACTTTGTGTTTGTGTGGGTGGTGTAGAGCTGACACTGTATTGGCATGAGCTGTCCAAGCATTTCCACAGTTGGCAGTGTCAGCATGCTCTCAGTGTGTTACTGACTGCTCTGAGATATTTCACGTGCATCTGGGCGCAGAGTCAAACATGATCACTATTGAGGCAGTGGCTGGATGTTTGAGATTTCTTCCAATATTTGGCAGCTGCTCGGGAACCATCCTTTCTAATGCTCCAACAGCATTGATGTTGAACTGAAAGACAAAAAAAGATACCAGACATGACACATACTGAGGGCATAGGTGAATAAAAATTGATTTTATTTTAGAAATAAAATATGTTTGCATTAAATTTTCTGTTGAACAAAAATCGTTGTAAAATCACACATATTGATAGTCAGTGAGAGAGGGTACGTTTACATTGGAAGTTAAGTGGTTTGAGCCACAGCTGCTCTAGTTTGCATATCTTGCATCCTTAGGCAAGATACTGAACCCCAAATTGCTACGAGTGCATCAAAAGTGTGTAGGTTATGAGTAAAAAGCACCTAATTGCATAGAAAAGGCATAAAATGAGTGCTTAATAAGAGTAGAAAAACACTATATACTGTATATGTTTCATCCAATTTATCAGACATTTTTTTTCTTTTCATTTTGGTAAGTCAAAGGCTTGTGGGGTGTTGTACCTGCACCAACATTCTCGCTCTGTCAAACCTTTCTATCTCATTCTTTTCTGAAGATATAATCAAGGAGCAGAATAAGGAGCTGCGCGGCACACAGAGGCAGATCACCAGAGACAGAACAGCGCTGGAGAAACAAGAGAAACAACTGGTAGGAAGCATGCAGACAATTAAATATAAAAGCTATGAGGAACAAAAGTATGTGCATTCATAGCATTTTTTTTTTGTAGATTTCTACATATTGCATCAAAGCCCTTTTAGGACCCTCTGATTCCCCAACAGACACAATCTCAGCCCCAGATGCATATTAGATTGTCTTTCTACATTCTGGGATTGTGCCTGATTGGCTAATGGGGCTAAATGAATAGACAAGCGATTTGGTGAGGTGGCTCTGCCTCAGGCAAGTGAGCCTATCTCTCATACACTCTCACAGAGTTAAACAATTAGGTTACATTCATCGTCGCACATAATCTAGAAGATGAAAGAAGCTGATTGTGTCCTCTCCTCAGTTGTGTTAAGTAAATATCATACAGGACATAATTACCTCCCTGGGGAACGAATATTCTTATTCTACATTAATGTCTTCCGTTAATTAGTCTCGTTTTAAAAGCTTTGTTGCAGATTCTGAATAAAAGATTAAGACAAAAAAATGGAAATGACCTATATCTGCATTTTTTTATTTATTTATTTTTAGTGCGATCATGGCTGCCTCCCAGTGTGCCGGCTCTCAGTACCAGTGTATGCACACACATCCATGTATGTGCTCACTGGATGCAAATGGCACAGGGCAGAGATTATCCCCCAAAGATCAAAATACTTTTAAAAGTTAAGCGGTTCATTTTCTCAATAAATTATTTGGGATTTGTATAAGAGTTCAAAAGTCTAAACAATATAGAATCTTTTTTTTATTTTTCAAATATTTGTGCTGCACAGCATTTGGCTGCCTGAAATGTTACTAACAGCTGGATTGAGGCTTCTTTAGCAGCACACTGTGCATCTGTTGTTCAGAAAAATCTTCAGCACTGGGCCTTGTTAATGCATTAAGGTTCCCATTTGCTAGCATGCAAAGCCCAACAGCCTCACAGTTGTTCCTGCACTAGCTATCCATCACAGCCCCACCTCCTCCACCCTACCCTGATAGGCCACTAAATAAGACATTATAAGCTTCCCGTCAGCATCAGTTCGTCGTACTCGTCTCTCTTTCCCCCGTTAATGCATTCTTAGCCTTTCTTTTTTCTTTCAGATAACACTGCAGCTGACAATATTATTGCCTTTTTTTGAACTAGGTCTGCTCTTTTCCCCCATGGCATTATTTGAATTGTTTACAAGCAGCGAGATACAGGTTGAACTCAAATGACCTGCTGAATGTGTGTCTGCATTAGAGAAAGGCACAGATGCATAGAGCTGAGCGAGGAAAGCCTTTAGCTTTATCAAACATTAATAATTGATTGTAATTTCCTGAAGAGAATGCTTTCAGCACATGTACGATAAATAAAAGACATATTGGCTGGCTCATCGTAACCTGGAGCTTCTCCGTTGTCTCTCGGGAATCGTGCCCACACACAGGATCCCTGTGGGGCTCGGAGTATTTTTGGCTGTGTACTGAAGCTAAAAGTGTATATGAGTAACAACTGATCTGGATGATTGTGTTTACAAATTTGTGTTTACAAACACAATGGTTTCTCTGGGACTTGGTGGATGTATTTGTTTTATGCATACATATATATTTTTAATATAAAGAGTATCCCTAAAGTCCAATAAAATGTTTTATTTAGTGTATTATCAATGTGTTCTATATTAAAAATAAAAGCTTCTGTGAGAAATTACAGGTGCCTAAAAGCTCCGTCTTCCCCGTATTTTCATTTTCCTGAACCTCGGGCTGGCTGTGGTGTTGAAGGTGTTGGGAAATCAGTGGCATTAATTGACATTTCTCAAAACAAAGTAGTTTCCTGGCTTCAGCTAATCTGCAGCATGTTGTTTGAGAAAGGCCATCCCTGAACGCTCAATTTTACTCAATTTATATGGGCAAACACAAGCACATCTCTAAATATAATGCTTATTTAGAATATTAGGCAGATAACCAGGAGACAATGGTACATTTCAGCAGCCTCAATCAATTGGTTCCAGATGTGGACAGTATATCTTAATGAGAATTTTTGATTCCCTGTTTTCTGCCAGTTCTTAGAATTTTCTTTTATGTTATGTCTATACGCATGCTTGGTAAATTTGCACATTGACCATGCATACACACACAAAAAATTAACTCATAATGCCAAAAAAAAAAAAAAAAAAAGACAGAGGTGAGGAGTCATATCGTATTCTTCTTTCCTTCTCCAGGAAGCAGAGATCAAGAAAATGGCAAAGAGCGGTAACAGGGAGGCTTGTAAGATTCTCGCCAAGCAATTAGTTCAGCTGAGGAAGCAGAAGACCCGGACGTACGCTGTCAGCTCCAAGGTCACATCCATGTCTACGCAGACAAAGCTCATGAACTCCCAAATGAAGATGGCCGGTGCCATGTCTACCTCAGCCAAGGTAAAATGCTAGACCCTGTCGATCAGTACAGCTCATTTTGAATTAGAATTACAGATACAGTGCAGCATATACAAAGTGAACAAGTCCCTACTTAAACATACTTCATGTGCCATTGCCGTTAGACAGTCTGTATGAACAAGGTGTTGCTATCTAATGGAAAAGTTACATTTGTTTTCCACACGAGCTAAGTTCAGTGTGTACACACATTAATATTCTAGTGTGGTAATTAAAGTATTAATGTGGGGTCTGTTCATGTTTAAAACCCGAGCCTTGTAGCACTGTTGTTAATGAAGTATGAGAGGTACTAATTGGCCAGGAGCGATGTACTGTACAGAGTCACACTGAGCAAACATAGACAGGTCAAATATAATTAGGCTTTAAATTAATGGCGTGTGTTCAAGTTTACGTGAGGCTGTGGCTATGTCACAAAGAATGTGTTAATTATATTCTGTCAGATACACAAAGGTTGTTTAGACACAGACGCACACAGGAAAGTTGCAGCTTCGATGTAGTTTCTTCAGTAGAAAGTGAAGCATTCTCCATCACCTTTCTCCTAAGCTTTAGATTTGCATGATTTTGGGAAGCTTGTCAGTCGAGACGTTGATGTATCAGGTATTGTGTCAGACTCAGGTGTGAAAGTAGGCCATGTTTGTGCTGATCTTTCACAGGAAGTTGGTCTGTCTTTAGGACTTGCATAATTCTGCGATGATAAATGAATTCAAAGCAAATTTACTTGAGGTTGAGGATCGAATATTTTGTGAAATGTCTAAAGTTAAAAGGTAAATTATCTCAAATAGTTTGTGCAACTAAAGTTCATCCTAACATGTTGAGCATAATTAGAGGTTTCTACATCGTGAAGAGTGTTATTTCTCGGCAGTAGCAACTAAAAAGATAGATTCTCATACGTTCCTTAAATGTTTGCAGACAATGCAAGCAGTGAATAAAAAGATGGATCCACAGAAGACACTGAAAACCATGCAGGACTTCCAGAAGGAGAACATGAAGATGGGCATGACCGAGGACATGAGTAAGAACACAGTGCACTTGGCAAAACAAGTTTGGGAAGATATATGGGAATAGTGTGAGAAGTGATGTGTGCTGCAATATATGCAGCAAAGGCAAAATATGTTTGTAGGATGTTTTTCAGAAGAAACACTGACGTTTGTTTTTCTTTTTGTATGCAGCAGCCGTCTTGCTCTAAAGTCCAAACTTGTGACTGGAAATCAATTTGATTGACTTTTCTGTCCTTATCTTCTTCCTTCCTGTTTCACTATCTGTTTAGTCAACGACACTTTGGATGAGATCTTTGAAGAATCTGGAGATGAAGAGGAATCTCAGGACATTGTCAACCAGGTTCTGGATGAGATTGGCATTGAGATCTCAGGGAAGGTAAGAAATTCAAAAAGAGAACAAGACAAACCACATCTCTCCTACATACCTCAACTTTATAGACATCACAATAGTGCATAATGCCCAAGTAGAAAAAACAATCTTAACATTTTACCATTTAGTCTCAGATTTAACCCCACATTTTTAGATGTAGATGCACTTAATGGAGCACACAGCCCCTAGCAAGATGAACAATAAATGCTCCACATGGCTTTTACTTGGCTTTTAATATGTATTCCAGCTGCCACATGGTGGGGCTAGCCCTCAGCTCTTCTAGCTGTGTTCCTTTTTTTTTTCCAGACTGCCAGGCTGTCCGTCTGCTGTGTGTCTGGCTCCCCCTGGGGTGCTTCATGAGTTATTACCTCACACAAAACAATGCACAAACCAACAAATTTCCCAATAAAAATCCCCCAGCAGGAGAGGCAGTTTTTAAAAAAAGCTCATCAGGCTGTCTCAGGGTTTTTTGGGTGGAGTTTTTGTTTTGTTTTGTTTTTGTGGGTTTTTTTGGAGGTGAAGAGACACACAGGATGCTCTTTAAAAAGTAAAAATAATAAGATTCACAAACTACGGTAGTTTGGAAAATCTACCATAATAAAATAATCATCCATATGTTACTTCTATTGTTACTGGGATAATTCTGTGTCTACTGACAGTAAGTAGTCAGCTGAGAAGCTAACAAATGCTGTAAATAGTTTCAGGTTTTTTCTGCAAATAAAAAGTAACCGGCATAAAATGAATCATGGCTTTTGGTGTCGAGTACCAGATTGTTTCAGCACCTTTTATAGGATGCAGTAATTGATCATTAACAAACCCAAACAACTGCACTTTTTATGTAAAGTAAACTTTACAGTTAATTGACAAAATTGTGACTCAGTTTGAACAGTTTGGGGTTTTTTTTTCTTTCTTTGTTTTTGAGTGTCAGCAAGCAGCTGTACATCGTAGCCGGTCTCGAAACAAGTAGCAGCTCTGCGATTGAACGTGTGTATTTTGAAGTTGATGTGGCTGCTAATGGGGTTTTCTACCCATGTGTGATTCCAGATGGTGAAAGCTCCAGCTGCAGGAAAGAGTGTCCCCGGTGCTGCTGCCGCCTCCAAAGCCACCATCTCTGACGACGAGATTGAAAGACAGCTCCGAGCTCTGGGAGTCGACTAGGTTTCGTCTTCGTATTAATGTTCAAATTGTTAGAAACACTGGTTTTGTCATGGTTCGAGCGTACACACTCACACACTTACACGCACACACACATACACACACGTTTATTAACACATACATATTGTCACATTCGCCTTAGAGATCATTATGGCAGAACATGTGATCTATTTATGTGAAAATAATATTTATTACAACATCGGAGAGGCCACATCTCAAAGGTGGAACAGCAGTTGATGTTTCACCGGAAAAACAACTAACGCTGTTGTTTACCACCCATCTGTCTTTAAAAGGGCTACAAGTGTATGAGATCTTGGAATTGGCTTTTCCCTTCTGGTGTTTTGGTCAATCTTGAATTAGTCCTATAATCTCTGTCTGCTTTTATACGATTGAAGAAGGATGGTCTTTCTTCAGGAAGTTTTAATGAATAAAACATGGTAATTAAAAAGCAGCTTTGGGGATGTCAATAAACAAATGGAACTTGTATTTTTTCCAACTCAGACTATTTATGTGCTATCTTTGTTGCCATTGGTAAAATTAAAACCAATTTAATCCACTTTCTCTGAGGCAAACTTTCCATTTTAAGGCATTCTTTTGTCAAATTTGCAATGTTTTATGGATAAAATGCCTCTGTTTGATTTCTTTCTCATCCTGAGATATTAGCGATAAAACAGACACTTAATCATGCTAACTAGCTAAATCATTACCAAGATTTTTTAGGTTTGCCACCATAGGTACTGCAGACACACATACGCATGTGAAACATGTAACTAATATCTTCAGGCTGGGGTCAGGCTTTCAATTTACGTGCATGAAATGAAAAGACAAATTGATCTGAGAGCAAACTGGCTAGCATTTTTATGATACTGTACAGATTATAAAATTAAATAAAGTTGAGATTAAAAACACAATTTAGGGCTAATGAAAGACTGGCATGTCAAAGAGATTTAAATCCATAATTAAAGCCAGAGGCTTCTGGGTTGACGTTTGATTTACACAGAGATCGTAAGGTGGTACTGATCCTGCAGTCCCTCTACTCTTTCAGCTGCTGTGCAGTTGCTGTCATTTGTTTTTTTTTTTTGTTTTTTTGTTTTTAAGCTGCCTCACTCACAGAAACACACAGACACTAAAGGAACGAAAAGATGGAAGCGTTTGCTAATATAACACTGTGATTGAGGAGATTTCTTCTCTTCTCCAGCTGAAGCAGGTTTTTCTTTACAGTAATTTGTCAGCGTCAGCCGTTCCAGGCTTCATGACAGTGACAGCCATATCTGCTCAATGTTTTCTTTGTTTGTGCCCCCTCGTTTAGACTCCCTTTGCCAAAATAAACCGAATAAGATTCATCCTTGCGTATGTCTGAAATCTACAAGTCATAATTCTTTGAATTTTTGCAAAAATAATTGTTCCTCAACCTTACACCAAGCTGTTGTGATTGAGAACAGAATCAGTTAACAGACATTTTTTGAGTGCAGTTCTACAATAGGATATTACCATGCATTTTTAAAGGTGTATGTATACTCATTTTTGTTTCCTTATTGTAAAGTGTAAAGGGTGTATGGCTTTTATAAGGAATAAAGTTTCCTCAGGTATGATTGGGTCTTTTTTCATTTTCAGTCTCCACTTTATCCCTCCCCCCCTTCTTTTTCATTAAAGTTGTATTCAAGGTTTTTTAAGGTTTCGCTTCAAACCGAGCAACACAAAGAGGTATATATCTTTTTTACTGTCTTTAAAGACAGACATCAGTTTCCATTCATTTCCATATAAATGACAGACTCAGATGATAGTTTGCTGAAATTATTTTTTTTAACCCCCCCCAACTGCAGAACAGTTAAAAAAAAAAAAAAAGTGCATGGTAATGCAATATAAGTGCATTATCAGGCAATGAAAACTAACTTATTATTTTGGAGCCAAATAAATTTTGAGTCTGTTAAATGATGCATGATGATCCATCTGATGAAGAGTTGAATAGAATATAAAACAGAAGAACAAACACACCGACACATAACACATGCATATATTTTAGCCACATTTATGGATTTACTTATATAAAAATTACGTGGTACCCATTCAGCTCTCTGAATACATGAACTGTGGGGGGGAAAAGGAGTAGATATGAGAAAAACTTTAAGGCTAAATGCATCTGGGCAACTGCCTTCAGAAACGTCTTAGTAGTTTTATAGTAAGCATGCTGTCCTGTAACTTTGCAGTGTACACACTCAGAGGAGTGACAGCAGTCGGTGTGACCCTGCAGCATTTATTTCCCCTGGCAGCGCTCCCGTTATACAGCCTTACATTAGTCACAGTGAAAACCACTCATTTCTGAATTTAAGTGTCTTGTATGTTTATTTATGAATCTCCAGTGAGACATTCACAACATAATATATGTAGTACTACAGTAAAAATGAGAGACTGCACTCGTACTGTAGTTATGAAATGCAGGTTACTGCTTGCTACATATGCAGTGAACTGACTGAGCTTTGAGTGCCTGGGAACTGAAAGGAGCAATTTGATAAAGAAAAGGGCAGATATTTGCTATATTTATATTTTCAGTATAAAAAAACGCCCTTTAAATCAGTCTGTTGCCAGTCCTATATCACATTTTCTAGTTTTTTTTTTTGACAATAATTACTGGCTTCTGATGTAAATATAAAAGAATAAAAACATCCTGATACTTTTAGGTGCTTTCATCCTCTTGAGGAAGGCGTGGTGTTTCCGTCTCTTTCCCATCAGTCAGCTCAACCAGGTCAGAGTTGTAACTGGCTGGTGTTCTTCTTTGTATGACACTTTATCAAGGCAGCGATGACAAAAGCAAAAACATCAACATCTATCTTACATCAGGGAAACAGAAGACCGCATATCCATTTGCTGTCAAAAAGTTTCCCATGTCCCTGGCTTCATCCCATAAATCACAGAGGTTGTGCACAGTAAAGTAGCCTGACATAATAAATTAGCTCTCAAATAAATAGGTTGTTGTAAAGTTTTTAAATATATTACTGTTTTGACTGCAGCTACATTCATTTGGTTAAAGCATTTTTCTTAAGACTGACAGCTAATTAAAAACAGGGACATAAAGGCACCAGCTTTTACAAAAAATACACAAACACAACTACAACAGGGAGTTCTGTGGTTAAATATAGATGTAAATGTAGAACACTTCATTTCATCAACAATAAAGCTTCTTTTTGTAGGAAAAAAGGACAAAATCAATAATGGTATTGCTTTTTTTAAGAAAGGTACAGAGCTGATCCTTATGAGCGCTTGTCTGTACTCTGATGCTGATGCATTCAATGAGATTTGGTTTGTGTAGTTAATATACTTTCAGCAGTTGTATAGCAAACAAGGCACAGCCAATATTCAGTACATTTAAATGTCAAGACTGGCAGGTGCAGCATCAAGCCAGCAGTTCATATGCAGTTATTGAAAACCTTTTATCTTCACAGTTTCAACTTCAAACAACAAGGAAATAATGGCCGGGCTGCTCTTTGACATTTATGTCTCTTGTTTAAAATTGCAATTTTAAATAAAAACAGACATATATATATTACATTTGGAAAATCTAACAGAGAGACATATCTGTGCAAAGACAACAGACAAAGATAAAATTTTTATGGCAAACTTGGTCTTATATAAATTCTCTTGTCAGTATTAAGTCAGTGAAGCAGCTGCTCAACGCTGGGTAAAAGAAGCTTTATCTGTTTTCAGCAGGGTAAAATTCTCCTGTGGCATTTGGAATAATTGCTATTGGACATTTCAGATTTGAAAAGAGCACATTTTTAACCACGGTCACAAACGAGCCTCCCTCACAGACACGCTCATCGAACCTCGAATTATGTCATTGCTCTTTGCGTTTTACTCATCTGTGCTATGCAGTTCGGACTGATTTTGGTCAAACACGAGCTGAGGTTAAGGCTGGTTTTAACACGTTTTTCCCTTTGGCGGCGGTTGCAGAACCAAACTCTGACCACTTCCTTCTCCAGATGGAGGCCTTTGGCTATCCGGGCTATTTCCTGAGAGGATGGCTTACTTTTCTCCACAAAGCTCCGCTCAAGGGCCTCCTTAGCTCCAAGGCTACAGAGTGAAACAAGGGAGAGGGGGATTAAAAAAAAGATTATGAGTTCACTTGGTAAATGGCATATTTTGTACGTTTGATCTTTACAGTACACACCTGATAGTTGTTCTCCTTTTTCTCTTCCGTTCATTCATTCCTATTTTGTCATTGTACAAAGCTGCAAGAAACAACAGTAGGTTCTGTAAGGACATAAGGATACATCTTTCTGGCTGATTGCTAGTGTAACCCATTACTTTCCCTAGACTGATTCAGTGTGTCACCACATCAAATATCATTATATGACCTTGGGAATAATGTCATGGCTGCATGTTTAAGACTAATCAACAATTTCTCAGACCGTTCTCACCCCCAGCCTGGGGTTTGGGTGATCATAAAATAAATCTGGTGTTGAGGAGGCCACTAATATGGTAAATGGTCTGCATTTGTATAGCGCTTTACTAGTCCCTAAGGACCCCAAAGCGCTTTACACATCCAGTCATCCACACACACATTCACGGCAAACTACATTGTAGCCACAGCCACCCTGGGGCGCACTGACAGAGGCGAGGCTGCCGGACATTGGCGCCACCGGGCCCTCTGACCACCACCAGTAGGCAACGGGTGAAGTGTCTTGCCCAAGGACACAACGACCGAGACTGTCCAAGCTGGGGCTCGAACCGGCAACCTTCCGATTACAAGGTGAACTCCCAACTCTTGAGCCACGATCGCCCTTATGACAGAAAAACATTTCTTTGACACACACGGTGCATCTGTTTATTTGAAATTCTTTTTCTTTGTTGTAATCTGGAAAGTTGTAGCTCTTTATACCTAAGTAATCAGAAGAAATGTGAGACTAGAAAATCAATCTGATGTATGCATCGTGTGATGAGCATTACAAGCGGTTAATTTCAAAAGGATGTAAGGCTAAAGTGTTGGCAAACACTGTCCAAGATGAGGCACAACTAATTAGATCTTAGTAATCACCCAAGAAAGCATTACTTTCAAATATTTTTTTGAAAAGACACTAAAAGAGACTGAATCAAAAGGATAAATTTTACCTTGCTGAATAGATAAATATTACCCTCAAATGAATACTCTCAAAGGGTTGTGAGTTGAGTGGATACGTGTGACTCACCACCCGCCAGCTCAGCTTCATCAAGCCATTTAGCCAGAATGGCCTTGAGTTTGCAGGCGTTCTTAAAGCTCAGCTGCAAATTTTCAAAACGGCAGATCGTGGTCTGGCTGAACTCTGAACCATGCACGGCAGCGAGCGCCTCCCCTACATTAGTCTGAGTGTACCCTGCGGGTCAAAATGAAACAGAAATACTTTATAAAATACACGCAGCACAGAGGAGAAGCAAGGTGGGAAAAAAAGACAAAACCATCTGTGGTGAAGCATCTCATTGCTGCAGCTGAACAGTGAGATAAATTTGTATTAATCATACCGAGTTTGATCCTCCGTATTTTGAAGTCATTTGCAAACATCTCCAACTCTCGTATCTGCGGTGAATCCATGGCAGGTGCGTCCTCTGGGTCCCGCATACTCTTCCTTTGGCCGTCACTTTTTATCTCTCCGCTTGGGCCCCCTGGGGCCTCATCAGTTGAAAGAAGGGCCGAGGGCAGTGAAGAGAAACCGTGGCTTAATGCACAAGAGCCGCTACTTAGGCCATGATCCGGAAACTTGTACAAGCAAGAAGTAAGAGATCCTAGCAAAACAGAGAGTGGCAGTGAGTAGAAAGAGAGGGGAAATTTGTTGGTAGGGAACAACGAAACAGCTGGGACGTGGAAATTAATATTTTAATGTGAGTTTTTTTTCAATCTTTTTGCTACGATAGACAATATTGGATAACAGTAACACTTTGAAAAAATGAAGGTTTAAATGTAATCAGAACATTTTCCTTCTTTAAATAAAAAGTCTTCATAGTGTGAAGCACCGTGTAGATCATGTATAACTTTACTTCTCCAGTGAAACATCATTGAAGTTGCCCTTATTAGTACACCTGCAGACTGGCAGGCACAAACAGTTTTATGTCAGTGCATATTTGTGGTGTATGGAATAAAAGTAAAGGTTCCTTTTTGAAGTCCCACACTTGGTTGGCATGATGACACCTGAGCCAGTTCCATTTACTGATAAAAGCTGTAAGATTTTTTTAAAAAAAGGAAAAAAGCCCTCCTATGTGACATGAGTGCTTAAATAAGTGAATGTGTTTTCAGGGGCTTGGTGAATAGATATTCTTTTAACTGTCACTTAAAACAATAAATTGCAGTGTAGCCATAATTTAATGAACTCGTCTTTCCGCATTCCCTTCGTCCTTGGCTTTGGTGTTGCAGCACAAAGCCGGCTTTCCTTCATATACCTATTTTAAAGGCTCGCTGCTCAGCTGTGAGCAAACATCTCACAACCATCTGACAAGAGGTTTGCATTTACTTGTGTTACAATTTTCAAGATGATTCATTTTTGCTACAGGTGGCTGTTAGTGTTAAGTGGTAAGCTGGAGTGGAGCTCTTGCTGCTAATCACTAATGACAGATTAATGACAGATGACTGCCACGGTACCACATGGGTGGATGACTAATTGTAATTTCTAATGTGATTCTGTCCTTTGCGTCACAAATCTGCACAGCTGCAGAGAAAAGAAAACAACCACTAATTAACAGCACTAAAAATATGTCAGTTTGCGTGTCGCATTTATCATACAAGAGGAGACGTTAAGCGAGTTAGGCATGTGCAAAACAGGACAGTCTTCGCTCATGAGGGACAGTGTTTTCCTTAACTGCTATCCATATTGCTGGTAATGTAACTGAGTAATGCAACACTCCCCTCTTGTGTTACTGCAGTTGTAGTGCAAACTATATATAACTATTTTTAGACAATAATAGGATCTAACATAATAAAGGTCAGTTGGCAAGTCTCAGTTACTTAGTTTATAATATTGGTACCCTTAGTATCCTTTTTCTTTTCATGTAAACTAAATGGTAAAATATTTCTTGACAGTGAACATTCACTCGGCTGACGATTTATTAGGTACACTTATTGTGAGTCTAATACATCCTTGCAACAAATCCTCGGCTTTGTGAAGAGTACTGTTTCGCTTTGGTTTAAACTGTTTCAGAGGTGCTGATTTAAATTTTGGATCTTTTTGGTGTTGTTGCATGTCAAATATATTTTGTTGTGAAAGCTAGGAAAGCAAGGTGCTTTCAGTATTTTTACCTACCCCATTAATATTACCCAAGGTAGGCTAAAATGATTTATTAATGTGAAATTAAATCTCAGTCAATAAACATATTTGTGATCCTTTGGCTAAACTATTCGTCAACTTTGAGCAACACTCTTTTTCTGCTCGTCCGGTAAGGATGAGCTGCCGCTACTTTCCTAAGCAGTACATAGCAACATCTTTTCTTTTCAACCTGGCATGACACACTGAAACAAAAGCTTCTACAGAAGCTCAGATTTTAGCTCAGCTAAAATGTTGCCTGACAACAGCAGTGGTTGAGCCATTTTGGACTAGATAGAATTCACTAACCGAAAAACTGACAACAGTTACAGCTGTCACGAGCCCTGTGCATGAAGTGGTGGCGAAAATAACAGCACCATCGACCCATTGTATTGTTCAGCTGGATCTATATATCAGCTGGAGATCAGTATGGTAGATTCTTCCCCAAAACTGTATGCATCAATGATCTTCTCTTGTACTGAAGGTGTCAGGCAGAGGTTGGAGTTCCTCTCTCTGTTGAAATTACTTCTTTAGGCTGCATGTACAGTACGTGTCTGCATTTGTAGCTGTAGCCTTTAGATTTCAGAGCTTTTTCCACCTAACTGCAGATGCCTCTTAAAATCAGCATCCCAAAAGCGATTGCTCTGTGCACAGTATGCACCTTGCAGTTGTTTAGCATTGGTAAGAGGGCGTTTGGGGCTAATACTATATCCCTGAGAACAACAACAGTTTTTGGATTATTCAGCTGGAGGCATCCTGTTTTCCCCACTGAGCTGGCAAAAGGGAGAGGAATCTTCGTTGTCTCACCCTGATGTATGCACTGATGTTCTCTGGGGAGCTTACATGCAGCTATGCTGCAGTGAACACAGCCGTTGTTTGTGTGGCAGGGAGGCAGACTGGGCAGCAAGCCCTGGTCCTAGCACATGTGGGCTTACTGACTTTGTGAAAGCACCTCACAAGCCTTTGTGTACATGGCCTTGGACCTTCCAACAGCTATACATGTGCACCATCCAAAAAGCTTCAACAGATTTAAGCTAAATGTGGACAGAAGGCAAACAAACACTGATTTGATGCTGTATTAAATGCTGCTTCAACAATGTTTTGTAGTCTGAACAAGAGTTGCCTTTTAGTCAAACACAATTTAATAAAGTTATGCCTTGGAAAACAGTTAACTGTTCACACATCTAGCGTATAGTGACCAACCTTACCCTCTGAAGCTCTATTTTAGGGCTCTATTCACTTTTATTTCATTTCTCTTTTGATTTAAAACCAGCTGCAGTGAGGGAATTCTGGGACTTTAGTTTTTAAATGTGCTATTTGCTGCTGGGCAGGGGGTGTACTGTGGGTGTACCAGAGTGCTGTTGCTGAAAAATGTCACCATTTGCAGCTGAACACGAGGTTGATGAGGTGAAAGAGACCAACTGAGGGGAACTGCAGAGTTGATAAATCACTGTGGGTTTGTAGGGCAGCACCTTTCACATCACACTTATTTGATCCACTGTTAATATAAAAATGGATTAATGCAGCTTTAAAAAATGAAAGAGGTTTTTTTCCCTTTCCTCTGACCTCAGCTATCATAATTCAGGACTCCCATATAATGACATTAACTTTTATCTCTCTCTTCTCAACTTAAACATGTCCTTCTGCTGTCGAACGCTTTCAGCTAGTCTCATTTTATGATTCAGCCGGATTTTTTACCATCAATTTCACCGCACACATGAGATTTTTTTTTCTTGTTTCTGCATGGCATTGCATTCCTCTTTTCAAGCGATACAGCCTCCCTTTTTTTATCATCCCACATAATTTATGTCACCTCATGTCAGTCTTGTCAAACATTGCTGTCAGAAGCTTGACACCGGTCTCAGACAAGCTTACAGCTGTATTTTTTTAAGCTGTCAGTCAGACATTTGATCATTTAGCAGTCGAGGAACGGACATCATTAAGGTGACAAATTACCTCCTGGTGGTAATAAGTGTGGGCACCTGCTGTTTAATTAATCCTAATGTACATCAGTGCAGCCTTTGACACCATAGTTCATATAATTTTTGTGAGGTCGTTTGCAGAAGTGGGCCGATGTCACCGGGTCTCTGCCCAGGTGGTTAAAATCCAAGCAGAGAAGTCTATAAAAAGAAACTTCTTTATTTCTTCTGCAAAACTTCTGGGTTCATTTAGGGTCGAGTTCTTTTTTTTGTACTCTCACATGGTTATATGATATAGAATAATTCAGTTATACTTTGTCTAACTAAAAAAATGCATCAAATGTGATATGCTTTTCTCTTTTTATCGGCTTAAGACTTTGAAGGGTTGTTTATGTTCTTTTTGTTTCTGTGTCCTTTTTCATTATTTCATATTATTCAAAAGAATCAGCATGCAGGACCTAAAGTCTGAAAGAGTGAAACTTCGATAAGGTGTCGTGTTTCTTGAGGTCTGTGCTCATGCCTGGAATATAGAAACGGCAGAATTCTTTAAAATTTGGTAGGTTTACAACATCAGTTTGACATGTTTTATATGATAAAATGCTACAAACTAATAAAGGCTATAAGAACAGTATGCATTAAGGGAAATAGTGTTTTTTTTTGTTAAAGATAACTGCTATTAACTACAGTTATTAATTACACTCATGAAAAATGGCAGTTTTCTGAGGTTTAATCACGACTAATTAGAATCCTATCCACCACAATTGTAGCAACAATCGTGACAGTGTGTAACTCCCACTCCTGACAGCAGGACAGGGAATTGGCGAGTCATCTTGGACAGTTGCGCTTAACAAGTGCTCTAAAAAGCTCAAGTAAGTGCGCTAAAGAGTCCACGCGAGGTAATCAAGGTTGAAATTGATTTTAACTGGCAGCAGATTTAAAATTAAATGGAACATAAACACATTTTCTGCTCAATTTACTGTGTTTAACTACAGGCAAGGAGAGGGAAGGAGCAAGCGTGCGTGCGTGTGTGTGTGTGTGATCTTTACCTTGCAATGCGTTTGCACCGCTCACCATGTTAGGGTGAGGGACACCACAGGTCTGCAAGATACGAGTCTGAGAAATACTGGCAGACAGCATCTCCTGTGCTGCAGAGAGAGAGAGAGAGAGAGACAGAGGCCTTTATTATCAACACCACCATCGCCATTACTGTATAGTGTAATTGTCACTGCCTGCACTATACTCGTCATCATCTAAACCTCTATGATAGCCCTCGCTGTTAGTGTGACATTGTAATTTCAGCCTTGCTATAATCAGCATGAGCCCTGCTTTTCAGTGTCACCCTTCAATACGACAGCTGACTTTTTCCTTCAAAAACTTGCCTAAAAGTCTCGACTCTGCCGATTTATCCGCACCTGACACTTTGTGAACTTGTCTTCAGTTAGCCACACCTGTCGTTTCTAAATGCTAAATGCATGGCAGCACTTTCAGTTTGCAGATCGTGACTACATAATGCCCACACATGACTGAAACGGAATAATTTTGCAAATTTGAGGCTGAATTTCAGTGCTTCCAAAACCTGGCATAGTTAGAATCGATTGTCATTGTCCTCATCATCATAACCAACAGTAGAGATCAATACTGCTCCGTCCCCCATGAGTCTTCATCAGCTTCAGTTTTTTTTGTTTTTAATGTTGGCTTTGGAAATGCTGCAAAATAACATTTCCATCAGAAAAAAAATGTGAATCTAGTGCTGTAAAAATGATGAGATATCATTAAAGAGAATGCTACAATGTATCTTCAACCACAAGCCCACACAGTATAAAATGGAGAGATGAAAAGTAAAAATCAAGGTTATATTAAATATCATATATTAAACACAGGCCATCCACTATTTGATCAAGCTGGTGCTTAATACAAAACACATTGATAGATTTTATTGACCAACTCAACTCGTGGTTTGCCTTTTTAGTTTTCACAAATTCTTCTTCCCTAGCATCATCTTTGCTTACCTGCCATCATGCCATAGGTGGCCTGCTGGTTTGTGTAGTGACAGGGGGTGACTGGATAATGTAAGCTTGCGGGGGTGTTGCTGAGAGCATTGCCCAGGGAGGAAGTCGGGAGGTGCATGTGGGAACGCTTGGAGGGCTGACCCAGGGACAGCCCAGATGACACTGACAGAGACAAACAAAGACATTTTTTAAGTCAGCATTCCCAGACAAGTAAAGCATCTTTCTTTAACATCTTTAAGCTTGATTTCATATCAAGTGGAAGCATTTTAATGACTTGCCTACTGCAGGATGTAGATGTGCACTGATAACCCTTTTCTCATCACATCACATATAGAGTCAGTAGCTTTGGCTAGTTTTCAGTGAGTTCTTTTCTTTCCTTTCTTTACTTTAATTAGACACTAAAAGGAAATCACTTACTATTAGATTCTGATAAAATAACCTTGCATAACTTTCTAAAGCACAAACTTAAATTAGTTTGTTAGGAAGAGTGGCAGAACAAAGAACACACATCAGTGATAACTTTTCTTTAAAACTACTGCTTTACGTGCCGCTGTGAATCTAAGTGTGAGGGGGCTTGTTGTTTGTCTTCTCTAGCTGCTTTTCTTGTCTGTCCTTGCCACTTGTTGTAGCAGATGGCTCCCCTCCTCGAGTCTGGTGCTGCCCGGGGGTTCTTGTTGTTCCTGTTGGGGACTTTTTCTTTTCTTTTTCCTTCCCACTATAGCCAAGTACTCACTCAAAGGGATTTGTTGGGTTTCTCTCTGTATTGTTGTGAAGTGATTATTTTACAATATGGAGCATCCTGAAATGACTTTTATTGTGAACCTGCACTCCATAAATAAAACCGAATTAAATGAAGTGTATTTAAAAGAATCAAAAATAGTATTGCCTTCTAATTAAATAATTATTCATGTATTCTGCTTCTTATGCAGTTTGGAGTTCACTCCAAGCTTTAATGAATGCTTAGTGGTATTATTAGGATGCTCTCTTGAATTCGGTCTCGCACATAAACAATAACACTGTACAACTGAGAAGAATCAAAGCCTTGTTTATGAGTTTTCCTTCTCCTGTTATGACTGGGTTTTATTAGCATTCTATGGCTATATTTCAAGTCATTCACAGACACACTAGAAGACAAGGCAGGTCAATGTGTTTTGGAGCAACGGCCTCAAAATCTCACAAGTACTTGGCAGAAAAAAAAAAAAAATATATATATATATATATATTTTTCAAAATATGTTTACTCTGCTGTTATATAAATGGTTGAATCATGTTTTTGCATGATCTAATCTTGTCTATTCTTAGCTATAACCATCAGGAGGCTTTAAGACCCCTGGAAGTTTTCTCCACAACACTTCATCGTGGAAAAAAAAGAAGACCTTGGGGAGTTTATCATACTGATAACATATCCTCAAAGCAATTATCCACTGAGTAGAGACAGCTGGGCCAAACTATGTAGCTGATTAGATACATTTACATAATTTGGATTAGATTTGAATAAATGTATTTTTTAATTCAATCCATTTTGCCTGTCGCCTAGATGCAGCCTTATCGGGGCGCAGTTGTGTTCTGCGCCTTGATAAGGGTGATCTATGCTACGACTGCACACAGTTAGGTCATCTCTACATTTCTATGCATACATAATCTGTCACAAATGAACCCTTCCAGGATGCGTTCATGTACAGTTTCATCACAGTGAAGAATGCCACAATACTGAATCTTCCCTTAAAAGACTCTAACAGGCCTCTCTGGTGGCCCATCTTCCTAAAGCACAGATTAAGTTTTATGACATGATGATGACAGTTTAAATCAATGAGACACACAAAAAAACAAAACAATTTTCCACTTTGCAAAACAAACAAAGAAAACAATTTTAACAAGTTTTACAAGATAACTGAATACGTTTGCTTTACCTGCAGCGACCATGCTTTGAGCATGGGACGTGGTTGGCAGGCAGTCAGTGGTAGAGCCATGGTGCATAATGATAGGCAGGGGTGAATCTCCCGTCAGTGAGGCGAAGGAGTCACTACCAAATGCCTGACAGGCCATTTTTTCCTGCCCTCTCTTTAATGGCGATCCACTGAAGTTCAACACAGCTCCTCGATTGGTTTCTTGTCTTCGCTTCTCTGTCTCTTGCTTTATTTTGCCTTATTTCCCATTGTTGCTTTGCTTGCCCTTTGCCTTCTCTATTTGTTTCCTTACCTTCCTCGACTTGTTATGGATACTTTGTCTTGCCTTCTGCCTTTCGTCTTGTTTTCTTTGGCCTTCTATAGTTCTGCTTTGTCTTTTTCTAGCTGTGTTCTAGTCTTCTTTCACCTCCTGTATCGCCTCCTTGTTTTTTCCTCTTTCACTTGGGCTCATTCAAGCATACTTCTTCCCTGAGTCCCTTGGGAATATTCAGGTAGAAAACTGTGATAGGTTTCCTTTTTTTTTCTTAGAGAAGTGGATGTCAGCACTTCATCCAGAACACTTCACAGTTTTAGTCACAACTCTACCCTCAGCCAAGACTCTTGAAGATGAATATTCAGGAGCTTCAAGCTCAAGATAAATCACTGGTACATTTTCTGAAATGTGTTTCTCAGCTACACAGATTTCCCTCATTAAGGCTTCTCCTTGTCTTTTCTCGCTGTTATAGTTGCAGGTAAGCCGGCGTCTGTCATACCCTCGGCATTTTTCTGTCCTTGTCTACTGCAGGTATTTATATCCAACCTACAACTAACCGCCCACTCTCAACCTATGAGATTCCCTATTTCCCATCGAGCTCCTCACCCCCACCTTCCAATTCCATGTCAGTGCTGTAATTGCTTGTGTTTGTACTTACCTGTGTTCTTCTCATCCTGTTTTCAAATCCAGGATTAGGGTACAGAGCGGCTGAGAAACCCGATCCTCTCCTCTCCTCTTCCTCGCTTGCCTTCTCCCTGTGTCTCTTCCTGATTACGGGATTGTGAGGAAGCAATGAGAAAATAAAGTGAAAACATAAAATGCTCATTAAAATAAAAAAAGAGAAAAAAATAGATACAAAAGATTCACATGGAGCACCAAGAAATACAACCTAGAACTATGAACTTTGCTGCAGCATCTTTCAGCTGTAAATTGATTTTTTTTTTTAAGGTTCAACCAGGTTATCACGGAGGTCAGCAATGCTGCTTCCACTCTATTTACTGCTGATCTCTCAGAAACAAAAACTCTCATGTACCATCATCTCAGCATTAGTGAAAGAAAGGGCTGCTATTGTGTCAGGATGGTGTCTATATTGTGTTGGATGCAGAGTGCTCCAGGTAAAGACAATAGGACTCAACAGGATGGACAGAAGTTAATCTGAAGAGTGTGGCCACCATGTGCACTTTGTTGTGTCTGTACTTGTGTTTATCCTCAGCTCTGCTTCACTATTGTTGATATAGGTGGGCAGCAGGTGGAAAATAGCTTGTGGGTGGCAGGCACGATTCAGCTTGCCTAAGCACAGTGTAAATATGGACTGGATGCACTGAGCACATCGGACAATGTCTTAGCTTGACATGGATTTTAAACCTAAGTTTGTGAGCTTGTTTATTCACAGTGTCATTACGATAGAGAAAAAAGGAATGAAAATTGTTTCTGCCTTTTGATGGTTTGGTGACTTCGCTTTGCTCCATTTTCTCGTAACAGTACTAAATAGGTCTTAAAAGTAATTATCTCAAAGGCAATAAAATCATAGTCTAAGCCCAAACTCTGATAGCATGAAGTTACTTTATCCACCTTCCCTTCAATATGCAATCTTTCATGGACTGATTAAGCAAAACGCAACAAGACTGAGCACTGGAAAAATGAAAGTCTTTGTGACAAATAGCTATGCAAATGAAAATGGACTTTGACAAATCTCATTCTACAAGTTTCAGATTTGAAACAGAAAACAAGTCTACAAAATTACTAAGACAACTGAATGTAATGGTGTGTGACAACAGAAAAAAAAAGTCTCACCAGCAACAATATTATTCTCAAAATACTTTTCATAGTCTTTCATTCCTGCCAACAACTCCCACTCAGGCAGAAGACCATCTTCCCAGCTGGTGAAAGCAGGACTATTTTCACACAGAGAGACTCAACCACCTCTGTTTTAAAGCAATCTCTGTGTTAGTGTGAAAAACAAGTCTCCAACAATTCAGACTGCCCTGATAAAAATCAGTCCAATAAGTCTTAGTAACTGCTAAATAGTAAATAATGCTCAATAATAATGAATGGCAATGTAGAAAGAGAAGTTATTTTATGTTTGACTTGTGAGCTGTGCCTAACCTGCTCAGCATCTGTGTGGGTAGATGGTAAATGCAGTCATACAATCATAAGATGAGACAGTGAAAGTTTATATGTTTAAAATAATACCTTTGATTTCTAGATTTAAGTTATTGATCAGACATGGTGTAGACAAGGTGTTTGCCTTTGATACGCATATGGTACATTTGATCAGCGCGTAAAAGAACGCATTGTTGAAAATTACAAATATACCCCAACTCTCGGCATATTGGAAATATCGTAAATGCCATAATTGAATGGATTTGCATGTTTTAAAATAAAGGTAAATGCCAGCTTCAAAGGGCTTTGATCAAACCTGGGCAGTCTGAATGTGGTTTTAGACAAGTACAAAAAAAAATCAAAGGATGAGGGAGCGAAAAAAGGAAAGCTTTCCCACACATACACACACCCACAGACACACGCAAGCACACATACATATGCACATAAAGAACCTAAACTTAATTAGTGAAAAGACCCTGAGTCAAATGGGTACTCTTAAAGCACCTGTTCTAGATCCCCCTCCTCCTCCCCCTTCATGCACACACACACACACACACACCACAGAAATTAAATTTTAAATGTTCACAGGCAGATTATCACCCTAACTTCTTAACAGATGGCAAAAAATGTAAGCAATAACAAGTTTAAATACAAATATTCTTCCACCACACACATGCAAACACACACAGACATGCACACATACACACAGACACACACACGCACACAGCAAAGACCACTGATCCACCCGTGGATGCAGTGGGAACAGTGCAAGGTGACACATTCTCACAGGTATCACATCCATATACACGTCGTGTACCAGGTGTGTTCGCCAGTGTCTGTGTGCACGGGAACAACAGAGCGTGCTGCAAATGAGCTGGCACATTTCGGGTGGTTTATTCTGACGTGTAATAAACTTGCCTTTGTGCGTGTGCTGATGTGCATGTGCAAGCTTCGGCAAAATGACACGACCCTTCTCACCACATAAACAAAGTACAGCATCGCATTTTGTATAAAACTTAATTGCCTGCTCATTAGCAGCTTTTTGTGTTTGAGTCTGTGCATCTCCGTGTAGTAAATTACACTGAATAATGTTAGCAAGACATGAGAATAATATGCTACGAGGTAAGTACTTGTGGTGACCACAAATACATCATGTGCAGAAGAATAGAAAATGAAGTACAGTACATACAGTACTAACTATTTATAATGTCCTCCCTTTTAAAAAGTGAATACAGAGGACATTGCTGAGAAAGACACTTAGCAACACTAACATAAAAAAAATACATTTGGTTTTCCAATGTATAATATTTTAATTCTCCATCCATTTTCTTACACTTCCACTTTCTTTCCTTCGCTCACCCCCAACTGTGGTGGATGGCTGCCCCTCCTTGAGCCTGATTCTACTGGAGGTTTTTTCCTGTTAACAGGGAGTTTTTCCTTCCCACTGTCACCAAGTGCTTGATTGTTTGAACCTAATCAGGCCAGGACCCAGGGGCGTAATTTCCAGGGGGGTTAGGGGGGTTATGACCCCCCCCCAACAATCAGACCCAACCAATATAAGCCCCCCAATAAAATTATGAATTATCTTGCATAAATAGGCTGTTAATTTTCTTTACTCATTTCAGGTATTACCAGCAAAATAGTTGCATGTTTAATCATCTGGGAATTTACCCAGATTTATTTATTTATTTAGATAGAGATCTTGACAACAAACAATCATCAGCACCAGTGTTCTCATTTTCCAGAACCACATAAATATTAAACTGCGTTTTGCCAGAACAGGCCCATCGTTCTCCAGTCAACCATGAGAGAGGTGAGAAGGGTGAGGTGAGGAGCTTGGATAGAAAAAAAAACAACTTTCTTCTTGTTTTTTAATTTCTGTATTCATTAATTATGCAGGGATGAACACTGAGTGAGGTTTGTCGGTTGCTTGAATACATCATGGCGGAGGTCAGCTCTGCTGATGAATATCAAGCAAACCTTATGCACCACTCCGACCACCATCTGCCCAGAGCTGGGTCTGACTCACAAACCGCTGCACAAACACCGGTCAAATGCATTCAGGAGGGCTAATTTCATCAACATATTCAAAAAACCCTCTATTCAAACAGCAAAGGTTAACTGTGTATTTGAGGAAACTAGAGCGGGTCCTGAATCTGCTCACCTAGTCTGTCCCAGATTACTATCTCTCTTCATTAAGTAAATGTCAGCTTCAAATATGTGCTAGTTCAACGACAGTACTCCCAACTTCTTTTTACAGCTCTCTGCTTTGGTAAAAAAAAAAAAGGATCACTTCACTGTGGTTTCTCTCATCATCTTCAGACTGTGTTTCTCTGCATGTGTCTGATTTTGTTTCTTATTTTAAACCAGGTGGATGAATACAAAGTGAAATGACAGCTCTGTTAAAAAGAAAATTGAGTAGAGCAGAGGACGTTTTTAAAGCCTTCTGCAAATGAGTTTATTTGTTAATGCAATCCAAGAAGAAGTATGAAGAGCTTTCAGCTGTACCGCATCCTCATTAACCTAAACTTTAGCCTGATTAAAATAAGCAAAATGGCAAGCATTTTAAATTGGCAGTTAACCTTTAAGTCACATTAAGTTCTTCAAGTCTTATCTCCTCAGTAAATGAAAGGCTCCATATGCTGTAACAGAATTAATCAAAAGTTTAAAAATTGTCCTTGAAAACAGCACCATACGAGTGCTTACTGGCATCTGGTAACAATAATGCTCTGCAAAGACTCGGTAGGCACTGCAGTACTGTAAAGAAAGAAGCAAGATTATGGCACAAACCTCCTGTGAAACTCCAGCTGTCCATGTCCCTTGAACCCAAAAGCCACATTTCAGCTGCTGAGCCTCTGCTGTGAGCACACACTGTCCCTGTATTCCTTCTGAAAAATACACAAACATTATTGGACTTGCTAAATATATTTATTGCACAGCATGCTGAATGTTTAAAGAGACTTTTATTTTACAATCCATATACAATTGTGGCACCGGACGAGTTTCGCCCTCAGTCTTTACATAGTAAACACGAGTAACAGTGCTGCTGCTGCTGCACACTGCTCTTTGTGGCTCTGTTCTTGTCATTCTTCTCCTCTGCTCTTTGCAGTGCTCACAGTTTGAAGGACAAATCAACTGAATGCCGCAGAGGGATAAGTAAAACTAACAGAGAGATAACTCTGTTGAAAACCACAGACAGGAATAAAGAAGAGAGAACAGAAGCACAGTTTGACAGAGCAGATTATAGAATAATAATAAAACTGACAGCTGTATGTGGGGTTGACACTGCTTTACATTCAAGAAATATGTGAAAGTAACACTCATCTAGTGGTGAGGTGTCATTTTAATACCTATGAAATCTGTTGTATCAGGCTGCAGTGTGCTCGCCTTGTTTTACAGCGTGAAAAATAAAAACTGTCTCATCACATAAAGGTCAACATTTGCCTTTATGTGCTCTGCATCAGCAGTACTTTAAAACTTAGCCTGTCTCTGATTCCTCATGTTATCTTGTCTTGAGGCCGTGATCTAAAAACTTTCTTATAGATCTGTATTAAATGGGAGCATTAAGAGGGGAACAAAAGAATTAGGAGGAGGGAGGAAAAATAACATAAGGAGATGTGCAGTACCTGAGGCGTACGTGTACACTTGCTTGCAGCGCAATCAGCCTTATTCAAGCCAGGGCTCTGCACGTGGAAGGAAAAATGAGAAAACGAAACAAACTAGAAAATTTTTTTAATACAGGATGGATAGGCAGTAGCTAGGCAACAGGCATCGAGGCAGGGCAGTTTACTCTTCTGCCCCGTAAGTCTACAGGCTTTATGAGTTTCCATTTATTCCTTCATTTGCTGAAAAAGGGCTGTGCCCTGTAGGTGTCCACAAATGAAAGCTGCTAGGGAGAGAAACCCATTTTTTCTGCATGTCATGCTCAGTTACTGTTATTAGTAAACCTATGAGGTGGAATAAATGTCTCCACTGCCATAAGTTGTAGCACTTTGACACTAATTTCTATAGATTGAAAAACTGAGAGGATAACTTCAATACGACGATCTATGGACTCTAAGGGTTGCCACATCTGCTGAACTGTTACCTGTCTGTCGTCTTAATGTATGGATCACTGCTTGTAGACCAAATTAAACCTTGCAGACATTGAAGTTTATTTGACTTTATGTATATCTTTTTTTTGAGACATATCGTCTACTTAAACCTAAGGTCTACTTACAACCCATCAGATGACGCATCTGCAGCAAGACTTAAAATTGCATATCACCATCTGCTTCCTTGTGATTTTGCTTTACCTGACCACCAGGAGGCCACAACAAGCACAGGGGCAATCACAACACCGAGAGAGATGCTCTGACCCCACCCCACATGCAGGTCTAGCCCCAGAGTCCTTACGCCATGTTCTGTTCAATATGTTCACAGCCCCAGCTGCAAATTTAGCAGAGACACTCTTCCCCTCTTGAGTGCTGCCTCATCTGCATTACACAGATAAATTAAAGCTGGTGTTGGGGGGAAAATCGTTACATGGGATCAAGGCATTCATTGTTGCCAGGCTGAAGCTGAATTCATTTCAGCTGATGACAGGCTCCTGACAGTCTGGCAGATAAGCTGGTTAGCGTCATATTGGGTTATTTATGTGGATCCACTCAGGCTTGTAACTTACCTGGCAGCTGTCCACATGCAATAAAAGACAATGCAATAGGTACAGGTAGGAGCATTAAAGTTAAGCATAAAACAAGGCTTAACAGTTTCCCAGCCATGCCTATCCATCCCTGTTAGACTCCCACAACAGAGTCTGACACAGCTGTAAGAGCTGATTACCTGTTTTACCTGCTGTCATTGTGCTGAGCTACAAAGGAACAAGTGCATGTGTGAAAAAAAAACAGTTCAGCAGTGCTAAAAGTGCGACCCTGCATTTTCAGCACCTTTAAAAAAACAAAACAACCCCACCCCACATCTCAATTATTATGAGCTGTTTGAACATTTTTGGCTTTGGAGTGAATAGACCGCAGGCAGAAAATGGGAAGGCTCCTTTTCTTTATACACCAGCTGAGCCGTCAACTTATTTTCTAACTTTTTTTTGAAAACTAAACACAAAATTATCCCACTACAAACTTTGTATTAATGGAAAACTATTAATGCACTTATAAAAAGTACTTCGAAATAAATGTACAACAAGCAATTTGTGAGGGAAGGCAATGGGAAAAAGCAGATCATGGTGACTGCATGTCAAATGCTAACCATAATAATTTCATAAAAGAGTATTGGTTACTGTGTCCATAGTGTAAATTAGCATGGGTGTGTCCTCTAGTGGGATATGCTAGAAATGACTGTGTCAGTACTTTAGATTGAGATTAGATAGATTGTTAATGAAGCTGTACCTTTACACATGCTAAGAAGAAGTATAGCTTGTAGGTAAAAAGTATTTTGAACCATATTTTGTAGTAAAAATACAAATGTTTTTAAGTTGCATTTTATGAGTATTTCACTGGTGATCGGGTGGGTGTTATTTTTGTCCCAGTGACTGCTAAAATGAAAGCTATGGCTCTCTTCTTATACTTTTAAATAGGCAGATGCATTTATTTGCACGTATATTTCTCCGCCAGTGACTGGATCTGCATATTTGATTTGGCACAGATTTTTACACATTTGTCTTGGGATCAGCACTGAGAGTACACTAGCTTGTGACCCCTGATGCTGGGTTTGTGTCTCCCTCTGGAATTGAACAAGAGTCCTTATTCATTAGGATAGGGACTCCTTAAATAAATACCCAGAGGCATTACCAAGATGGCTACCAAGTAGGGATGATTTTAGTACCATCAAGGGGAGCTGGCATTTTGAACTTAATTCTTTTCCAGTTCATTTATAAATTAAATGATATTATTAAGGTCTTTAAAATACCTTTATAATGTCTAGGCCCTTACAGAAACCTTTTTAATCTTTTTAAATCCCTTCAGATTCTCTAATTCAGAAGTTAATCCTCACTAAGCGGAACAACCCAAGAAAATTTGTTAAAACCTGAAAAGCTGACCTTTCTAAAAATAAAGTTTTTTTTCTTTTAACTGACAGCATCAATAAAAGAACCAGCAGAGGATTTAAGGGAAACCAACATTAATTAAGCCAGTGGGCCTATAGGCCATTTATGCTCCTGGCTGTCTTTGATGGTGCCAAGGGAGCAGATCAAATATGAAAGGACGACACTGACAAGCACTGGGTCTGTCACTGGTACACTGATAAGCACCAGACAAGACAGAGTATAGGACATTTTCGGGTTTACTATCCAGGCCTGCTCTTGCCTGTAGTGACAAAGGGAACAGGAATGAATGACAAAGTATTATGCTTCATTTTTTCTCTCACCACAATTCAAAGAGCTGATATGATTAAAGCAGCACAACAAGTAAATTGAAAGGTGTGATAATTGCGCCCATGATAACACAAATATCTGTAGATAAATGGGCAGCATAGCAAAATAAAAAAAAACAATGCCCTTTCTCATCCTCCGTTTTTCCCCCCTCCACTCTCTTTCTGTATTGTAAAGACCAGATCTCAGCAGCGCAGATCAAACGGTCGTAGCGATGAAAAGAGCAGGTCTCTGAGGGCTGACACGGAGAGGAAAGGACGAGCCACCAAGATCAGAGAGAAGGAACAAATAAAGGCTAATTTGCACTGATGATCTAGACCGTACCTAAAAAGCTTCAAAGAGTGGCAACGTGAACTCGAGATCATTGGTCAGATTGTGTGATTGTACACAGATCATCTGGGTGCTCCACAGAAGGGCCTGGACAATAAACTGCATCTTTGCCTTTGAAGATATTTTCATATTAGTCACAGACTTACATATTCCAGTTCGGTTACTTTTCATTGCTGCTGTCAGCTTGAAGGCCGCCTCTGCAAAACTGTGTTTCAAAGTAACTGATTTGAATGGCTGAAATGCACTAAAGCTGTTGACTGCAAAGTGTTGAATAACCCGAGAACTTTAGAATACGACTGCAATGTTACTGCACAGGCACTGATAGATTTGGTCAAGCATCATCTGCTTGGAGAATATTTCCAGACGTCCAGTATTTGGTTGCGATTTGTGAAGAACACACACGGAGAATCTATCTGAGCTCTTGCATCAGTGTGAGTTCAGAGAATGAATGCAGCACAGACTACACCCATCTGCTGTAGTATGTTTTAACCAGCATGTGAAAGAAATATATAAAACGATGAATTTAGAACCTATTAACTGCTTTTTTCTTTTTTTTTGTCACGGCAGCTAACAGCAAACACGGCTCCTCCTACGCACATTTGTGCACTGCATACCAGTAAATACAGAATTGTTCAGGATTTTTTTTTCTTTGTTTTTGCAGGCACAAAAGAAACATGGGAATAATTTGCATATTTATTTCCAAACAAATCCCATTGTATTTTCCAGTTATGGTATTTTACAAACATAACAAGAAGTTTTTTGGTTGTTTTCACAGTTGAATTGCTTTGTACTGACAGTGAAAGGGGCAGTTTGTTTATTGTTTTAAAAAACTGTTTTCAATGAATTTGTTTTCACAAGAATGTTATTGATGGTTTTGTCTTTTTTCGTTAATACAAAATAGGAAATAAATGCAGCAATTTATTGAAACATTTACAAACATACATGGAACAGTATATAAAGAAGAAAGAGGTTTGTACAATTCCAATGAGCTTGAAAGTCAATTGTTAGTAAGACCAACACAACCTGAACTCTCTAGGGCAAGCTTTCTTCTTTCAGTAGTCTTCAGGAATAGTTCTCCAGGCTTCCTGGAAGAATTTCAAAGCTCTTCTTTGGATGTTGGCTGCCTTTCATTGCTTTCTGTTTCATTGCTTCAATAATAATGCTTTATAATGCGGTCCAGGCTGTGGAGTGGCCAATCCATGATTGATACTGTTCTATTGTGTGTTTTTCTATTCAGGTATGCTTTCACTGTATTGACAGTGTGTCTAGGATCACTGTCATGCTGAAAAATGAAGCCTGTCAGACACATTCCAGATGGTACTGCATTGTAGATTTTCTGCATTCATACTTCCATCAGTTTTGACAAGATCCCCACACCACTGGTTGGAATGCAGCCCAAAACCATGACAGAGCCTTCACCGTGTTTTGCAGATGGTTTCAAACACTCACTGTAGTACCTTTCTCCTGATATTTCTGTACATGTCGGTGTTGATCTGAACCATAAATTTTACATTTGTATTTATCACTCCATGAGACCTGTGGCCAATGATTTTCAGTCCAATTTTATGTAATTTGGCATACCTCTTGCTCTTCTCCCTGTTTCCCTTCCACTGAGACCATTTCTGATGCTTAAATTGATCAACTGTGGGGGGAGATGCATCTTTCAGGTCCTGTTTCTTAAGCACATGGCTTTCAGATCTTGTTCATGTCCTATACATAATTCTGTAGGCCTACCAAATTTTCTTTTGTCCTCCAATTTCCAGTTTCCTCAAAGCTTTTAAGGGAACAGTGCACTCCATACTGAGATATGTTAGGTTTTTGGTTAATGGCTCTTGGGAAACTTCTTACAGTGCAAAAATAATATTTTAAGCTTTTAACCTGTGTTATCTTTGGCCTTTTTTTCATTGATTCAACTAAATCATAAAGCCCTTAAAAAGTACAATTTATGTTCTTGGTAAAGAAAAAGTAGCCAAAGAAAAACTTTAAAAAATCATCCAAAGCCTGAAGAACTATTTCTCAAGATCACTTAAAAAAATATAATAACGTTCTTGGAGACAAAATATAAATACATGAGATGTGGCTAAATATTTTTTGCACAGGACTATATAAAAATATTTTTTTTATATAAAATAAACATTTATTTTATTCTTCTTTTTTATATTATTATTTATTCTGGAATCTTTGGAATTAAAAAAATATACTATTAATTAAATGCAGTTTGACTATGTTAAGTGCTTGTTTTGCAGTCGACCAGTTATATGTTGCTCTTTGGAGGCTGGAAGTGGAAATCCATTTTTGAATACATAGTATCATTTTTTAAGTTGACATTATGCCACTATTGTGAATACAGTTATGTTCTGACCTGCAATAAGTGTTCAAATGTGGGATATTAGAAAACTGAAACCACCGATTTAGAGGTTGAGATCATGTTTAAAAGAAACCAATGGGAAAATGTGTGTAGGAGGAGAGAGACAAGCAGTGCCACATGCCATGGTCACACTCTCAACACTCATTCATCTAGACCCCTTCTTTAAAAGGTTTTCCAGTGAAAGGTCAGTAGTCAGGGAAACATAACCATAAGCTGTTTTAAGCCTTTGAGCAATAACACTTTTATAGATTTTCTGGTCAGGGCAATCTTTAGCTTTGTTTATGAATAGCAGTCACCTGCACTGTGTGTGAAACACTGCGTGGTTTTCGTGGCTAAACCATGTTTAAAATGTGAGTTTGACCAGTTGCTATGGGGTTGCAGCTGCTGTTGTGCTATCACCTCTGTGCACGCGCCCATGAAGTTTCATAACATCTCCTGATTTACAAATGAAATGCTTTAAGAGGGTGAAATACGACTTGCTGGCCTTGAGAAATAAGGAAGCAACCAAAACCACGGATTCGATGGACTATGCTGGCGTCACCATGGCAACAGCAGATAGCGCAGTAGCAGAACGCTTGTCAATCAAACCATCTCATGAAGAAAGAGCTTATCGATCTAGGAGAAAGCTGTTAGAGTGTGTATGATAAAAACTGCTAAAAGGGGCAAGATGAATGAGAAACTCAAACACAGTTATGACCCTTTACTATCAGTTCACAGTGCTTTTAATGCTCCCAAACCCTTGACCAAGGCCTGTTGAATATTGAAGCAATGGGCTTAGGAAGTGTATCATGTCACAGTGCAGTCAAGACCTGACCCAGGACTGCAAAGATCAGTGTGTGGTGTGAGCTGCACTCTGCTGGCGTGGGGACAGAGAACAGTCTGGCATAATACAGCAGGTCCTCTGGAAACAAGAACTGTAAGCAACAGGCAATTTTTAAAAACAAAAAAACAAACATAATAAAACATTTGTTTTCAAATTAGATTAATATTGCTTCTTAGTATTTGGATGGGTTATGGGTTAATATTCCACAGATAACCTATTATTTAGCTATCTATTGATGTAATCAATAAGTAGGTAAATTATATTAAACTATTCCATCAAAGAGCTGGAAAACATTGTGGGAAATAAATTAAATAAATAGATGGAATTGTTGACATTGCAAAATGTTGCCAAAAGTAATTCTTCTCTTTAAGAAATGCAGGAATCCTAATGGTCCTGGTAGCTTGATAAGACTGCTGACTGAATTACTGTTTCACTTTACATATGCAGAAGTCATATTTTCTTGTTTTTTCATGTGAGAGTGTAAGTTACTGCATATAGGCTAAATCCGCCCAAAAAAGGGAACCACTAATCCACTATTTGAGCCATTTTTGTGGGAAATTTCACCATTTTTCTTTTTTTCCAGAGAACAAAAGTATGAACATAAACTAATTCATACTTGCATACAATGTAGCATTGTGCCCATTACATTACTGTGGGCAGTACTGCAGTTGTTAGATCTGCCACTTCACAGTAAAGGATTTTTAAGCCTTTTTAGGCTGTGTGTTGGTCCCACACAGAGGCTGCCACACCTTTGCAGACCCACATGTACATTAAGCTGTTTACTGTCACCAGGGGGCAGTGTCACAAGCAACTAGCTAGTGCTCTAATTAATTACAAAGAGCTGAAGTGAAATCGAATGTTAAACCAATTAAAGCTGTGCACTGCGGCCACTGTCTGTACTTTTTGTGCACTTATTTGCTCTTTGATGTTTTTTTTTAATGTTTTTTCGTCAACAGTTTTTAACCAGTCAGCATTAGACAGTTCACAGTTCAGTTGGTCTTTTAAAGGACTGTGTGTGAGCCCATCTGTGTAGGTTGCATACCTATAATCCTTTGCTCTGCGTAGGCAAATACCTGAGCAAACAGACACAAATGTGGTACCATAAATCCCTCATAAGAAGGTTTTAGGTCAAATCTGAGTTTGAGTGTTGACCTCTCTCTGTGTTGTTTGCATACTTTATGTGGCTGGCTGGCTTTTCTAGAGTGCCTTTGCCTTAGTGGTTGTAGTGATAATTTGAGGTCCTAAATTGAGTGTAGGTGTGATTATGGATGTAAATGGTTGTGTATCTCTCTCTGTTAACCCTGTAATTGATTGGAGACTCTTGCATGGCTTATCCTTCTCCTCATCCAATGTCAGCTGTGAGTTGCCTCCATTGCAGTGAGAATCTGGTTTGATAAGTGATCAAGATGATATATGGATGGGTGGATGGAATGATATATATGATCAAAAAGCTCTGTAAACAACTGACCTGATTTAAATGTTGACCGTCTCTTTGGTCCCTGGACTGTGTTCAGAATGGCTGCTGCATTTAGATCTCAGTGAAAGTCCTCTTATGTCAGTTGTGCTTTAGCAATATCTCCTCCAGCTATCAATCTCTCAGCAGCAATCGCTCTACTTTTCTTTAACTTTCAGGAAGTGGATGAAATTGTAGGGAGACATATTTTGTGAATGAGGAAGTAAGGGAATATTGTTTATCTGGTCACAAACCTCCTGCATTTTCAATGCTCTCTGAGCTGGCGCACGCCACAGTTCTGATTGTATCCTTTCAATGTTCTCCCTCAGACACCTCACGATGTTACAGCAGAGCTCCAAGTTGACAGTCTCACCCTGGGGGACCATTTCACAGCGCACAACCCCATCCGCTGCCTTCAGGCTTGCAAAATATGGGCTTTTCCACTGGAAACTGCTGAGAACTGTTCAGTTGTAGCCAGAGACGCAGCTCTCATCACGAACAATGATCCTCCACATGCAACTTTGCTCTCTTAGCAAGCTGCATCTTTGTGGTGAAAGAGCCTACAAGTTGTCAAAATAGGGCTGTCCACTCTATAAATGTAATTTTAATTGTTTTCCACTCACGAACATAATTTTTACATGTTAAAAATATATAAAAAGATTTAAAAAACAGTTTTGTGTAAAAGTATCTGTATCTGCTTCTACTGAGTACTTAAATTATATGGGTGATTCAGCTCAGGAAGAAAGTGAAATAAATTAGAAGAGAATCTTAGAGAAAAAGAACAGAGAGGGAGTAAGATCACCAAACATCTAAGGAAGTGCAACAAGGAAAACAATTTGCATTAAAATAAAAATCTTAAGAGAAAACCAAGAAAGGCCCTGCAGCTTTGTTCTCTCTGCATTTTGATCAATATTTTAATTTTCAATAGAATCACATATCCTGATGATATTCTTGCAACTACAAGTTTTTGTTAAAACATTTCAATTATGGACCTGCGCCTGTGTTTAAACACCATATATTGTTTATAATTTCAAAATCTTCACATTTTTCTTGCAACAGTTTTCACACCAGCAGTTCTTCTGAGATTGGTGTCAGCGGAATTAGAATTGCCCGCTAACAAAAGGATGGTCTTGCTGTAATTTGCATAAAATGATTTTGCATCCTAAGCATATAAACACGTTGAGCGCAAGTCAAAGAAAATGTCTCTTTGATTAGCCTGTCCATTCATGTGAAGTGACACAGGTCCCTGTCGAGGCATCATTGTTTCTAGCAAATCTGCAGCTATGACAACGAAGGAAATTGTTAGAGCACTTGATTTACAAAATGAGAATAGTTAAGAGCGCAGGAGACTTTGAAGTGTAAAAGAGGACTGTGAGAGGAATAGGAGAGGAGCGGAAGACATATTTTGAAGTTGGAAGAAAATTTGGAAATGTAACGCCGAGAGGAAGTGAGCCAGAAAACAAATCTAGGAGCAGATAATGAGAACAATGCACTGATGAAAGTGGAAGAAGAAATGTCACAAGAAGACTGCAACTGATGTTGATATATTTTGGATGAAAGAAAAGGAACTTTCTTATACTTCAGAATATTTTAGTGGCAGGAAAAAGAACTGTAATGAAGCACCCACTGAAACACAGAATGACAAATAAAAGAACTCTGGAGTTTTTATCAAGTACTCTGAGTCGCCCCTTTCATACCCATACACTGCTTCATCTACAGACAGACTGTCACTGGATTTCAGGACATCCTCAAAGTATTCCTTTTGGTGTACAACGTTTTTCTGCTTTTGAGGTCAGTAAGTCTCTTATTTTCCTCAATGTATAGAGTCTGGGCAGAGCGAAGTTTCCCTCGATCATTTGACAGCATTCAAGAATCTTTTCAAGGCCACCTGCTGTAGGCTCAACTTTTTTTGTGTGCGCGTGTGTGCTTCAGCAACTGCCTAAGTCCCACTTCACTTGGTTCATCATTATCTGTCAGCTACCTGTCAGAGACCCACAATCTAACAAGCCTGAGAGAACTCTGAATGTCTGGTGACTGCGACTAATGCGACTAAGCAGTTGCCACTGCAGTTGCAGCCTAATGGAGGTGGTGAACATGGCACATTCAGACTCAGTGCAGACCAAACAGTTCAAGGAACTCATTGATCACCATTTTCTGTAGTTACATACCAGCTGTATTTAATAAATCTGGATTGTTCCTTCTTCATGTTTACAATAATATAACTTAATTGTGTTTCTGTGCCAGCTGCAAAGCTTCCCTTTCATTCAGCTGCATTTCTATCTTTCACTGTAATATGCAATTATAAAAAAGGGGATAAACCACAGAGGCATTTTTCCCCTAAATAATCTCTCTCTCTAAGTTGCTGTACATCGGAGAGTTTCTCTATTACAAGTCAAGGTCAAATAGACCAAAATGTCTGGCAATTAATGTTTTTTTATAGCATGCATTTGCTTTCTTTTACTTACATAATCGATAACAGATATTTTTCCCACAGAGGAGTGAGCAGAACAAATGTTTGCTTTCGCAGTGTAATCAGTTAAAAAGCCCAAAAAGATAAAAATGTTCCATACAATGCAAACATCATGATTGGAACAGACCTGAACTGATCGATACTAAAACCTTTTATAAACCAATCGGAAGGAAAATATAGCAATGTAAAGTATTTAACAAGATTACTTTCTGCCTGTGTCCTTCCAGCAAATGCCCTGCATCATTACATGAACATATAAACATGTATGCTTCAATTATTCTATACGTGGCAACTTCCAAGCTGAACTGGTCTTTTGTGATGATTGTATTTTTAATAAAATCTTGAAGAAACTAGAGAAAGAAAATAACAGCAAACACTGTGTTGAACAGATGATAGACATCCCTCGTCAGAGAGCTGATCAAAAATGCACCAAAGAGATAAGATAGCCGCTGACAAAGATGAATGCACAACATTTTCATCAATATTTTGCATGTCACACCCTCTAAGTGCCTCGGTGCATATAAATTCGGGGCCTTGTTAAATCAATTCCTATATAAACAATTCACCCAAGATATTTAATTGTAATGAATTCATTTGCAAATAAATAAAGAAATAAAGAAAATGCCTGCATATTACCATAGCTACAGACATATGATGTTATCTCCTTAGTGCTAATTGTAATTTGGTTTCTAGACACGCTATTGCCAAAAGTATTCGCTCGCCTGTCTTCAAACCCATATTTTATTTTTATTTAACCTTTATTTATACAGCTAGTCCCATTGAGACTCAATGTCTCATTTACAACTTTTTGAACTTTTGAACATTTAAACTTGAGTGACATCCCATTCTTAATCCACAGGATTTGATATGGGGGAAGGCTTTCCACACAGTTTAGGAGTGTGCTTATGGGAATTTTTTGATCATTCTTCTAAAAGCACATTTCTGAGATAAGACTGATCTTGGGCAAGAAAGCCTGGCTTGCAGTCTTCATTCTAATTCATCCCAAAGGTGTTTTATCAGGTTGAGATTAGGACTCTGTGCAGGCCAGTCTAGTGCTTCTACCCCAAATTTACTCATCCTTGTCACTATGGACCTTGCTTTGGGAACTGGTGCGCCCTGGAAGGGGCCATCATCAAAGCGTTCCACAAAAATGGGAGCCAATCACTTCCATTTTGTTATAATCCCAATAACTGTGAAATAATGCCTTTGTTAGTATCCCAGAAAAGGTAGAGGAGTTGGCTGGGGAGAGGGAGGTCTGGGCTCCTCTGCTTAGGCTGCTGCCCCCGTGAAAGAATCGATGGATGGACTGATGGATATTTAGGGGAGAGGACATTTCACAGCTGGAGTTGTTGCACAGGTACCACGCTGGAATTCACAGAGCTCCTGAGAGCAACCCATTCTTTCGCGAATGTTTGAAGCAGTCTTCATGCCTAGGGTGCTTGATTATATACACCTGTGGCCATGGAAGTAATTGGAACACCTGAATGCAGTGATTTGGAATGGACTGAATACTTTTGGCAATATAGTGGTGGTGTGGTGAATGTAAGTCTAATTTTCACCTTATTATCAGTGTCCTTGGTCTCCACCAGCTGCTCCCAAGTTTCTTGTACCAAGTCTGTATGATGCCCAGTTGCAGGCATGTAAGAATAGAGGAGGTAATTGTCAAGGTGATCTGTAGTCAGAGAGTATGCTCTACCCAGGAGACACCATCAACTAAACCAAAAGAGAATCCTAGTAGTGAGAAAATATCAGAAACCAAATGTTTCTGGATTAGAAGCATACATGTGTGAAAGGACAACTTGCATCCATGTTGAGGTAATGGGAATCATTTAATGTATCACCTGTAACTTTAATATACTTACTGAAATAATGTAATGCATGGTACTGTAGGTAACATGCTGGAAGTAGCTTTGTAAAACAAACAGAAAAAAAAAGAAAGAAAAAAAGCAAAGCCATTATAACTGCCTCAAGAAAGTAAATTTAACAGCTCGAAGAAAACATTTAAATAAAGCCAAGCTTGAGAATCATCAAGTACTTTAGGACTCACACCATAGCAGCCTCTGCAGTAATGTGCATGACAACTGTCATATTTCCTGGGGTGTTCCTGGTACAATGGTGAAAAAGAAGTAAAAAGGATGCACGGGGGTGGACTGACAGGGATTGAGATGAATCAACACTTTCCTTTATCTGGTGGTGGAGCAAAATGCCTTCAGTTAAAAACAGAAATATACTGAAAGATGTTCTTCTTTCCTTTTCCTGTGGCAATACCAAACACTCCTCCCTGAGAATTTCTTACACATTATTTCATCCGGCTTGATTTCACACCCTGCGTTTTGTGAACAGACTCAGACCGATGCAGAATGCATTTCCTTTGTCCTTTTCTGTTCAAATTTCTAGAGTTCTCACTGGGTTTGTGGGACTTGAGAGGAAATCACAAACTGATGAATCCATTTAACTGATAAACTGATCTTGTGTATTTTGTTGAAACGAGTTATTTCCCCCTGTTTAACTGACACCACTGGCAGATAAACATTTACTTCAAATAGTTCACTGTTAAGAAATAGGGTGCTTACACATTAAATATATGCTGGCCATAGCTGGTACCTGGTAAAGATTATTATGCTGATGTCAGACTTTAGCAGCAAGCTCAAAGAAACCCTTGTCTACAGCCTAATAGTGACATTAAAACAAACTCTCAGACAGAAATGGTCTGAAAAAGAGATAACATTCAGCCAGTGGTAGTTCTCTGAGTGAAAATGCTGTGTTGATGATTGTTGGCTACTTTTAGCCAATAGGAATGCAACAGTTATTCAAATAACCCCTTATTACAACAAAGGTGTGCAGAAGAACATATCTGAATGCACAACACATCAAACATTGAAGCAGATGTGCTATAGCAACAGAAGAGCATACTTAGGGCCAATTACTGGTTCTTGATAATTTACCCACAAGTATTTATAAAGTTTGTTCTTCTTTTCCTGTGCTTTTTAGCTTGAAGTTTTCTTCTTTAACACTTTTGTCACATCAGACAACTGTCAATTTGAAAAAAGCAGTGAAATAGCAGCAGGAGTTTCCGTTTATATCCTTAATTCAAACAAAATTAGAAAAGTATTGCTCATTTGTGCTACTAGTGGTCAAAAAAAACTCAGCAGGGAACTTTTAATTCCACAAATTAGGTAATTGGGATGAAACTGAAAAAAAATGAAGCAAAATCTCTTTTCCTGGTTGTTCAACCTCCTGCAAGTGTCACACACAGAAAATGATCACAGTCAGTGTTAGAAATAAAGTCAATTGGGGCTGAGCTCCAACAGTGCAGGTACGGTGTTAGGCAACTCGCCTCCATTCCCAGCTCAGCTGGATGATGCACAGTCACTCACACATGCACAAACACACAGTTACTGTGGTGTTTGCTGCTTTGTCAGAAAACACAATGTGAAAATGAGCATGGGAACGCTCCAGTACGCCTATACTCTCCTCCACCATGACTGACAAATTTCAAATGCACCTCCTTGTGGGATCGTTTCATGCAACCGTTTCTCATTATTTCACATGACTGAAAGCTTCCACCATCAGCATGAATCTGTCTATGTAAGAAAGGCCATATATCTCAATCACACAGGGGTAACAAAGCACATATTCCGCCCCACAGAGTTCAATCTAATATGTCTCAACTTTATTTTAACTTGGAAAAGAAAACCCTAATCTTTTCAAACTCTGTGACAGCATCTCAGACATAAGCTTAATCTTCTTGTTGTAACACTAACAGTATTTCTTTTTAATACTTGCTTTATGATCCTTTTAAAAAGACCCCTTTAATGTGACAGTGAGGGCTTTCGTTTTTTTTAGAAAATGAACATCACACACACACTTGTAAAGCTAATTACATAACCATCTGCCTGGTGACTGTCCTATTGTGGTGCCTTATTTAACCAGTGTTAGAGGAAGGGTTTTTTTTGGTCCACCAAAACAGAAACCTCCCACAACAGCTATGGAAAAAAAATGAATCATGTTTTTAAAATGATTGCCTGCTTTTGCCATATCAAGTTAATGTTGCTAATAAAGTGTGATTAGTGATTTAAGTGGGATAATGTCTGATATTTTGTTCCTATTGTGGTTGTATTGTAAATATTATACAGCCAATTTTTCACTTGAGTCAAATATTATTTATATATAAAATGCAATAACTGGCATCTGGTCTGTCTTTAACACATGCTCTTATAACATATGGACCATCAAATGTATTTATTGCACTGGGATTTGTGTTTGTCATATGCGATGCATATATTTATATACTCTTACTCAGAGTCAGGGTCCTACATGGTATCTATTTATAATTGTGGTTAGCTGCAAATCTGTTCTATCGCAGGCATTTGATATAGAACTGATTTATGTTTATTATAAAATGAATAAATCAGATGAAATGTATCCATGCAATCTGCTCTTGATCTATTTTGGTCATACTTTTAGTTCACATGACAGCTTGGAAACTCTCATTGCTGGGGCAAAGAGAATTTGGGGGACACAAAATAGGTCATGAGCCTGGAAAGGTTGGGAAACTACCCAAGTATTAAAATAGAGTCTTCACTCATCTACTGGGAGACTCTGTTTATCTGACACTTTCACAGAGTCTGAAACAGATGGCAGGTGGGAACTTGAGTTGTGAAAAGCACAGTTGTGTATACACAGTAAATAGGATAACTTCCCCCTTGTGTTTCACAATGTCTGACTTTGGGATTTTTTTTAACATTAGGTGTATTTGCAAGTTTTCCAACCTGTGTGTCCTTTCTTTAAATCCAGAGTTTTACTGGGTGCTTTAGAAGTTGCAATCCTAAAACTCACAGAGTAAACTGATGGTGCGTGAGGCTACAAATCCATGGCAACAAGCTTCCACAGGGTTCACAACTGCTTGCTTAGTGCTTCTTTTGTCCAGATGTCATCTACTGCATCTTCCCTTGGTGCAGTTAGAAATAGTAATCAGTTCACTGAGTATTGGATCAGAACGCCACATCAGGTCAGAGTGCTAGCGAGAGTGCCGGTGACGCTCTCTGCTAAACACTTCAACAGTTGTGAAAAAATAAGAAACTAAAGCAAAAGTAATGGCAGATTTTTGTTTCTTTGTTGGATTTGAACCACATTCAGCGTTTAATAGGATTTAGTGTTTACACCAGGTTGTATTTATGGTGGGACTTCTCACTGCAGAGAATTGATTATTTTACTAACAGAAGTCTGGAAAACATTTGGCAAGAGGACACACAACTATGAGGGATGAAGGATGACATGACCAAGGACAAGAGGAGACTCAGATAATATATACACAAGGTAATGAGGGGAAACAGGGAGGGGACACAGTGGGAACAAATTGGGGATAACAGGACAAGGGAAGCTGAACTAAATACAAAGCAAAAGAGACAAAAGACTCCCACAATAAAAATGAGAAGCAACAAAATGCAGAGAGAGTCCAAAGAAAGACAACACAATGGGTGGCAGAAATACCTAGAAACTCAAGGAACAAAATATGAAACAAAAGTAGCTTTTGTGACTAAAACTAATACCTACAAAACATGAAAACTACATAAACAAAGTTGGCAAACATGCTTGACTTCACATCAAATAAAACCTAATCGTTTAACTTACAAATAAATAGTGATTTTTGCAGGACTGAGAGGTAAACGTCGATAAATAAGTGACAAAAAACCAAAGGAAATGGTAAAGGGCAAGGATAAAAGGAAAAAATAAAAGAAACCTCATTAAAAATTTTTTAGTGGACTGTACTTTATTTTATATGATAGACTAGTCCAGAGTCTCTGGCTTGAAGGCAAGAGTGGAAGACTGAGATGAGTTGAGGTGTCTCACCTTAAAGGCTATTTCACCTTGAGGCTAATGGGTGGACGAAGGAGGCAGCTGAAGGTGATTGACGCTGACATTCCCTCTAGCTGTTATTCCTCAATGATTCCAGTGTACTGGGCTGTGAATGAAGCAGGCATTTGAGATATACTGCATTTACATTTTTACACCTGCTAGTACAGTTTGTTTCAGTCAGTTGTTTTTCTTGTATGCAGAGGGGAATCCTAGTGCTGACCTGGGTGAAGGTAATTCAGAGTATAGACTGAGTGGGATGTAAAGAGGATGCACAGGAGTTGTCTGTTGTTCTACTGCAAGGGGTAAGTATTTTTTTCCCTATGCTTTATATTTCTTTTTTAAGCATCCATTCTTAAGTTTTAATTTTGTAATTTTATATTTGTGTGTTTATTTTAACAAATTGGCTTGTTCGCTCCAGAGTTCAGAGGCGATTATGACCAGACCACCCCCCTTAAAAAAATCATCTAAGTGTTACAATAGTAAACAGAGACTTATTAACCCAGGTAACAGGATGACCTAAGTGACCTGGGAGCTAAGGCATGGGAGCATTTTTAAGTCAGTTCTACCTTTGAATTATGACTAAGTAAGACTGAGTGGTGCCCTTTTTTGTACACTTTAAGACCTTTTAAAAGGTCTAAAAAAAATTTAAATCACTTCGGTGTTGGCTAAGTTCTAAACTGCACCAGATTTGATGCAGCAGAAATGATGCTTAATAATGCCACATCTGTTTTTGCCATAATAGTGTGATGATTCTTTAGTCAATGTGCCATGATTGTAAAACTTGCTGAGAACATGCTGTTTCTATAGCAAATAACACCTTGACTCAGATCAGCAGGCTCCAAAGCATGGAGTGATTAAAAATGTGATGGCTACATTGTGAACCAGGCTCTAGAAAGTGTAGAATCGAGTAACCTTTCAGTGAGGAAACTGTGGGAGTCCAGCTGAGAGGTGATAAACATATGGGTAACTGTCTCTGAGTACTTATTAGATGAAAATATCTATAATTTGTCTCCTTTTTACAGGTTGGTGAAAAGCTGCTCTTTAAAAACATAGCTTTTTCTCATTGAATGTCAGGCAAACTCCAAGATTTTTAATGACTGTATTTGTGGATATGTGGACAGGGGACCGAGGACCAGTTTTTTAGCTTAATGATAGAATGGAGGCGGAGTAATTTGGTTAAGTTTTGTTTTCATTTTGTTGAAATACAGTACTTAACATCTGCATTTGACTAGCACCCAATCTAAGGTTTATGCCACAGCTGCACTAAATTAACAGTACTGGATATTACCAAAATCCGTTTTTATATTTCTGTAAAGGTTAATACACCAGCATTAATCAAATATTTTAATGCTAAAAACTAATTATCGTGGTTATTCATGAAGTTTTACAGAAAACAGACAAAATAAAGGACATTTTACGGTTATAAACTAGCATTTCCAACAGAAAATCTCATATTTGCATTAAAACTATATTTGTCAGATTTCTAAATATTTCTGTTTTCTTGTTTTTATGATGGGCTGTCTAATGAATTTGTTAAGTACTGTAAGTCCAGACTTCAGGTGAATTGAGTAGATTACATTCAGCATCTTCTGCAACAGTGAACATTGTTTCTGAAAGAATCAAAGAGGAAAAATGTATAAAGGAAATAAGAGGGGCTAAAATTGAAGCGTGAGGGATGCCACCTTTAATGAAAGCAGGGGATGAAGAACAGTTTTGTATTCTGACAGAGATGCTTCTATCTCTGACAGGAAGGAAACCAGTGTGAAATTGGTCTCTGCCAACCAACAAAGCAGAGTCACAAAATATTGTCAACACTATCAAACTTTGTGCTAACATGGGGCATGACTAAAACGCCACCAGACCATGAATCAGCACGGAGGAGATTGTTGTATACCTTCAATGATTGTAAACCAGACTGAAATGTTTCAAATATTTCTGTGGATGAATATACTTATTAAATGATCAAGACACAAGGTTTAATATTGAGATCAATTAACACCCGCTGGACAGTTTTTCGGACTGAGAGGTGGTCAAGAATAATTTTATAGATTGGTTTTGGAGGTCTATACACTGATGCACATTGGACAGGGTTTGTGACATTACTCTTTAAAATGTTTTTCTTTCTCAAAGAGAGAGTAAGCATCAGTGAGGAAAAGGCTACTTTTAAAGTTAAATAAGATGGCTAAGCCTCATTTGATTCTGTGAAGAGGACAGTGACTTCCAAGAGATGTTGTCATCCACTGGAAGTCAGGACTCACTTACAAAGACTTTGTGTCCATCACAAACTCGTTTCAAGTAAATTCAAACAGAAGGAGATGCGATGAATTTATTCTGCTCCTTAAAGCACCTGTCTCTGTTCACTCTAGCTATTAAGCTGTTAAATGTTCCGCTATGTTCACAAGATTGTCCCCTGAAGACCGCCTGCCCACTGCATGGTGCTGAGCAGGCAGTGCACAGCAGGAATTTAGACTTTTTAACTACAAGCAGGAATCTGCTACAGGCAGTTTGTCATTTCATGCATTGAAGTTTGCTTTATTTAAATTTTACCAATTAAAAATCAAATACTTTTAGTTGCAGTTCATGAAGTTGCTTTCGTTGCCAGGTTTAGATCAAAGAAGCCAGTTTTGGGTGACTGAATCTGGACATGTTCAGCCGTGAGGAAGCTCTTGGTATATGGTTTAGGCTGTCTGGCATATTCTTCACTGTGGGCTTTCTAATGAGCACAGCAGACCAGTGCAGCTAACAACGAGTTACCACAGCTCTAGCTCATGCTCACTGTTACAACACACAGCATGTTCGGCCAATTAGAGTGTTTTCTGTGTAGAAATGAAATGCATTCTGCTTTTTGTTTCTTGTTGCTGCTCTGAGAAAAACAGGGAGCGAGAGACAAATATTTTCAGCTTGCCCTATTATTGAACATTAAAGATACTTAAAGATAATGCAATTTTTAAAGCCATAATGCAATAAACTGTTTGGTGGGGTTTTTTCCGTACTGTGCATGGAAAAGTAGCTCGACTAATCCAGCAATGGACATTTGTATGTGCACCTCATTTCCTTCCAGCCTCTTCCTGACATCATGAAATACCATTCTACGTCTGCGCCCTTAGTTGACATTTAGACCAACTGAAAGTGGGAAAGTGTACATGTGAGTCTGCTTTTGTTGTTGGAGAGCTGATAGCATCTGATTGTAAAAAGGATGGCCTGACTCTAATAACTCCCTCTGGCCCACAGGCTCACATACAAACAAGCAAACAAAAGCACACACACTTTTTCTCAACATCTAGCTTTCTGCGAGAAGCAGTGCCTTGTAACAACTACTACTATCAGTACTGAGGTAATAGGGCAATGTTTTGGGCAGAATGTTGCACTGTAAAAACTAAAAATGCACAGGGAAAGGCTGTAACCACTTGTGATGAAAAACAGTAATGATGCAGGGCTGGATTGCCATGGATAAATTAAATTTAAAGGAAATGTTCAGTTTCAGAAAGTTACTCCTCTGGGCTTTGAAGATTTTTTTCTGTAATTGCTAGGTTGTGTCATTCCCTTTCTCTGGGTAATAGGCACTGTGGAAATTAATACAGGTTCTTTTGGAATGAGACTGGAGCAGAAAGTCACCCAGGCAGACATAATCCTGCACTGGTGGAAATGACAAAATACACACTCTGTGTGCAGATAATCAGGGCTCGCTATATCCCCAGACATCTTATAGTATAGGATGATCATTGTTTTCATCACCTGCCCCTTCTGGTTACCTAACCCTCCAACAATAAAAGAGTGTTATGTCAATATCCAAGACAGCAAGTTCTCTTTTATCCTAGCGTTTCACCTGTGTGTATTTGCTGCTTCTCCACTGTAAGCTCCTCTACAAAAGCATTTGTCTGCTCTTCCATAAAGAGGCTGTCTTTTCTGTTTCTTTTGAGGAGTTTAATCTGGCAGTATGTTTTTGGCTCACAGTCATAGTCCACTGAGGAAGGACAGACACTGTCCAACATGGCCATAAATTCTGACAGATCCACACAACCCTGCATGCACAACAACCCGAGTGCTAGAGGATGTGATCATGGATGAGAAAAGAATAAATCAAATACAAGGAAAAACTGCTAAAATTCACACAGAGTGAGAGATCAGTTAAGTGAATTACAGTAGAAATAACACAGAATATTTAAGATTCTCACCACCGAACTAGTGTCAGACAGAGACCTCGGCGAACAACTTTAATTGGACCTAAATCTGGAAGAATATATGTTTTTCTCTTCTTTATGCCATCATTATCATCTTAATGACTAATTTATCCACAATGGATAATTTCACTTGTTCATGCTGTCACTTGGTGACATGTTTTGTGGGAGAATGTGGGACATTTTTTTTTTTATCACATCTTCAGGTACTCTTTCACACTCTTGGCTGATTTAACAGGATCTACAGACTCATTTTTCTGGCAAGACACCTCTTTCATGTGCAGCTGCTCACTCAAAACTCCAGTAGACACTTTCCCTTTAAAGATAATGAAAAATGGAAACCTTTGAACTACAAATGCCCGTACACTAATGCTCTAGAGTATTTGGAGATCCCTTGACTTTTCATCATGTGCAACCGCATTTTTGACATTTGGCGTTCAAATTGAAATATTTCAACTTGGATGGATTTTCTTAGGTTTTTTTTTTTTAATGATTAGTACACTGGAAGCAACATCTTCTTCTGACAGTACTCGCTCTGATTTTTATTTAAGCATTTCAACACCAGCAGAGTTAACAAAAGTACAGGCATTCTATACGTAAGTAGAAGTACAAATACTATTGTTAAAAAATACTCGAGCAAAAGTTGAAGTTCTAAATCAACTTCTTTACTCAAGTAAAAGTAAAAAAGTACAGGTTCTGAAATGTACTCAAGGTGAAAAAGTAAAAGTGAACCTTGTGCTATATTAACATAATGATAAAATAATATCACTGGGTGGGAATACAAATTTTAGTCTGACTTTTTTTAATTCTAGTTATACTCGGCTTGAATCTGAGGAAAAAGAAAGAAAATAAAAAATTTGTCTCTGTTTTCTGTTGACTATATCGTGCCTCTAAATGGGAAAATGTATACAGTCAGGTCTTCAATTCAGCAGGTAGGGGAACCCTAAAATCAGCTGTAATGGCTCAGTGTGGGCGAAAAAAAATCACAACTCACAGTCATTTCCACTGAGTGCTTCAGTAGATTTTCTTCGTGTACAGGCTGTGATCAGCTGACGTGCTACTCTCTGTGGATTTACACAACCGAATTCAAGCAGATGTCAGCAGATGTTTCATGAGTTGTCCTGGCTGATTTCCATCCTCCACACTGACAGTACCCTGTTTAGCTGTCTTTTTTCTAGATGGCATAAAGCTGAGTTCAGTCAATGGAGCTAAGCATCATCGGTTAAAATGCACATGAATCTCTGCTATGAGGCTCTGTAATCAAAATCTGACCATGAAACCACAGCCACACACTGTTATTTACTTTATATCTGTCACAGTACAGCAAACTAACCTGTTTATCCTGCTGAGTATGCTCATGCAACCTTTAAATAACACAGTAAGTCTACCTCAGTTTGTTTAGCAGCATGTTTCACTTGTTTCACATCACCTTAACCCCTGACTATAGTACACAGTTTTTCTGAAGTATTTGTACTTCGTTACTTGCCACCTCTGAACACCAGTAAAGTGATTTATCTGTTTGATAGGTCTAAATTAAATCTTATTCAAAACTATTCAGTCTGACTTGCAGAATTACTCTTCTTCTGTCTTAGCAACGAACATATGCTTGCAAGGCGATTATAATACTGGTTAAGCTAGCATGACTGTCTATTTCTGAAAAGTTGGGATACCATGTAAGTCGTTCACAGAGCTGACAGTGATTGGCTATAAGAACTGAGTCTTTTAGAAGTAATAAGGTTCTCAGTACTTTGCTTGGTCAAAGTTTAAGGATTTAGGGTTTGGCTTTTTTTAATGCTAGTGTTAGATGGCAGTACATGGTGGCTGAATCTGGCACCATGGGAAATTTTCACTGACAAGGCATCTGACTAGGATGCCTTCTGGGCATCTCATATGAGCTCCCTCACACACACACACACACACACACACACACACACACATATATATATATATATATATATATATATATATATATATATATATATATATATAGACAAAATGACTCAATAAGACTAAATAAAGCAGTCAATTATATTACTTGGATCTGTCAGTAGTCTTGCAATGATCGAGCAAGAATTGTTAGTAGATGTGATCTGTGACTAAAATGGATGCAGGATTTGCTGTGCTTCAGGTCTGTCACATCGAATTGGGACAGGTTCAAGAACATCATTGTTTAATGGCTCATTGTTACAAAGGTATTATTTGCTCTCAAAAGTACAGCTCTAGGCAGCCAAGTAAGAAACTAAAACTGTGAATATTTGCTGGAATTCTTTTTTATGTCACTGATAAGAATAATGGGGACATATTTTAAATTTTTCATTCTCAATTTACCCTAAAACAAGTTTTGCATTTCAGTCTGACATGTTTGCATCTGTTGGTAATTAGAGTTAGGGTTTTGTGGTTTTCTTGACACCAGGAAATGTTATACAATAGCACCAGTTTTAGGGAATAACAGCCCAAACGCATACACCTACATGTATACTGGAGCCTCAATCAGACTTACTTGTGCTTGAACAAAATGAGTTACAATATTCCTGCAATTTTCTGAACTGCAGTTAGTTTGTAATGAATAATACAGGAAGCCTTGACCACCCACTCAGCAGCTGTACAATGCACATCCTTGAAACAGTGTTCCTGGGCTCAGTAAAGCATCTCAATCTTGTTTCTGCGGAACATAGATTGGGCGATAGATTTGAAAACCACGAGAAGCCACAATTATTCTGTCTGGTCATGTTTGCCCTTAGTGGTCACATAAACATTTACATTAACAAATAATGCTTTAAAGTACCATATGTGTTAGTGTATTTCCATGTCTGTCTCATGCAACAGCTTAGTTTTGTGTTGTCAGTTTCCTTATAAAAACTTAAAAGTAACACAAAACTGCAAAATTGGATTGGTAAAATTTCTCCAGTTTCAATATTCTGCAAATCATACCTGAATCCTACTTTTGTTACTTCTCTGTCTCATAACAGTAACTGAGGCATTACCATTACTGACACTCACCTAGCAATCATTCAGTGTTGCTGAGACGAAAAAGTGGTTGATGGTAAAAAAAAAAAAAAATAAATAACAAAAATAATACAATTAATTTATTCACATTGGCAGCTCACCAGGTTTCAAAAAGGTTTTCACATTTTCACATTCCAAACTTGAGTCACTCTCTCCCTTGGCCTTAGGCTGTTGTGTTCTTCAAAAACCAATTATTTCACAAACCTAGCAGCAATCCCTCAATAATTATGCCTGTGATAAAAGCCTACTGCAGCTGCTACTCCTGATTTGGCCTGATCAGGGGAATTAGAGCCATGCTATTCAGTGTCCACATGGTAGAAACCAAAAGAGAACACTTGAATGGGTGGCAAAGGGTTTCTCAGGGGTATTGAGTAGGGTAAAATCCTACACGGGGTCAGTGACGTGAAAAACGTGCCATATACAGTAGTCTTTGTATTTTTCATACAGGTTTCTGCTATAGTTGAAAATGATTATTTACCCTGCATCAGACAAAAGGAAGGCAGTGTCAGATGAACAAAGCAAACAAATTACCTGCCAGAATCCTGTCTGCTCTTCACCAGGCATTATCTGTGCCTCCATTATTTCATAGCATATGAGCTAAATGAAACTGGACAGAGAAAATTATTTTGGTGCAGTTTTTTTTCTTCTTGCATGACCCAATCTTTGTTTACAGATCTGTGCAGGCAGAAGGTAGGCAAGGGTACAAGATAAGCAGAGGCCTATTTAGAGAATTAAAACCATGGTGGGACAATGACATTTGATCCCATCTGTAAACTGAGCATTTAATGAGTGACACGACTGTGAAAAAGCAAACAAAATTTTATTTTTCCTTCTTTATGCAGGTGAACCTCAAAGCATTAGTTCACCCTCATATGTTAGTTTGATAGAATAGCCTGGCAACCTCTAAGGGACAAGCAGCACATTTATAACAGGTAGGTGACAGATAGATTTAAAATGACACATTGTTATGTTATACTGAAGGGTTTTTTTTAATATAGAATCTAACAATCAGTTCAATTCAATTCAATCAGATTGCCTCAAGGCGCTTTATATTGTAAGGTAAAGACCCTACAATAATACAGAGAAAACAGAAACTCCCAGCAGTTATATGACCCCCTGTGAGCAAGTGCATTGGCGACTGTGGGAAGGAAAAACTCCCTTTTAACAGGAAAAAACCTCCAGCAGAACCAGGCTCAGGGAGGTGCAGCCATCTGCAGTGATTAGTTAAGGATAAGCAGAAGAAGGTTGCACAAAGACATTGTGTAGAAGAGAAAACCTTTAGGGCAATCATTCAGCTTCTAAGGACATGACTGGCTTAGTCCAGTGTGGCTCTTATTATGTGTTGATCTCCACCAACTCTGAGAAAAATATCTGGCTATTAATTGCACCCTTATGATCACCACAGCTGGCTGCTATCTTTGTCTGATTTTTGGCTATGAGCAGGAAGCATACAGCTGATTTTTAAAGCTTTTTTTTTCATGAATAAGACCTAAATGCTGCTGTTGAAACCAAGCCTAGAGAGCAATTCATCTAAACCCACCAATAAATCTGAAAAGCTCTGTAGTACTGAGGAGAACATTAACAACACCGTGAACATCCAAAATATTTCAATTTCCACTAGAGCTCTGCTGTTGTAAGACTCTATGAATGAACAGAGATTAGGCTGGGAAAGTGAATTTCTGGAGGAAAATAAGAGAACACAGAGTTGCTGGCAAGTTTGGGAATTAATCTGCCCAAGCTGCCACAAACAGAACTGATGCTTGTTGGCACAACAAATCCCAATCAGGGAACTTACTGACCGGTTTTGGCTGCGAGACACAGACTGGAAAAACAATCCAGAAACTGCAAGATCACCACACTTTTTTGTTCTTTTATATTATTCCACCTTGAAATAACACATTGTTTTAAAAGAAATCACTGCTGTAAACTTAGTGCGATGTGCTGTTTTAAATGAAAACAATCATGCCACAATGCTGTGACCCTCTTTCTTTAAGAGTATTATTTCAAGATAACATTGCATAGAGGTTGCATAGACAAGCATACTGTGAACTCAAAGCCAAACAGGCTCTAAATTATGTAGGCACTGTAAAAACAAAATAAAAAAAAATAATAAAAGAAACCTCACTTCTATTAATTCAATGACAAGATGGACAGTTTGGCTAAGACCTCAAGGACATCAAGCTTGAGAGAAGTCACTTGAGCCAATGACCAGATTTAGAAACAAAGAGTGCCAGGTTTTGACTTAGGCTTATACAATAATTATTTCTCCTGCAGAGCAGAAAAAAACCCCAACCATCTCTCTCAGGAACTATTGTCTCATATCAGTACTGTGTGTTCCTCTGCCCATTATAACGTATCAGCAAAGATGCCCTCATTTTCCCATTCAGTGAATTAGCCTATGCGAGTGTGTTTAATAGCAGCATGCATTGTCATTGCTGTTTATCAGATTGGACTGGTATTATCTGTATCTGCTTGTCTTTTTTAGCGCCGCCTCAGTTGTCGTTGAGATGTGAGAGTGACTGCTTTTCTGAGAGTGACACATCTTCCCTTGGCTAAATTAGCTGAACCAGACACATATTTTTGCTTGTGTTCAAGTGGGCTTGTGCGCACGTGTTTACATGTGTATGATCTTTTTAGCGTGTGCCAGCATCCTCCATTATCCTGTTTGTGAGCTCGCCCTCAGATGGCACTTTCCATCACTTGCGCTGTTCAGCTGGACCAAGGGAACACTGAGCGGAGGCCAAACCCACTGCAATCTGCGGTAATGTGTGGACTGGCACAGACCTTTACAGGGTTTGACTGATAAGTGCTTTCAGATGCCTGTTACCCATGTCAATTTTTAGACTGCGACTGCCAGAATTTTTGCGCTGACATACAATAAACTTGGATTTTACTTTTTATACTCCAAAAGCTCTCCTGAAATACAAGGATTCATGGAATCCTGGGATTGGAGCATCACAGGACACTTAGACATGCCAGTAAAAGCCAGATTAATGAGAGCAGACACTCATGTGGGTTCTGCATCTCCATAAGGGAGAATGACACAGGTTTCATTAAAACCTCCCACATGGTTACTAGGAGTTCGCACCAATAGCCAAATGTTACTCAAAGGATACACCTTTGTTTGTAGTGGTGAAGTTGCATTCAAAGACCAGTGTGACCCAGACAAAGGCTGCACACACAGTTCCATACATCCAGAGTGAGCTTTGGTACTATTGTGGGATAAAATGTTCAGAACAACCTTTCTCACAACTGGCAATGAGAAACTGGCTTAGCTTGGAGAATTTCCACTATTTATGTTTGGAGCCCAGTCTTATGTATTAAAAAAATGTTTTCAGCTAAAGCAGCATGCCTCTAGGGATGACGGATGGCAGTGACAGTTGGTCCACTACTTTAGTCCAGACTGAAATATCTCGACCACGTTAGTGTTGGCAGTGCATTTTGTGTGAACATGATGTAAGAAATAATGACATTAAAATGTCTCAGAAAGCTGAAAGATGTAACAGATGCTACCTTGTTACTGGTGACAATAATGATAATGCTGAAGGACTAAAGTTTTCCTCCTCAGCCAACCACTCCGACCTGCAGACCCTCTTTGCTGGATCCCAGATGACTGCCAGGTTTGCCTGAGTACGTAGTTTGATAATTCAGTGGCAGCTGATGTTATTTATTTACCAGCTCGTGTTCCAAATATGGAGTAGCTGGAATATTTTCCACTAATTTCATTAAAATAAGATGGCATTTGAGTCAAATTGAAAGCTAAGACAAGCCTCTGATGTATTCCTCTTCAGATTTAGAATATAATAGTTTGAGATGTCCTGTTTCATTGATCATAATGGTAGGTGTATGTTAGGTTGGTAGCATTAAGGCATACTTGTAAAAGCTAATATAATCCACCAGCCATAAATCTAATCTTTATGAAGATTATATTTTGACTTTGCCAGTACAATATGCTTCAATATTATGTACCGTACAAAAGCATCAATTAATACTGTCAACAATAAAAGGAATGTACATTTTCCTAAATGTACAATTTAGCACTTACAATTGTTATTTTGGTGGTGTTATGTTGTTAATGGGAGGGTTTTAGCATGCTTCAAAGCACAACAGCTGATAGCATTGACAACCCTGCTGTTACAGTGTTTGAACAACTTCCACTTCCTGTTTACACTGGGGTATTTATGGATTAGTTTACTGCCTGTTGACTTTAAAAAAATGCTTAGTCCATGGATATGATTTAAAATGCTCACTAAACGATGGTTACAAGTCTGAGCAAAAGAATGCAAATAATGGTCATTTCACCAAACACATTAAAAACAATTAAAATACTCTCGTCAGCCAAATACTGTACCAAATATCTAAACACAAACATGTGATACCACCAAAATAAAATGCTGTCAAACCAATTTTTTTCTACTTCATGAATCTTTTATTGTCACTGAGTTTTACTGAGATTGAGCCAGAGTGATGGTGATTCAGCTTGCTGGTCATTTTTAAAGCTTGTGGTGGTGGTGGTGTTGATGTGTAAGGTGTTCCTGAGAATGAAGGCTGCTAGAGAAAAGAAATCTCCTGAACATTGCACATTATATTCAGAGCTAAAATCCTTGAGACACACACATATTTGTGATAATGACTAAAAGCTCTTTCAGCGGTTGAATGGGGCACTTTTGGCTAGAACCTGCCTCCACTTCTTCTTTACAAATTCTGTTGGATCTTGAGGCAAAAGTGTCAGTATATTTGGGAAGATTGTTGTCATTAAAAATTTAAAAAAGAATGTGCTTGTATCAGATTTTCTCTGTGTGTGTACGTTTATGTCAATATTCCCACAGCTTAAGTATCGCTAATAAAAAAGGGGGTTAATAAACCAGTATCTGAAAGCACTAACACAATGCAGGAACCAACCAAGGTGACTAAGCAGTGAAAACCTCCATTTTCTAACAAAGAGTGCAATTTAACAAACATAACTGAACTGCAGTTTTATATTTTTTATGCTTATAATTTAAGGTCTTTTTAAGCAGCTGTAGCAACAGAAAGCAGAAGCTTATGAAACAGAAAAGGTTGTTAGCCTGTAACTTATGTTCACCACAAATGTGTGTATAAAACATTGTACCAGGGAAATGCTTGTAGATACATCTCTTAAATTTCAATCTCTTTAATTCAGTTTTACAATCACTTCAAAGCAGCATCTGCCATTTGAGAAAAAACAATCTTAAACATCTTCAGCATTACTGTGCTAAATAGGACAACATGTTAAAGGGCTTGGGATCAAGTGATACAGGAACATTTTCCATCTGTTTCTACATCAACTTGTCGTGACACTTGTCTACTTCCTGTTGAGGCAAGGCACCAGCGATACTGCCATAGAGACTGGTTGGAGACCCCCTGGTAACCAGTGGTCACTAGAGAAAATTTTGTATTCCCCATTGGCAAACACTTGGCTGTAGCTGGGCTTATTTTGTGTAAACATACCCAGCTGTCAAAAACAGCTTGTGTGGCTCCAAGGTAGAAATGTCCTGTGAAGGCACAGTAGACATTTATTAACATGGGTACTCTGACTGATCTGTGGCTACGCAGCCTCATGCACAGCAGGGTACAATATACTTTGTGTTGTGACAGTTTACTCCCACAACTAGTTTAAATTTCCTTTGAATTGTGCTACAATGCCGTTCTGTCAGAGCATGCAGGATGCCAGATGTAAGACTGAAACAACTTTGTTAGGCTATTTGTTGCATCCTCTCCACAGTGATTAGAGGGCTTGGTGATTCGGAAGATGGAAAATATGAGAACATTTGTTGTGAATTGAGTCGATTTTCTAAATTAAAAGGTGGTGTAGAATAACACCGTGCCTGTTATTGTTTAAGAATCTTGAAACATGAATGTTAAAATCATTCCCATAATATTCTCAGGCAATAATATAATACGACTGTTCCAGGTTGCTCTCACTTATTGCTGCCCCTGCCAGCCCTAATTGTGCCTGTTTACTGTAAACTCGAGGGCAGGAAATCATTAGGTAATGATTGTGTCGTGATGACATTAAAGAAGCCGTGCCATCCATCTGTCTCTCTTAAATGACTAATAGCTGATGGTGGAGAATAGAGTATTGGCATGTTATACAAGTGTGACCCGAGGTTGATTCGCACTGTCTACCTTCACTACAGTTCCCACGCTGCGCACAGAACATTTGGTTCAAATTATTTGTGTTGCTCTTGATATTCAATTGTGTAGGTGGTGAAATAGCTGATTTGTTTTGGAAATAATGGACTGCAGTTCAGTAAAGCAGGAAAAATTATATTTGAACGCTCTTTTACCAAGTGCTCCTTCATCCTTAAACCTCCAATTTATTGCTCTTGTAGTGGAAGAGCACTGCATCTCGTCGAAAGCAGGCAGTGGGAGTATTCAAGTGTGCACAAAGAAAAAGAAAAAAATAACTTTAAGTTCAGAGAACAGATGTTCCTCTGCCTGTTTTTTTTCTCTTTTTTTTTAAATTAAAAGATATGTTAGACAGAATACGCGACACACTCTGATGATTCAAATGAGCTGTAATCACCAGTGGATCTATGTTGTGACACAGCAAAGGTTTATATCTCTGCAGGGGTGCCATCAAATCTGGAGTATCTTCTACTGATCTTTGCCTGAAGTATCTCTGAAACCCAAGGAGCGAGTGTGATATCAACACTAAACTGAAAGCGACAGAAACAACAATAATGTAAGCTTTTGCAAAGCCACTAAAAATTCGACTCGGTTACACTCAAAAAATAAAAAGTAACCTCACGACTGGTGATGTTAAAGAATCCTCTTTAGTTGGATTCCATGAATAAATTATTATATTTTATTTTTTTATTGAGTCATTGGAGTTATTTCAACAAAAAACTGTGCACTAAAAAGATGTTTTTTGAATTACTTTAAAAAGTTATGTCAAGTGGTTTCAGGCGACTGTGTTACATAACTCCTAAGAAACTGGTTGTGTTTTATTCAGATATGTTGAACTGACTCAATGAAAAGCCATTGAGATACTGCCAAAAAACTGTATTATGTTGAAATCATGAAAATTACTAAAATAAATGTTTCTTGGGAGTTAATCAAAAAAAAAAGAAAACAACAAAAAAAAATGGGGGAGTGTATATCTGTTAGAACAGTGCAAATTTCAAACCTTTGTCGCTACTCTGCAAACATTATGTTCTTATTGTAAGCCTTTTTTCCTTAATTTGAAGACATGGAAGTCAGTTGGACTGATTATAATTCAGAAAATTGGAACAGGTGTTAAGCAAAGCCAGAGATGAGTCATGCATTTGAAGAACAGGTTGCATCTTTTTCTAAAAACGAGAGAATAAATGCACTATCCAATACACATGCTCTTATTTGGCTTTTTTTCCCCTTTCAAACAAGGCTGAATTTTAAATGCAAACTTTTTTCCCCATTTTAGTAATTTTACTATAAGTGTAAGCAGATAAGATTGCAGGAGTACAAGAATACAGTAAATGTGGCCATTTGGATTTTTTTTTTTTTTTTAAATCTTCCGCAAAACTTGTTTTTTTTATGATACCTAATTACCAAAAATGTGCTGTTGTACTAAATAGTTTGGCTACATGTGCCATTTGAGACAGTTTTTCAGTTTTTCCTACCTTCTTGCTTTAAATATGTGCAACAATATACAAACACATTGCGTGGCCACAAAAACAACACTGAATAAAACATAAGTTTCCCAGTGAGAAGGCCATACTGATGTAACCTCCGCTTATTCTGAGCTTTCTAGATATCCCATCGTGACTAAATAAATGGCAGACAATATACCAGTTCTATAGTCCTTCAGAATACCTGCAGAGTTTGTGTGTCAAATCTGTTGACCTTGTTACATAACCTTCATGACGACATAAAAGAATGAGTAAAATAGGTTGCACAATAGTAGGCGTAGACAAGCAAGCACACTGGGATGTTGTGGTGTTTTTAAAGTGTGGCAAGCTTGTAATAATTGCCAGTGTTATTTTTTTAAAATGGATATCTGCTTTCTATAAAAGAAAGATAAAAGATTAGACCATGCAGCAGATAGTATATTAAATTCAGTGATGACTCAGTGAATAAAATGATTGAATAATCCACCACTTAAAATTGTTCAGAAATGTTATTCTGTTTAACTTGCCGTGTATGATCGTTAACAAGGAAGACAACATTAAAAGTGGCAGATTTTGCAGTTCAAGACAGCAATAAGCAAACACACATGACTAAAGCATGATGAGGGTTCATTAAATTTTCAGTTTAATCTTCACACTGATAAGATGGCAAAAAAGTCACTGCTAATTAAAAACAACAACTGTGATTGTAATTTCTCTATTGAGAGCTCCTTATAAAGTCTCTCTATAATGCGGAATAAAAATAGGAGCCTGAGCTGGTTTAAACATAAAGCTTTAGTTATTTAAAGCAGATAAAAAAAGATGATGGAAGATTAGGTTTTGATAGATAGACAACAGCAATAGATGTAAAATATGGACTACCCGAGCCTCCGCTTGCAGGTACCTGAAACTGGACTCCTACATTTTTCCCTAGAAACTGATTTAATTAGAAAGCAGTTTATTGGCGTTTACCCTTAAGAGCAGCCTGCCCAAATGTAAATTGTTCATGCACTCTGCTTGCATATGAAAGCACAGAATTACCAGCTTTTATCATTAAACCCTAATGAAATGGACACATATGTGCATGTAGATGTAATGGTAAAGAAAATGTTGCCCATATGTTTTTTTATTTTTTATTTTTTTTACAAACCATGTGTACGCACAAATCTGTGGTTTACTATCCAGGATTACTCAATATTTTCTTGTGTGAAATTTTTCACATTGTGTAATATGGACAAATACCGAATCCCCAAATAGTAAAACATATATTTTAAATGAATGTATATAAAGCATATTAAAACAATGACTGAAAGGGATTTGACTGAAAACAACATTTAATACCGTTAGTTCCCTTACTGCTTGCATCAACTTTCAAATATGTTAAATAACCATAACATTTATTCAGTTTTCATCCTTGGATTTCATCGCTTTCACTCTCATTTCTTTGTAAGACCTAGGTTATGGAGGTTTGTCCAATTATTGCACTGAGTCTCTGATCTTGGTTTGACAGATCAGGCGGTTCTTGTCCTCCACCTGCTTCCTTCCTCGGTGACAGTTCTTGCCTTAGGGGACACAACATTCAACACCTTAATTATTGCAGCCTGAGCCTTTGATTGCAAAGAGTGTGCATGTTGCTCTTGATTTAGAATCATTCTAATTCACTACATTTAACTGAATAACTGAAACTGATTTGGCTCATAAACACGTTTCGCCGATTGATAATTTTGTGTACGCACTTGTTTTAAGAATATTTGAGTGCACAAATGAGGGAATTGACCCTGCATTTTGAACATCTAAGCTGAACACTTTGAAATGGATCGCTAAGTTAAGGTTTTGTTTTTGTTTTTAGTTCACTACCTAGGACGAGATCCTCATTTTAGGTTTGACAGCATTTCTAGAAGATAATGGCAGATGTCTTGAGCATGAAATGAGGCTGCGGTTTGTAGAATGCCTCAGAGGGGAATGGCAGCAGCTCCCAGGCCAATAAATTCCAAAAAAAATTATCTCCACTTAAGGTGGCATTCTCATAGATCCATTAATTGTTTTAGCATTAAAACAGCATAATATACACTCACTAGCATTTTAGTGGTACACCTTACCAGTATGAGTGTTGGACCCTCTTTTGGCCTCTGAATTGCCTTAATTCATTGCAGATTCATTGCAGGTTGCAGTACCTAAACATAACAACATAGATGGCTTCCCCCAAAGGTTCAACACTTTGATCAAATTGGTTTACTTTCTGGAGGGTTTATTAAAAGAAGGGACATTTCCACTTTAATAGGCTTGCAGTTTCCCAGAATTACTTAATTGCATTTCTCCTTTCCCACAGAACAAGGCCACTTGTTATACATACACTAAATGGCCTGTATTTGTATAGCGCTTTACATAGCCCCTATGGACCCCAAAGCGCTTTACACTACATTCAGTCACACACACACACACACACACACACACACACACACACACACACACACACACACACACACACACACACACACACACACACACACACACACACACACTGCCGGAGCTCGAACAGGCAACCTTCCGATTACAAGACGAAGTGCAAACTCTTGAGCCACGATCGCCCCACTAGAGAAACCCAAGAGCCAGCGTATCAAATAAAATGTCACTTTCACAAATGAGCTTTTTTAAATAGATAAAGGGGGTTTGTTACATGTGGCCAGTGTTTGTTTTGGGGAGCATGGAATCACCTGATGTAGATATTGTAGAGCTTAAGGCTGTCCACAGATTTATCTCTAAGGAAATGGAACATTTGTCCAAAAGTCAACACTTACAAGAACCAAATTTTTCACTCTGTCTATATGTGATTCAGTAAAGGTTTTGTATCATTTGGCAACCAATACTTTATTCTCAGTGACTAACAGGAGCTTCAGCTTCTCACAAGTGTTGTTGTAGGCAGCAGCCATGATAATTCTTTATCACTGTGGCCAAGGCGAGTAAACTGCAATGCAGAAAATTTCCAGCTTTAAGACCAATTTATTTTCATTTTCCAGTCTTATGTTTTCTTATTAAATCAAATGAAGCAAATGCAAGTCCTCAGTGCATGATCAGCCTACGCAACGCATCACAAAGTGGCCATATTTTATTTCCACACCCTGCCATAACAGCTATAAAGCCAATCTACATCCACCAGTCAATCATGAGAGACTAAACATCAACCAATGGTTTCTTACAGGAAACATAGTGACTACACATTTACATAACACCCGGCTAAATAAACAGCAGAGAGCTGCAGTGCTCAGAGGGAGGTGAGTTGAGAGATTGATAACACACACCTCCAGCTCTAGATCACAAGCCAGCTCATTTTATAATCAGTGTTTTCCAATTCCCTAGTAATGACCAACATCTCAACCACCAACACAACCAGAATTACATCTACTTTTTCCATTAATTTTTTTTCTAGTGGCTTCATACTTGTTTGCATTCTTTAGTGAAGGCTTTCATCGCCTCCTCATGAAACCTGCACAGATTTCACACTTTCTCTGTAAAATAAGTGTGTTTCTGCAATACTGCGAGTTTGCTTGCTAATGTGACCAATGATGCATATTCTAGACACTGTGTACTGCTGCTACAAATTCCCCATGTTAATGTTAACTATTTATGTTCAGCACAAATGTTGGTGCAAAACTCAAGTTACAGAAGTTAAAACCATTCTGTAATCCACCTGATGCATGCATGTTCACAACTTGCGTGTGGCTCCAACACATTTCAGCAAATATCCTCGTTTTGTATCTACTACCCCGTTTCCATCGTATAAGATACCCAATTACGCTGCATTACACTAAGGTCAAAGCGAACCAGTAGCAGGCTAGGCGATGTTCTTGCGCGTCTGGCAAAGTTATATACAAAATGTCACAATAATACTCGTTTCCTTCATTACTGGAGGGCTGTTATTACTCTTATCTTGTCTTCACACCTCCTCCTTACTGACGCATCTCTCAGAGCTCTGTCTATGCTGGCCAAGAGGCGCGCTCTCGCTTGCGCGTCCCCTTCCGTCGGCACACGGACGGGTGTCGGCGTGAGCGTCGTTGAGCTGTGAATGGACATTAATGGGGAATGTAATACACTTCTCTCAGTGACTGGTTTCTTCTGTCATTTAATCGCTGCAGCGGAAGAGTGGGTAAGTTTATTTTCTGCAGGTTGTGCATTTATTGAGAGACAGACTGTGTTCAGCTTTTGAATTCATGGACCGAAATTAGGAAGTACTTTCTAGACAGAGACAGATCTCTATGTGCCAAGTGTATATTAAGCTTAATTAATGTGGCATCAATATAGTCTTGGTACCCTAATTGCTTTTTGAAATGTCACTCAGATATTGCAACGTTGTCTTTGTACATGTATAAATCAAAGCAGAGCTCCCACTTTGCCTCCACCTTTGTGCAAAGCACAACTATTTCCACGCATATAATTCGATAAAGTCTGAACTGGATGTTCAAAAAGACTTAGGAACGATGCACCATCTTTACACCTGTACCTTTCTATTTTTTGATAAAGTTACATTCCTTCGTTTTCTTTTCTTTTATTCAGTTTACCCCCCTCTCAGATCTAACACAGTGACTTCATAATGAGCGTGCGGTTTTAATTATATAAGAGATAGCAACAAATTAATGTACCTGCTCCTGGTGCAGGCTGTTTTTGCATTGACTGAGTATTGTTTGGATCTTCATGGCTTATCAAGAGTGAAAAAGGATGAGAAAAAAAATCATCTTCTCTTGAAATGTTCTTCTGAAAGCAAAGGCTCTCTTGTTGCTACATGTGTGTTTGTGAATATATAATACAGCCATATTCTCTGGCTGCTCACAATGTGCTTCACATCAGAAGGAAATTTTATAGCAGGCAATCAGGTTTCCAAATACCTGCTGGAATTCAGCTACAAGGCTTTTTTGCTGCAATGAAATAGTTCTTTGACCAGCAGCAGCAGCAGCAGCAGGTTCACTGGTGTTCCTGGACCAACCCATGGAAGATCAAACCTACAACATTACATCAAGTGTGCTCAAGGAGGAGGATGATGTGTGGTAGAGACAGGCAGAGCCTTGTATGTGAAGGGAGTGTGGATGTGTTTGTGTGCGTATTACAGCATATGTGTAGGATTATGTGCTGGTATGATAAAGAGACAGTGAGGAACAGTGATGGCATCAAAGGAGTGAGAGGCTTTGCATTTTCATGTAGTTGTGTGAACCAAGCATGGTCACATATCTGACTGCATGCATGTTCATGCACATCTGCAGATGTGAATGTCAATATCCTAATGGGCCAATTTGGAAAAATGCATCATTAACTTAACCTCCCAAGCCCCAAGCCTAACTGATCTCCTGCCTTTTGCCCCCGTATCAGGGGGCGTTGGGGCTTAAGAAGTTAAATGTATCTACTAACAAGATTTGAAAAAAGAGTATTTCTTCCCTGATGTGTGCACATGGCTGAGTCTTTTTATGGAAAATATGGCAAGGTTAGTTTATGGTAAGGTTATACAATGACTTGGCTAATGGAGAAAGTCTGTGTTTTCAGGATATGGAAATATCAATGCTAATCGCAGTGCTAGTCCTGGCTACATGTCAGTTGGACACAGTAAATGTTCATCCACGCCTGACTTCCTGCCTCGTTATAAAGGACATACATCTTGCTCCACTGACATTAATATTGAGATAAGATCTACATATGGATGTAACTCCCAGGATACTAGAGTGGTCCATGTGCACGCACAGCAAAGTGCCACGCCATCCTTCAGAAGCTTGAGGACAGTATTAAGGACTCTTTCATTTAAATGACATAAAATATTTGAGAAGGTCTCCACACTGGGCTCTTTTTCTGGTCAAGGTGACACATTTACTTATGGAACTTAATTACAGCTGCGAAGTTATCTTGGAAAGAAAAATAGTGGACCTCAGTGATGAGTAGCAGAGTCAGACCAAGGACACATCGCGGCTCGTGATGGTCTGAGGGCCCCGGAGTAGCAAGTATTTAGTGTAGCTCATGCTAACTGATTCCCATAGATACAGTATCACATACCAGAGTGATGCTTTAGCCATGTTATGCTTAACTGATACCCAGGTACTATTACTTAAAAAATCCAAGTCATTGCAAAATCCATTCTAAAATTTATGTTGCAACACATACTGCAAGACAGAGTATGATTTTTTTAAAATATCAATAAGAGCAGTAGTAAAGCAAAAGGATCAATTTTGCCTGAGGCTAGTTTTTATTGACAGTTTGTCCTACCTCATCCTTACTTGTGATCATGCTTGATTCTGCAGGCACGTATTTACCTCATTAAATCATTAAAGCTTCATACATCTTTAGCTGACACATTTGATTTTGGTCAAAGGTAAATTTACAGATGGGAAATTTATGAGATCCCATTTTAATAGTCACAGTTTGAATAGCAATGGTACTACACTACTTCTGTGTTTCTTAACGAGGGTTTAGGGACCTTCAGGGAGGGAGGTGGGTGGGGTTGGAGAGACTTACAGAGACTTCAATAAAAAGAGAAACATTAAAAGCAAACAAAACATGGAAAATGAGCAGAATATATATATAAACATTTAGCAACAGAAAAAGAAAAAAAAAACACAAAATGACAAAGGTTCAACAATAAAACAGACACCCATGTCAAACATTCTGCTAATTCACCCAGAGTGCATCACGGTAATCTGTGTAAGAAATGATAAAAGCATCCCTGCAACTTTATGTAAATGTGAATGTAACATTAATATTTCCCTTATGCTGAAAGGTAGCTGAAAAATATGCATCTGAGAAGTTCTGAGAGGCAATGTTGGTAAACTTTAGGCTGTAATCTTGGGCTGCAGGATTATTATTATAATTACTCCATAAGGGATGAGCAGTAAAGAGCAAAGCTCTATTGCAATACTGAATAACCTGTGCGTTGATGCATTGTGCTCTGAATATTTTACAGTTTGACTTTTTGCAGCCCCTCAAAGGAAACTAGCAAACAGCACGGAGTAGATGAACTAAACCAAAAGGTGTAGCGGATGTGTTTGCTCACTACAAAAATGATATTTACCTTGTGTTCCCCTTCTGTTTATGTCATGCTCCGGTAAACTTGTTTTGTTTGCATCACAGTGGATTTCAGTGCTTAGCTGAGAGTTCTTCATCTAAAATAAGACTCTTTAAATATTTAAAAGTATGTAATATCTGTAGTTTTGGGATTGGTATGCAGACAATACCTGCTGTTTCTGTTTACACTTTGAATTATTTGATACTATCAGCAGTGCAAAAGACAGTATATCAGCAAAATAGAACATCTTATATTGTTTGTCCTGAAGGGGTATTTGTTTGCTGTCTTTACTCTTAAATACACATGCTATCCTTTACCTGTGGCCAGTCTTTTACCTCAAAACATAATTTTATTAGGGCAATGAAGCTTTTAAGATTTCTCTTTCAGCCGATCCAAGTAAATCAGATGAGGGCTGGCACATTTTTCATAAATGTAATGGCTTAAATCGTTTTAAAGAAAGACTTCTGAGACAAGCATTATCTTGTCTTCTTTCCATTTCCCTCTGGCTCCTAACAAAGCCCAGCCACATAGCTGATGTACATCTTTTCACTGACACATGTCACAGAATCAAGAGCCTCAATCAAAACCTGTCTAGACACATCTGACCAATTGCTACCAGACAATGAAAATATATCTTGTTGAATTCTCTGTCTCGTAGCACTGCCTGTCCTAAAAAGATGTGCATTACTGCTTTCCAGCTACCTTAAAAAGTCCAAGGCCTCCCCGAATCAATGTTTAATTAATTGTCACCAGTACATGGCAGATGAAAATTCAAATTAAGGGTTCTTATGCCAACATTAGCCGCCAAAAGAAACCAAAATCTTGACGGCTCTTATTGTTTTTTTCATGGATTTTTGAAGACGATGCTCAAAACCACGACAGCAGAGAACAAACAAAGCAATATTGCACATTCTCATTTTTGTCTGTGAGGGAGAGATAGATAAGTGTGCAAAAACAATAAAATAGCCACCTATTTACTTGTTTTATTCTTAAAAATTAATTGAAGCGATTAAACATTAAATGACTTTGCAAAGGTGATGAATGCACACTCTAAAAGAAAAAATACAAAATGAAAAGAAAAACAGGGGTTTGTTATTAGCCCTGAAGAGTCCATCATCTGGTCATATCTAACTGAGTGGACTCTGCCCTGGACCTTGAAAGATGGTCTCCCCCTATGGCATCTTATATGAAATTGACTCCTAATGGAATGGGGGGGGGGGAACCCATAAAGACCCATTAGCGGCACCTAGAGGCTGTAATGTCCATTACACAGAGTGTTGCAAGGAATAAACAACTCATCATACTTATATGCTCATCTTGAAAGCTTATGTAACAATATGACTTGGTTAGGTTTGTTTTCTGCAAATGCAGTAAAGAGCACAGGATCTCATATGTCCATCCATGTATTCAATTCTATTCTATGTCTCTTTCTATGCCTGCATATCCTCTGGGGGCTGCATCAAAGAGACAGCCCAAAAAGTCTTTTGGAGACCTGAAAGTCTCGCAGAATCTTTGCATTCATCCCAAAGGGAATAGTGTAGCACAGTTCCCCCTTTTTCTGCCAGTTCTTCCCTTTGAAAACTCAAAGCGTCACTAACATATCCTTCCAAAAGGTGCTGTTATTCTGTATCATTTATATAAATTATATAACATTCCTATCAATAATATTATTGATAATGTTAAAAAAAAACAGATTTATGATGTGGACATGCTATGAAAAAGGTGAAGGCAAGCAAACAGCACTATTTGGTTCATTTTCTTAAACACATTTGATGATACACTATGAAACAGTGATGGTGGTAGACATGTTTTTATTAAAGTGGGGGTGATTGTTTGTTGGAAGTACCATATAATAAAGAAATTCACGCTGCATTTGCATTCTGCTGTTCCCTTTTCATCTATTCTAATAGGTTTATTAAAAGTGGATCACCATTAGAAACAAAGTGCAAAGTGGCCTGTGGATAACTACTGATGCCTTTCAAAGCCTAAAATTGCTTAAATTTGACTCTGACAGCTATCTGTGAAAATATTCCCTATCTATAAGCCTCCCGCAGGCTTTACACCTTAGTATACGTTTGCAAAGGTCTTTGTCTATGTAAATGCAGATGTTCTTGCATGTAGTCTTCCAACTCAAATACAGCATGTAAGCCCACAGCGTTGATGCTTTATGTAGGTAGAATGCTGTACTGTTGAAAAGTTGTCATGTACGGGTAAGGTAATGACAGCAAAATTAAAAGTGAAGAGGAAGAAACTCGGAAAAAATATTACTTTGGATCTGGGTCAGGGACAAGTTTCTGCCCAAGTGGAGGAGTTTAAATACATCAGGATCTTACTCAGTAGTGAGGGGAGAGTGAAGTGGGAGATTGATAGATGGATTGGTGCCGTCTGTAGTGATGTGGATGCTGTAGTAGTCTGTTGAGGTGAAGAGGAGCTGAGTGTTAAAGTTTATGGTCAGTCTATGGTCCCACCCTCATCTATGGCCATGAACTCTAGGTACTGATGGAAAGAATTAGATCACAGATTTGAGCGGCAGAAATGAGTTTCCTCCTAAGAGTGGATGAGCTGTCCCTTATCAATAAGATAAGGAGTTTGGTCATTTGGGAAGCTGGGGGAGGTGTTCTAAGAGAGAATTTAATAATTCTTGGCAGGCTTGCGTCAGTGTCCTCTGAGATGAGATGGAGGACATGGCCTGGCAGAAGGAGGTTTGGGGTTCTCTGCTTAGACTGCTGCCTTTGTGAGCCAGACATGGATGGATGGATGGATGGATGGATGGATGGACAGACGGATGGATGGATGGATGGATGGATGGATGGACAGACGGATGGATGGATGGACAGGCGGATGGATGGATGGACAGACGGATGGATGGATGGATGGACAGTACACAGCTACAGCATGTAGACAATGCCGTGCTAAGCTCTGCATAGCACCAACACACAACCATGTCGAGCACTTCACTAACAGGATGAAAAGACACAATGCTTGGCCAAACTTTTCAAGTATCTTTCTTTGGAAATCGGGAGTTCCGGTACACAGTGAGGGTGTTGTTCTAGTGGGTCAAGTGAGAAAAGAAATCATGGGAAGCGTCAAAGCACCGACAGTGCCACGGGTTTTTTGGATAACACCTAGATATAGTAGGGATGAGTGCGACTAATTAACTCTACATTAAAATGTTGCTGTTTGACACCAGAAATTCGAGTTGCTAACTGGCATGCTTCTGTAGTACTTTTATGTGGCTGCATATAGTCTGTGTAAGAATAAACCGGAATATAACTAAGAAATCATTGTTTAACTCCAGTGATTAGACTGGGCTCAGTTTTAAATGTTTTCTGTCGTTTTTTCTGTCTTTTAGACTAGTCGACTAGTCTATTTATTTTCTTGTTTAAACTCCAATAAATTAGTCTCCAGGAACATCCCTAGATGTTAGCTGTTGAACCTAAACAGAACTGTCATAACCAGCTTAACAAATACTGAAAGCCTTTTTTGCTTTTACTCAAATGTAAAGAGTCAGATTCAGCAGCGTTATCTTTACTTTACCTGTCTCTCAAGGCCTCCATTTCATGTGTCTACTCCGCTCTTGTGTTTGTGCCACACTGACACACACAGGGAGGGAGAAGATGCAACACCAACACACAAGCATGTTATTTTGAAAAGCATATAATGCAAACATGTTTAAGGACCCAAAATACAGGGACTTTTATGACTCCTTATAGCTAAGCTCAAATAATTGTGATGATTTCACGTCCCATGAGCTGTCATTTTTTACATAGTTAAAATTGCACAATAATGAAAAAATGTAGAAAGACAGATAAAAGTCAGAGAGATCCAATAAGAGCCATTACACAATACTGAAATTAAAAAGCAGTAGAGAAATTTTAAAAAAAAATCAAACCCAAGATTAAAAGCAATTCAAAGAATGACTAAAACTAGTGATGAAAGTAAATCAAAAGCTAAAACTTAAACATCCTTCCTAAATACATATCTGCTCAAACAGGCATTTGGGTAATGTTTGTGTACCAGCTCTGGTTTTATGTATTTATGAACTGTAAACCTTGGAGATGCAGGCAGCGCATTCCACTGTTCAGATGCCACAGCCTCAAAAGCTTGATTACCCAGGGTCCTTAGGCAAATTGTGTGACCACATACACAGGAGCTGATGCAGTATTTGCACATAAGGATGAGGATTTTAAACTTGCTCTTGAATGCGACAGGGACCAGTGAAGAGACATACACAGAGAGGTGCTGTAAGACTGTCTGCTTGACCTAGTAGCAGCAAACGACATTGTCCCAAGAAATTGCACAATCATTGACGTAGAATTTTCTGGCAAACCTCTGTATTATCTGTTGCGAGCTCTAAGAAATTGTGTGGCACCTGTTTATTGACAGCATTAAAGAACTTGAGCCTTTATGAACTCTAAGCTTTATAAGGTTTTCCCCTTAAGGAAAAGGTAAATATAATCAAAGTGGTATCTAATAGTAAAACTCTCTACAACATGTCTCAAGGACAGCAAACATAAAGACAATAACTGAGCTCCGCTAGACATTATAAGATAATTAGGAGGTCTCGAAGTTTAAAAAATGCATAGCAAACCCCAGATTTTTAAGATAAGAAATAAACCAGTATATACCTTTGCCTGACACGCTAACCAGTTGCAAACTTCATAATCAAGAGTGAAATGCAGAACTGAGGTCAGGTAGCATTAACACAGAACAATCACGCGGATAAGAGGATATTAAAAGATCATTTAAATTCTCAGAAGAGCAGCTACAGAGCTCTCATGAGGAAAAGTACCTTTTTTCCAAAAGCCAGGCTGAATATCATCATAAATATTGGGCCTGTCTAATGCAGCAGTCTGTAGCTAGCTATAGTTCAAGGACACGGCAGGGTCTAAGCAAGGTTACTACTTAAGTAAAATAGGGGTAGGTAAATCCTGACAATGAGGGCTTAATTACTGCTACTCTAGCAGGGCCAGCACTGACAAAACTTTTAACAGAGGATAGTATTAGTAGAAGATGACTTCATTTTGCTAATCAATGGCATCAGAGTTTGAAAGCTGATAAGCTGAAATAAGTTCTGAACAGTCAGAGATGAAGCTGACATGTCACTCGATGAGTACTGCTCCTCATAACCATAATCTTATCAAGAACAGAGTAAAGAACTTATTATAGCCATGGACAGAGAAGCATTGTAGAGAAGAGTGGGGTGATGAAACAATGTTATTGATAGCATCAAATTCAATCTTTAGATTTCTTTTATGATGCATTCAATAACTGTAAGTGCTCGGGCCGGAAACGCTTCTGTCTAAGACAGCCAACAGCATCTGTCCTCCATAGAAAAACATTGCAAAGACATTTAGTCCTGGTTTTCAGTGGTTTTAACCACACTGTCCTGCAGAATTGAACAATCTTCATTAAAAGGTTATTGCTTTGTGAATTGGGGACCCAGACAGGAGTCAAGGGGTACAGCATTTTAGTAGAGCCTTGAATGGTATGTACTGCAAGTTATGCAGCTTAAAGGGATTTTCAGTGCTGTTCATCCAGGCACCAGCAGTCTGAATACAAATTTCTAATTGGCTTTTCCCTAGCGGTTTTCTTCAGTTCAGGTTGAAACATCCTGCACTTAAAAGGTCAAATAATTCCCTCTGCTTGTAGTTCAATTTCAGCTCATTTTCACCACTGGGAACACAAGTTGTGTGTCAGTTCAGGATTTCTTCATTGAGGACTAACCTGTTAAATAAATCACGAAGTTTTGATTTATTAAAAAAGAAAAAAGAAAAAAGAAAAAAAGGAGTGTTTTCTGTGACGTTACCAAAACAATGTGGCTTAAATTAGTATCCAGCTGAGTCATATTGGTGAGATTGTTTCAAAACTAAATTCATCCATCCAATCCCTTAACTGTTCGTTCAGTTTACGTGGTCACAGAGCCTCTGGAGCATATTCCAGTTGTTATGTGGCGAGGGGGGTACACCCTGGACAGATCACTGATGCAAGGGTGTTTGAAATGATTTTGATTGTGATCCGATTGTGCAGCTTTTGTCCTTTACTCTTCCAGTGAGAATTGGCAGTGACCTCATCGATCCGTTCTAGCAACTTTCAGAGCTGTTAACTTTGTATGTGTGGGAGGGTTGTAGATGCAGGAAAGTAAAATAATGTTGCATTATTATTTGTGTGTTTATGTGTTTGTAAGTTACACTGTAACTGTGAGTATTGTTGCTTAGTGAAATGTGCATACTTCAGAGTAAGGATCAAAAAGCACAATGGATTTGTATGCTATCGGTGCGTCTCAGGCTCAAAACATGCATACCAAGATTTGTTATCTCTATCTAGTGATCCTATTTGCTAAGCTTTTATTTTGATTGCTCTTTACCGATGTACTCGAGCATCCTGATGTCAAAATTGGTCAGAGAATTTATCTTGGCAATTCATTTGTTATAACATGAAAGCTTAAACATAATGTATTGATAGGACTGTAATGGCAAGACACTTTTTTTAAATACATGATATTTCTGTTTTTGCAACTTTCTACTGCAAATTCTGCAGCCCACAGTGACCGATGTGACAATCTCAAAAAGTTTAATTTACATAAATGTCTGTTAAGTCACTTTCTCCAAATAAGGTAACAAAATTGTAACTGCATCTAAAATGACCATATTTGTCTGTAGTGATGTTCCCATCAAAAGTTTCAGTCCACACACACATTAAAAGGTTTTACCACAGAGGTGTGGTAGATGAGATGGCTCTGCATGGGTTCTCTCTGGGTATTCTGACTTCCTCCTACAGTTCAAAGAGAAGTATTTTAGGTAATTGGCTATTCTATTTGGCTGCATGAATGGTTGTCTGCGTCTCTGTGTTAGCCCTATGACAAATTTGTGACTTGCCCAATGTACCCTTCGTCTTGCCCCATGATAACTGGAAAAGGGCTCCAGGTCACCCTGAAAGAAAATGTTTGAACTAGATGTTCAGGTTCTGGTGTATACAAGTTGGCTTAACTCTTCTCTCTTCAGAAACTGCAACACTCTGAAACCTCCTAAATTGGGACATCAACTGAAAGTACCGAATGCATGTCTACTGATGCAAGTGTTCGCTTGGTTGTAATGCCTCTAAAGGGCTGGTCAGAGCAGGGAAATTTGTGGAAATGTATGGATGGAAAAACAAGCTGATTTTCAATATGGCATAATCATGTGACATCTGAGGTGCAGAACAGTAGTGTAGTCCTTTTTTCATTTTTGATTGGAAGATCAGGGATAATTAGAAACAAAAAGAAGCAGTGACACTGAGCCATTAATGTTGAACTGCAGGTCACAGTTATTCAAAACTGATGATACTGAAAACTGATATAATAAAATGACTTTCTGACCTTATCAAAGCTTCCTTTTTTTCCTGACCCCAGACATTTTATTTTTACTAACAGCAACTATCAAATGAGTCATTTTCACTGAGAACAGAAATCTTTAAATTCAGTTTGCATTGCACTGGATAAAATGCTATAGATGTAAAACTTGTGATGACTTTTGGCGTTAGTATGAGTTTAAAATAGAAACGTATCCAACATCTTATGTTTGTTCCTGGTGTCTACTAGAGTATAGCTGTTCAAGAAGTCCTGATTTATCTCATTCTGGGCCTCTGTGCGGCCCCCTCAGTTCACCCACTGTATTAAAGAAGCTATTTTAGCTGCTATGTGTTTAAGACCACCCTCCCTTCAAGCCAGTGTTCTTCTAACTGGTTGATTTTTTTAGAAAATTGTTTGAATAACAGGTGGGTGTGATCACAGATCAAAATAAAGTAAAATCAAAGGGCATTTAGATCACTCTGGAGGGTAGGCTTTAGGCTTTACAAGGGACTGACTAATCTCTGTATTTGAATCCTTCATCTTTTTTAATATCCGCATCCATCATTAAAAATCTGACAGAAATAAAACAGGATCCCTTTACCTTCTGATTGCTGTTACATTTAGCTCCCATATTTAAAACGAGCATTCTTCATCTTTGTATCGTTAAAGGCAAAAGTAATCTAATCTTGTGTCACAAAAGTTTAAGCTGTATCCAGAATTGTTTTTTATATTACGTCTGAGTGTGGCGTGAAGCACAGTGTACTGTAGTACTGGTGTAAACTTCTTATTTCTGTGTAGCTTTGAATGTAGAAGCCCAGAAACAATTACCAGTGATGTGCTCTCTGGTAAATCCAAACTAGACTTTAATAAGCAATAAAAGAAGTAATAAAAGACAGGGATATAAAATTTATTCTAACAAGCTTTGTTTTCTGTAACTTCAAAGTTTGCCTACGCATCATGAACTGATTAAATACAGCAGGAAGTGCATGTGTGTCTATAAACCAATTGCTTGCTGCTGTGAGTAGACGTGAGATTCATCACATTCTTTTAAATATTTTAGCATTTAGTTGAAAACAAAACAAATAAACAAAAAGAATCTATTGCACTCTTAGAAATATTGTTACTTACTCTTATTACTTTCCCACATTTGATATGACACCCTCCAGTCTGCAGGAAAGCCTTCTCACACTAAAGCAGTTTAGACACAGTGATAGTCCAGCAATAGAACTTTGTCAGTATTAAGGGAAAAAAGCAATTCTCTTCCCTTGTTAATTCATGAATTACCTGTGATGAGACACATTTTTTGGAAATCTGGGTTCAGTTTCACTAGCTACACCCAGGCCTGATTACTGCTAGACATGTGGAATACGAAATCACTTAAAAACAAGTTGTCTGACAAAGTGAAGTAGGCTAAAAGATCTCAAATAGGAACAATCAACACTCTAAAGAAACAACTGAGAAAACAAGGTTATTGGCTATCAGTCTGAAAAGGGTTACAAAGGGGTTCTAAGGCTTTGGTACACCAGCAAACAACTGTGAGAGCCATTTTCCACAAGTGGAGAAAACTTGAAACAGTGATAAACCTTCCCAGGATTGGCTAGACTACCAAGATTACTCCAAGAACAAATCAACAACTTATCAAGGTCACAAAAGAACTACAGAAATTAAGGACTCACTTCTCTAAGTTACGGTCTGTTTATTTCACCAATAAAAAAGAGACTTGGCAAAAATGGCATCCATAGGAGAGCTCAAAGGGGAAAGGCACTGTTAACCAAAAAGAGCAGAAAGGCTCATCTCACACTTGCCAAAAAACATCTTGATTATTCCCAAAACTTTTGTGAAAATATTCCATGGACTCATGAGACAAAACTTTGTGAGTCCCATTACATCTGACATTAAACTAACACATCATTTTATAAAAACAGCATCATACCAATGGTCAAACATGGAGGTAGTGTGATGGTATGGGGCAATTCTGAAATACCAAAAAGAAAATCCCCCAGTTATGCGGCAGGACAATGATCCAGAATACACCAGTCCACCTCTGAATCAATCAAAAAAACAAAATAGAGGTTTTGGAGTGGCCTAGTCAAAAGTGGCATAAATGCCTTTGAGATTCTTTGGCATAACTTAAACAGGCCATTCATGTTTGAAAACCCTGCAGTATGGCTGAATTAAAACAATTCTGCAAAAGGAGAGTGGGCAAAAATTCCTCCACAGAGATATAAAACACTCATTGCCAACTACTGCAAACGCCGGATTTTACTTTTTGCTGCCAAGGTGGGCCAGTTGTTAGGTTTAGGGGGCAAACTTTTTTTTCCATATGGGGCGATTTAAGTTTGGATAGATTTGATTAAACCAACATTTAGAAACTGCATTTTGTATTTGCCTGTGTTATCTTGGTATAATATTGAAACTTGTTTGATGATCAGAAACATAAGTGTGTCATGTGTAAAAATATTTTTTAAAAACTGCAGAAAGAAAGAGAGAGATAAGAAAAGGGTCAAATACATTTACACAGAGCTATATATGGAGTATTTTCACAGATTCACTTTGCAGCATGACCAAAATACAGCCAGAGCCACGGAGAACAAGCAGAGGAAGAATGAGGAGTCCTGTACCAGATGGTGTGACTCCCGCAGGGCCCTGATCTCCACATTACCTAGTCAGTATGGCATTAAATTAAAAAAAACTGAGGCAGGATAAATCCATAGAAGAACTGTGTTAACTGTGTTGTCAAGTATTGAGAGAAACTATTGCGATTTTAAAGGCAAAGCGGGGTCACAATAAATATTCATTTGTTGAGGTTTTTACTAATGTATGTAAATAGAAGAGCCATTATACAATACATTTAAATTTCATTGTATATTTTACATAAGTACATATCCACAATTTATTTCCCATATTACAAATTTAACACTGTTTTTTATACCAATGCAAGTGCCATTTCCAGCAAGAGCAATACTTAAAACTCCAAAAGCAATCAAATTAAAAATTAGTAATTCACCCAAATTACTTAGTACTCTTCAGAAATTAACCCTAGTAATTCACCACTCAAAACTCTGGAGACGGCAAGAATATGTGATTAAATATTGTAGTTTTTCTTCCTGACTTGCTTGAAAATTTGTTTTGAAAGCTTAACACCTTAGAATTATATAATTAATCATAGTAATTTTTGAACCCCCTACAGCTATGTCAACCTTTTGATACTGTATTCAGATTTTAAAGCTGCATGCAATAGAATTAAAAGCTTTTTTTCATCTTACAGTCTCGAATCACTCGTCTGTTTTCAACAGTGAAGAACATGCAGTTTGAGTCAGCAGGATGGAAGTTTCAGTAATTTCATGTGTTTCTGACAGTATATTACTAATACACACATCAATCTCTCAAGAAATGTGTCTATAATAGTCATGCATAAAGTGTACAAATAATTTTACATTTATTTATTTATTTATCCACTTCTGGTACTTTAGTAATAGATTTTCATCATCTCTTTAATTACATCAGGAGCTAATTCATAGGAAAAAAAATAATCTTATTAAAATGATTAGTCAGTTTTCAAACCAATTCTCATGTTGTAAAAAATGTGGTTTCCATATTTTTAGTTGTGCTGTTGTAATAATGTACATTTGACCAAAAAATGTCAATGGCTTTAACTTAAAAAAAAAAATGTAAAAAGTCAGTATGAAACAAGTCAAGACTGCCATTATTAAAAAAAGGACAACGTATCTTTAAATAACATGAACACTTTTTTTCCACAAAGACTTCCCATCACTTTAGCCATTTGCTTCCAATCTCCCACCCGGTCCATTTAAACTGTGTCGTGTTAGAAGGTAACTCTTGCAGAAATAAATGAACACCGGCAGAGGATATTAGCTCCTGCTGGTTTGAGGAACTACGAATGAGTTACACTTGGATTCATTTCATTTGGCTGATTATGCAGTATTACAGCTACTTATTAATTATCTAAATATAGATATAGATTCAGTATGCAGATGTGGCAAAGTGTTCACAAATTCATAAGCACTCTTTAAAAGCACTATACTGAATTTCTCACCTGATTAGCTGTGCAGTGCATCTTAGAAAAGGCTCACCCCCACCAGGATTCAAAATAAAAGCCTTACATGGTGTTTTACTCAAGGGTATAGGCAGGAACTGATGTGGTGAAATTGTAGACTACCTCAAAATTTAAGGTAAGTAACTGTGCCTGTAAGCCTAAATACAAACAAAATGTGTTTAACCTCTTTAACCATTAGGGCTGTGCGATATGACCAAAATCTCATATCCCGATATAAGACATTTATCATCCCGACAACGATAATAATAATAATAATATTCACAAAAAATTTACATTTTCTGTAATTCGGGGAATCTGGGGCAACTCGACTTGCGTGAAATGTTTTCAGCTGGGCGTCTTGTACCTGGAGTTGAGTGTTACATAAGTTGAAACAGCCGCAATTTTCTTTGTGAGTATTTATTACACGGCGTGCTGCGGGGAAATCCTGTTCTAAGGATTTTTGTTTTTGTTTTTTTAGCACCTGACGGCTCTTTTTAGCTTCTCATGCGTAAACACTCTGCATATTATTTCACATGATTCAGTTTATTTTGAAAAATCTCAACAGAATCTATTGTGAAAGGTTTATGTGGAAAATAAACATGCGGACGGCGGAGCCACGCAATGGTTTTACCGTCGTTGTTGCTAACGACAACGCATAAAAACAGTCGCTTGTCCGTCCGTAGTGTAGTTATATTAAATATAAGAAAAAGAGAGAACTTCAAGAAATTCTACAGTGACCATCAAAACGGTGAAAAATATTGCCGTAAACAGTTTATTTTGCGACACCACAAAACAAACGGTGGCGTAATATGAAACGATAGAGGTTTTCATATCGTCATCCGATATATATTGTTATATCGAACAGCCATATTAACCATGCTGACTAACTTTAAATTTATCTGGCCTTTCATTTAAAATATTTTTTTTCAAGGCTTAAATACTAAAAAAAAGTAATTTAAGTCACATAAATTGTAAAATTGTGTACTGCCATAAAATATCATAATAATATATATATATTTAAACGTACAAAGAAGCCAAGTAGTACTAAGTCTTCTGCAGTTTGTAAATATAATCAGCACATATCAAGTTTAGGATCCAGAGCTGGTGGGACGAAAGTTATCACACTTCAGTCATCAGTTGGCAACACATTAACAATCACAATTGCAGTGCTGTACTTTCCACTCTAAATGCAATTAAACCAGAAAAAAAAATAAAGTTTAACTGCTTGCATATTCTTTGAGAGTTTTCTAATCTTGCTTTTCTCCACAGCGTGATAAGTGAAATAAGAATAACTTTTTTCCTTTTTTGTTGTAACTACTCACCAGTAATGTTTACTTTTTCAATCAATACTCTCATCAGCTCAAATAACATTTGGCTCTTCAGCTGTAAATTGATGAGAGATAAGCACTCTTGTTTCCTGGCAGTAGCTGTAGGCAAATCCACTCACTGGCCACTTCATTAGAACCTCACCAGCACTGTGCTGGATGCCTGTTTGTCTTCAGAAATGCCTTAATCCTTTGTGGCACATATTCAACAAGGTGCTGGAAACTTTCCTCACAGATTTTGGTCCATATTGACATCATAGCATCACACGGTTGCTGCAGATTTATTGGCTCCACATCCACGATGCAAATCTGTTCTACCACATCCCAAAGTTGCTCTTTTGGATTTCTGATCTGTTGATGGTGGAACAAAAAAACTTTTTGAGTTTATTTGAGTTTTGTGATATTGCATAAGTTTTCCTGCTGAGAGCAGCCATTGGAAGATGGGTATGATGTGGAGAATAAGGCATGCATATCGTCAGTCAGCAACAAAACTGTAGACTGTAGCATTTAACTGATACTCAGTTGGTATGAAGGAGTGGTATGAACCACTGATTCAAGGAAGGATGGATCCATGCTTTTGTGTTCAATTCTGACTCTAAGATTCAAATTTCAAATGACACATTAGAACAGACAACATTTTTTCTGTCTTATATTGTAAAGTTTTAGTGAATCTATGTAAATTTTAGCCTCAGGCTTTTTGTTCTCAATAGTAATGTGTGCCACCCAGTGTCGTCTTCTGCTGAATTAAATCTGCTTCGAGGGTGGATGTGTTGTATGTTCTGTATATTTTGGTTTTAATAAGTTTTTATATGAGCTACAGTTGCCTTCCTGTCATCTTGGAGCAGACTGGCCATTCTTCTCTGACCTCTGGTGTCAATAAGGCATTTTGGCCTGCAGCTCACAGGACTTTATCTCTTTTTTTGCACCATTCTCTGCGAACTGTAGAGATGGTTTGTGTGGAAAAATCCCAGTGGATTAGCACTTTCTGAAATGCTCAGAGCAGCCCTACTGGCACTAACACCAACAACCATGCCATGTTCAAAGTCATTTAAATCCCCATTCTTCCTCATTTTGATTCTCAATTTGACCTTCTGCAGGTCGTCTTGAGCATATCTACATACCAAAATGTGTTAAGTTGATGCCATGTGATTAGTTGATTAATGAGCAGTTGAACAGGTGTACCTAACAAAGCCTCCATTAAGTTTAGATTTCTCTGAAGTAAATAGTAGTGTCAGTCTTCAGTTTCTGACATTAAATCTAGGAAAAGAAGTATTATCCCCCACTTGCTCTCCTGTTTACTTCCTGTCATTGTATTAATGAAGTGCTCAATTTAGGTATGTTATATTACACTGTATTCACTTTACCTCATAAACTAATAACAGTGAAAGACTCACCTAAATGTTTCCTTCAATAGCGTTCTGATTCGGATAAGGACACCAAGGAGGAGGGTTGGGCAGACAGGGATGTGTTGCCAGGATGTTCAGTGATGCTGACAGGAAATTGTCATGCAGCCTTGTGTCGCTCCCCCACGCTCAGATGTTTGAGTAGTTGTTTTGCAGTATCTTTGTGTGCGGAAGATACTAGAAAATTTTTAAACATTTGTTGTGCACTTTCTTCACCCCCAATCAAACGTGCTACTAGCCATGTTGTCTTCAAAGGGACTGAATCTTCTGAAATGGATTACCTTCATTCACAATAAACTGTAACTGACAGATACAGGTAGAAATGACCCATTCATTTTTAACTAAGTGCAGACAATGTTGGCATTTATTGCTACAGATATAATAAACCTGTATTATTGAGTAAATACTTGTTAAGGTTCCTATGATTAGGTAGCAATCTTGCCCTTCAGGGCAGAGAGTGTATATGGCCTATACACTAGTCTACAAGTAGTTTTGCCTGTTTGGGTTCCTATAAGGAAAGTCTGTAGGTAACAAATTGTGAAATTTGGAGCATGCCTGTGCCCCCCATTGTAGGGCCAAAATGTGCAGTACATTTAACCCTCTGTGTGCAGACCGAGTGGCCCCACATGGACCCCAAGCTGTCATGTTTACTTGATATGGATGCTCAACAAAGTATTTCAGGGCTATTCCAAAATGTATATATAAAGGGAAGTCCATAATATACACTTTAACTTCCAAGCCAACAGTTTAGAAGTTGAACCTGCTATACACTGATCACATAATATATTTCACATATCACATATAGATTCACACATACACTTAGACGTGAGTGTGTGAATTATATTTGCAAGGTCACATGTTCATGAATTATCCAATGAAGGAGAAGGAGTAGATATATGAGGTACTTTAACATGGTAATATCACGAATTATTGTACCTAGCAGTGTATTTTGTTTGTGTTTCTTAAAAAAAAATGTCTGGAGGTGATCTGTAACAGTGAACACCCAATAACCAATATTGCATTACCTGCCAAATGAAATGAAAACAACAGGAACAAATGCACTACAGCAGCTATATTTGCCTCTGGTGAGTGCTGAACCAGTTCCATCAAATTAAGTCCTCAGTGGGCATCTTGCCAGGTAATACATCTATCTCCATGAAGCAGGTAGGGAGAGCTGCCGGTGACATGGTGTGTATCCGCTTGTGTACAGAAACCCACGAGACACATGGAGGACACAGGTCAGTGAGTGAGAACACTGCTGTAAAATGGAGATGACAGTAATTTAGTGTACTCAAAAAAAAAAAAAAAAAAATCAATGAATTAGATCACATTAGTAGCTGGCACAAAATGTCCTTTAGTCTTTGTCATTATTATCCTGAATGTTACACTTTTTTTTACTGGTATTCTTTTATCTAAATAAAATAGTCTCGTCACTTGATTAAAAATAAGGCTAGCATATTAAGACCTGTTTAGTTCAATGCCCCAAGCTATACAGGCTGTGCCCAGCAATGCTGTCCAAAGTCTGCCGGGATAGCCCCGTCCCACACCTTAGTAAGTTACTTTATCATTATAATGTTGTAGTGGAAAGTATTTTTCTGTCCCAGAATGCTAGAATTAATCTTTTAATTTTACTTTTATTTGACTTAGAAACAAATAAACAAACAGCAATAAAAGCAGTAATTAATCTCCTTAGACAGTTTCCTTTGCAGCGTTATTTCTGGCTAACTCTGTCATTTACCTCAACCCCAAAATTAAACAGATACAGCACAAGAAAATAAATAAACAGACAGATACTGCTCTGCCCTCATAGTGATTTATTTAGCATCTTTCCAGAGCTGTCAGTCACACAATCTGGTTTTTCACAACTCTCATCCTTCACAACAACACTTGGCAGCTTGATGTCGAGCCTGGGCCAAACTGTGTTTTAGAGATTGTAATCCACATGGTAAATGCAGCTTCCATAAACCTGTAAGAAGAAAACAGGGAGAGAGTGAGAAGAGAAGGATTGAATGTCAGAGGAATGACACCTTTTTCACTGATTGCCATCCTTAAAAGTTGATGTTTGTGTGCATACATATAGTATACTGCACTGACTGTTTTGGTTTGTAAATGCTTTTACTGTATGTCTTTAAGTATTACTGAAAGACTCTGGTTAAGATTGGATTATACTGATCTCTATGACATCATCTGTGAAAGTTGGAGAACGATTTTAGCGCGTTTCTGCTTTGTCAGCCTCGAGGTGACAAAGCAATCTACATCCTGAATGTAGTAGACTGCAAGAGTACAATAATCTTGGAGCACAGTTTTATATAATAATTGGGTGCTGTGTAAATCGTCCAATATTATCAAATGTAGAGACCATTAAAAGTAACTTTGCAGTGTTTGGGTCTCTTATATCTTATCGCAACTTATTCATAATGTATGGACAGAAAGTAAATAATGAAAATAATGCAGCAACAGGGCAAAAAATGGATTAAAAAGTTACTATGTAATTTTGAAACAATGTGGCTGTGATACAGTAAATTAAGTTCTTTCTGCAGTTTGCTGTTTCTACAGTTTGCCAAATTCAAGCAAAGGGAGTGGTATGTTTTTTTTAACAAAGCAGATCAGACTAGATTCATGCTGGCTCACTGGAGCTTATCTTCAGATGGCCTCGGACTGAAAGCTTGTCTTATAGAACATTTCAAGGCAAAAGCAGATGTTTTCTTTGTTGCATATAATAACTAGCTAACACTGTTTTTGCATACGTCAACCGTTGTGCATGCACACAGAGATGCCCATACTGTATGTCTAAATATACATTTTTGCACAGACACTGAAAAAAATAAACTATTTTCAGATGCACAGCTGAAAATATGGCAGTGCTGTAACACAGAGTGCGACAGAAGTGCAGCGGTAATTATCATTTATCTAACTGCACAGAGTAATCTGCATATTAAGTACTGTTAGGGTTTCTTGCAAACTCATCCGTGGGTAAATGGGAAGGAGTGTACAATTGCATCATTAAGCAGAGGAAGGCAATTTCATTGCCATTAAAGACTGATATCAAAGGTGTGAAGGAAGTAGAGACCATCTTGTAATGGGATTATACCAGCTGCGATGCAAGTGAGTTTTCAGACCACCGTTAAAAAAAATATACAGACATGTGAATAAGAATGTTTCCACAAGACCCTACGCAGTCCTGTGAAAAATTAAGTACACTCTTAATGCTTCCATAGGAATTAAGAAGAGAAGTAGCAGCCAGGCTGACAATCAAATGATTAATTAATTAATTAACAAAGGGGAGTGAGCCAAAATTCTTCCACAATGATTGATTAAAAGACTACTTCACGTTAATGTTACTAAAGGTGGTATAACCTCTTGACTGCATAGATTCCTGCGAAAACGTTCTTTTTCTCATCACTGTATGCTGATTTACTAGACAAATCTAGTTTATAGGAAAAGTATCAAGAGGACAGAGGATAAATTAAGGTTCCTACTAGTGCCTGGGGGTATTAGCTACTCTATATTAAGGAGTCAAATCGCCCACCCATCATTTTTGATATCAGCTACACACCTGTAAAGTTTCATGACTGTGTCTTACACAGTTGTGACAGTTTCATTGGACAAAATCTGTCCATAGTTAATCAGGATTTACTTTCAGTCAGTGTGGCAAAATTGGTTTTCTGAAACTCTGTTCCACCAAAAATGAGGTGTACACAATTTGTCAGAAAATAACTATAGTTCACAAGGGGTTTGTGTCAGTGTGCTTTATCAATAGAAATCTGTGCTTATCGTATGCAGTAAAACAATTACACTAAGCAGCAGTGGCACAGTCTGACTAAGGGATGGCCAGTGCCCACACCTTGGAGGATGCTGCAGTTGAAGAATACTCATCGCACAAGCCTGCCTCTGCACTGTTCTTAGTGAATTTCACCTACATATTATATCTTTATGGGGATTTCACCTAGATTGCATTACAGTATGGCACCAGTAAGAGCTAACTATGGACATAGTAAAGACACATTTGGAAATATTTTGTGCTAAGTCAGTAAGACTGAGGTATTATGAACTGAAATCTCTTATCTCATTTACTTGTTATATAGCCTTGCCACCCCACTCACCCACCCACAGAGCCCCGGACATACCACCTGGGAATCGAACAGTCTCAATAGAGACCTGACAGTCAGAGTTTGGCTGCCTCTGCTGATTACCACATTAAGTGAAAGTACTGTACTTCTTGTGTTTCTATAGCAACAGTTTCCACTCTCGTCTTCAGGATACTGAGCAAGTGGTGAAGGAGAGCTGCAATGACAGCCAAATCTATGCTTTTTAATTTAATCACAGTGGCTGTTGCTAAATTAATGGCAGACCATTACACATTGGGTACATACCTGCAAATAGGGCTCCATTTGGACTGAAGTTGCTGATCTTGGTTACAACTCTCTGATTATGCTGCTGCCACTTTTTTATGTTTTATAAAACTTTTTAATCACATTAATTTTAAAAAGCCTTGATAACAACATATACACTAACAAATCATAACATGAAACATAAATTAATCATATTAACAACCAATGAACTGAACCAAATTACTGTAGTAATCATTGGTGGTACCGTTGTTGCATGTTTGTACATGATTATGAGTGCTTGATAAGAAGGCAACTTAGTTTTTTTAGGTTTGTGAAGGTTTGCTTATTATCCATGAGGCTTGTTCAGTTTTAAAACAAATAGCCCAGAGTCTCAGGTATTTAAACCCTAGTCGGGGGTGTTCCCTTAGAGGTGGTCCTGAGAGTTTCTGACCTAGTATTAATTGTGTGAATTGCCACATGAGCCAAGGTGTGAAAAAAAATGTGGGTCATTCCCATCATCATTATTGTTCCAGTCCACCATCATGTGAGCTATTAAGATGTAAATGGGGGGTTGAAATGCTTAGGAATTGATTGTTAGGTACTGAGAACTACTGTATCCTGAATGACTGAGAACCTACAGATATTTTGTACATGATTATGTTAAAGTGTAATTTACTGTACTTTTAAAAAGTGCAAAAAAGTGCAGTGTCTTGAAATGTATCTCTACTTTTTTGGGGTCTTTTTCTCTCTCTCTCTCTCTCTCTCTCTCTCAATATTCACCTTTTTCACATTTCCACCTCCCTCTCCTTGTGTCCCAGGTGTTGATGAATTGATGACTGACAGAAGTGATGTGATAGCAGGTCTGCCAGGCAAGACAGATCAGAGCAGACTGTCTGCTGCACAGTGAATCACCTGGATGCAACACGTTACAGCATAGACAGGTAGGACTGGAGTAATATATATGTAATGAAGGATTTGGCCAGACTTTGTGGGCAAGGCAGCTGTTTCTCCAAGCTTTCTCAGCCGAGTAATGTTTCAAGACCCTAGCAGACTTTAACAGCATATTTTTAATTAAAAGCAAACTGAGTTAATTCATTTTGACATCTTTAATTTATGAAGTCCAAAAAGCGAGAAAATTGACTGATAGTTCAAAAGAAAAAGAAGAGGTGGAATAATAGTGCAAGTCTTTAAACTCCGTCAAAGATTGTAGCCCTATCGCTTAATAACAATTAATATATGCAGGCAAAAAATAAATTTAGACTTGCGCAGCCTTTCTTGAAAAGGAATTTAGTAAAATACAATTTCCCCTAAGCCCCTTTGATGTCTCACTCTCTTCATTTTCTCTTTGCTTGCAGAATGGATTTCCCCAATTACACTGAAGGGGTGTTTGCCACAAGCAACGTTAGCAGGAATGACTCACTGGAGACCACTGAACTTCCCCCTAGTGAAATCCTGCTTACTATAACTCTGTCTGTGCTGGCCATCCTCACCACATTTTTCAACTGCCTGGTGATAACAGCTATTGCAGTCACTCGCAAGTTGCACCACCCAGCGAACTACCTCATCTGCTCATTAGCAGTGACCGACTTACTGGTGGCTGTGCTGGTCATGCCCTTCAGTATCATCTACATCCAGAAGAAGAGCTGGGTCATGGGTCAGGTGGTGTGTACCTTCTGGTTAAGTGTGGATGTCACCTGTTGCACATGCTCCATTCTGCATCTTGCTGCAATCGCCATTGACCGTTACCGGGCTATCACAGACGCAGTGGAGTACTCTCGCAAACGTACAGGAGCCAGAGCTGGTGCAATGGTGGCAGTGGTGTGGCTCCTGTCCATCCTCATCTCACTCCCTCCTCTACTGTGGCAACACTACAGTGGCAATGATGACCATGAAAATGAGTGCATCATCATCCATCCTCACATGGCCTTCACCCTTTATTCAACACTCGGAGCATTTTATATTCCACTGCTGCTCATCCTCATCCTCTACTATAAAATCTACCTGGCCGCTCAGACCCTATATATGCGGAGGGAGGCTAGCCGGGCTAGCCGTCACTCATGCATGACCAATGGCAGCATGATCCCCTCTACCTATCCTGCTGGAGATGGTGATGTCGATGGTGGGCCTCGAAGTCCTGAGCCTGTAAGCCCACCGGAAAAGTCTTTCTCTGAACCCTCAACAGAGGAAACTCCACGTGAACGGGTCCGTGTGTCTGTAAAGGCCTTTAAGTGCAAGTCACGACGGCACGAGTCACGCAGTGAATCACGTCGTAGTCAGTTATACCAAGGACCTCGAATCTCGGGCTCACGAGAGCGCAAAGCGGCATCCACGTTGGGGTTGATAATAGGGGCCTTTGTCGTCTGTTGGTTGCCGTTTTTTGTCAAGGAATTGATTGTCAACACCTGCGGTTCTTGCAGTACTTCAGGGGAAATGGCTGACTTCCTGACATGGTTGGGCTACCTTAATTCTTTGATCAACCCCCTGATCTACACCATCTTCAATGAAGACTTCAAAAAAGCCTTCCAAAAACTTGTGAGGTGCAGTCATTACCTCTGATGATTATTTATGCATGATCAAACCTGTACACCATCTATATATGAGAGGAAACAAAATTAATGGCTTCAGGTCAAAAATACTGACTGAATAACTGAGTTATTATCTCTGAAAAAGAATAATTTAAAAGAGCAAGAGGATTGATACTGGAAAAGAAACTTCATCAGCCACTTCAGCAGCCTAAATGGCACCGACTCAGCAATGAGATGGTGCGAGTTCCCAATTGAAAATCAAGTCCTGCTATTTATAGAAGAGCCTGAGACCTCATTGATGTTAATTGGAGTATGTAAAGGGACACTGAGAAAATGTGCCATCACTGACCTTTTTTGAGGCTTGAGTTCTGAGCATTAGTGATCAGCCCCATTTATAGGTCTTGAAATAGCTGACCATTATGTCTGTTCCATCTAATGACCTCCCTTCTGCCGAGTCCACGCTGCTGGCTTAAATATTGAACATGTGTAAAATACCACAGTATACCAAGTTGTTGCTTTTTGTGGCTGTGATGTTATGAAAGGTGACTTTTTTTCTGACTGTTGCAATGATTGTTAGCAGAACTAGTATATATTTAGCCCTGCAAAACATTCCAAAATATTAAACCTCCATTGATAGATGGTTTGACCTTCTTGTAAGTTAATGGTACGGGTACTGGCTTCATTTATTTGACAGTCTAAAAAGACATGGGAAGATATGGTCTAACTTTCGTAAGATTTCAATGCCTGAACTTAACATATAATATTTTAAATGTTTACAATTAACAGCTTAAAATGTAATTAATATAAAGAAAATGTTTTAAGCTCTAGGGCTAAGTCATACCATAAATAACAACAAAATACTGGGGTACCAACATAAACTTGACCCTAAGACTTTTGAAAAGGTCTACTGTTACAGGTTATACAAAGCACTGCCACTTTTATTGATTTTTTTTTTTAACATCATTTGATTATTTCCTATGGTATTTATATATTATTTATCTAGTGGAACCAACACCCCATCTAGCTTCACTCCCACACCATAGCTAGCATTAGATTAATTGAAGGTGAGAGTCACTGGTGGAGAAATCCTCATTACACTACTCCCACTCAAGTACTTGGAATAGAACTACTATTTCTTTATTGGTTTCAAGAGGGCACATGATATGTTGATGGATGTGGATGAGTCAAGTGTGAGGGTGTACTGTATACCAATGAGATAATATAAGGCATTCCATAAACTTATATAGATCTCTGACAGTATGACCAGTCTGCTGTTTCTTCCTTTGTTTTTCACTGCCTAAATAATCAATAATAAATGGTCCACAGCTGAAATTTTGTTCCTGTTCTTCTCCGAGTTAAGTAATTGTTTAAGGAGAGTGTATCACCATATTCCCTGTATGTATGGAGAAAATGGTAGCAGGAATACCAATGATAAGCTGTATGTGTAAATTAATGTTATTATGCTATATTACATCAGTCTGCTTACTGTTTAATGTGAATAGAGTGGATATTTTCCATATTTTGATTTGATGGTGCCCCCTTGTGGCAAGAAGAAAGACACTCTGGTTGGTTAGTACTGTCTTTCACTGCTACAGCAACAAGATTCATGAATCTGAAAATACTGCTCACTTAGTCTCATCGGTCAAACAAATAAAAGTAATTAGAAATAAGCATTGATGTGCAAGTTCTCTCTGTCTCAAATGTTTGTGGACAATGTATTTACTTCTATCATAAACACTGTTCATGTCATGATGAAGACCATGTTTAAATGTTACCTAAGCATAGGAAAGAACATGTTTAAATGGCATCTTTTTGCACTTGTTTCTTCAAAATTACATGCATTTATGTTCCAGTGTGTGTGTGTGTGTGTGTGTGTGTGTGTGTGTGTGTGTGTGTGTGTGTGTGTGTGTGTGTGTGTGTGTGTGTGTGTGCGTGCGTGCGTGTGCGTGTCAGTCAGTGAGGAGTTGCACTGTCTCACTGAGAGAGCTGATAAAGCTAGAATTCCTGCCAGATGGACTATGTTACACTGCAAGTGGGTGTCCCAGTAGAACATCAGGGCATTCCAATTGTCAGTCCTGCCAGTTGTATTCACTTACAAGCACTATAGCATTTTCCCTGAACAGAACCTGTCTCAACAGGTTTGCCCAATTTATTTCAACAATTTCCACATAAAGCTTGTAGACTTGTAGGCTGCAATAACGTGCCCCATGTCCATACAGACAAAGGCATTTGAAGTGCTTTTCACAAAAAGACAACTACGTATTTTCTAACTATAGCTGCAGCATAACAGGTGCTTTATTACATAGGGAATACCAGTGCAGGAATAAGGCAGAGACAAGGTATAATATACTCTACTTTCACAACCTATACCTAAGCAAAAAAAAGAACTACTTTCAGGGGCTTTGGATTAGTGAATTTGTCCACTAATGAGGATATGAACATACTGCGCCTGACCATCTATGGGCTTTTCTGATGTTAATGTTATTAGCAGTATTTTATTGAACAGCAATACAAGAAACATTTCCTGCTTGTGTGTGTGTGAGAGCAACATTGATAGGGCTTTATGGAACACTAAGTTGTTAAAAGGTGTTAAGTAGGGACCATTTATCTTATACTACATAAAATATATTTTTTGAGAGTTCTTTTAATTTCAGAACTCAAGTAAATTTGGCATGTTGTAGTACGAAAAGCACGAGTATACACCATAAAGGCTGAATTAAGTTTAGTTACTTTACTTCTAGTATTTTGGTACTGTGCATATTTTATGCCAGATGCCCTTTCTCATGCAATCTCCATCTGGATAATTCATCTGGGCTTGGGACAGGAGCAAGGAGTACACTGACTTGTGCTTCCCAAGCAGCTGTACCATGTGAGGTATAGTTTGAAGACTGTTACACTGACAAAAAGACAGGAGGGCAAGCTGGAGGTGGCACAGCTAAATATGTTAAGATTTTCAATGGGGTTGACGGGGATGGACAGAATTTGAAATGAGTATATCAGAGGGACAGCTCAGGTGAAGTGGTTTGGAGGCAAAGTTTGAGAGGCAAGGCTGCAATGATTTGGACATGTGCAGAAGAGGGATACTGGATATACTGGACAGAGAAAGGTGGTACGGAAAAGGATGAAGTGAAGGCAGATGAAGCCCTGTGGCGACCCCTAAAGGGAACAGCCGCAAGAAGAAGAAGAAGTAATATCTACCTATATGTGAATAACACCTGTGCAGTAGGAGTAAGTCCCATTCTGCATTCTTCCTATTGAAATAACAGGTATTATTTTAATTAATGACATTTCTCACTTCTCTTTTAATTATGAATTTCTAAACTAATTCCTCTCTGTGATTAAAGATTCACTTAATAAGCTGTAAAAATTTATTGTCTGATTATGCAGCATGCTAAGGATTAGATTAGGAATTCTAAAAAAAAAGATTATTATCATAAATGTGGGTAATTGTTATTATTTAAGCCATGTTTTACTCTTTTTATTTGGTTGAGTCTGACATGTAATATATATTATATAAGAAATACTGATTTACGCAAAGTCCCCTATTACAAGTGAATAGCTATTTAATACTATTTTAAGTCATAGTGGGTACCATCTTTCATACCGGATTTCCTATTGGCAACAGCCGTACAAGGAACGTAATTTATACGTTTATATGGATAATTGCGCGGTTGCCAAGTAGTTAGTATCCTGTCGTGAGGAATCGGAGGACGCTTTCTTACCAACCTGGCAACTTTGAGTATGCGCTGGATACAGCAGACAGTATGGCGGACAACGAAAGTGATTTGGAAACAGACGGGCTTGAATTAGCTCTGGACACGTTGTGTGCTAAACACTGCAGCGGCGAATCGTCACTGAAGAGCAAAGAGTATTGCTCTGAGTTTTGTGAGGTATGTCGGGTGAATTTATGTCCTGTGATTTACGGAGTCGGCGTTTGTTTATCGTTAACGATGCTAGCTTTGAGAGCTAATGCTAGCCCCAGAGCAGCTCTTTTAATGCAGTTATGTGTTTAAGGCGGAGGCATAGCACATCAGAGACAGAGCAGAATTAGTTAGTCAGAGTTTACAGGTACGAACTGGACTTTTGGGTGTCTTACTTTTGTATTAGTGTTTGTTTTTTTTGTTTGACGTTAGCTTTATAGCTAGATAGTAAAGCTAAGCTAATTAACGTTGTGGGCTTAACAAGGTTTGAAGAACGAGGGAAATGCAGCAGTTTCTACCCTTGCTGCCTAGAGTTGACATCAGTTGATAAAAATGCAAAAAGACGTACGTACTGACAAATGGTAAGTTATTTTTTAGGGAAAAGCAGGAGCGTGGTTTCCTTTCACAATGCAAGGTGCCGTCGATGTGAAGAAATACCATAGCTGACTGCCAAATCGCAACTGAATTGTTTCACTATCCAGAATAATAGTACTCTGTTTTATATATACAGACTTGGAATGCGTTTACCTGGGAGGCAAACGTTTGAATAGCTAGTCGGATGAATTGGCTTTTAACTATCCTAGAGCACGGAGCTTGAATTATGTAAATTAATCCATAAGTTCCACCAGTAGCTGTACTTAAAGTTTACAATTTAATAAAGTTGATTAACTTTACTATTATAGCACTTACACTTACAAACACGCAGTTGCGAAAATGCTTCACATTTAGGATAAAAGAAACACCCCTCAATAAAATGGCACACTGTAACTACCACATGGTACCTATACTCAAAGGTGTATGATGTATAACTGAAATTAATACACATAGTTAAAACAAAGAAAATAAATAAGGAATACAAGTTTATAGTGTCTGCGAAATGAGTAATCTAAAACTGTGTTTTAAAGTGGACATGAAACACTACACTATTAAGGCTAATTTACACCATGGAATCCTACTCTACAAACGGTCATAGATTTAACACTATTTTGAAAGCGGATTTAGGAAATAAGTGTTTAAAGTTTCAGTTTTTAGATCATCTGTAGAACCACTATATGCCTATATGTTAGCTAACTAGAGACAGAATTAATAACTTTGTACAAACTATAAAGCAGTGTATGAGGGTCACTGTTGCTTATGTCTGTAGCAGTGACTTTTATGTTAAAAAACAAAACACGGATATACTGTTCGTTTTCACTCTCCATTTCCCACTTAGTGGTTCTTTGTTGTTGGCTAGCTGCACTGAACCAGGAAAATCCACCTGTTAGGCATACTGCTTGGGCTTGTACTTTGTAAACGAGCACTGTGTGGAGGAGAACCTGTTTGATTCAGGTACACTAGTGGTTCACTGGACCAACAAGCTAAATTAGAAAATTCAAGGATAACAGTAGTTATATTTTATCATTAAAAATATCATTTCAATTAAAGAGTTTGGCCGTACTTGTGGATTAACCATTACAGAAACATTTTTTTTTTGATAATTATGAATACTGTTAAGTTATGAGAGCTGTGGCACAAACCTTAGATTGTGTGATTGTCTAACAAATGTGTTAGACATCCATACAATAAATGTCTAATGGAGATGTCAAATAGAAAATTGCATTCTAATGAACATTTCTATTTGACTGTGTTACGGTGTGTCTTATTTACGTTCTTATACTTTGGTTCTAAGATCCAATTTGTGTTCATATTCACACAGCACATCCACCAGCTGTCTTTATTATCCAAACAATTTCAGTTAGAATTCTTCTTGGTTTTGATCGTAGTGTATTAAAACTGTTAAAATATTAGTATTCTGATGTGCAGTGTGGACAGATAACGAGTTCCACCATTTCATACCTAAATCACTGTTTTCTATATATTACTTGTTTTTAACTTTTGGCAGCGTAAACTTTTCTGTTGTAAACTGTGTTAGATGTGGGATGAAAAAAATACAGCTTTTAGCTGTCATGCATAGGATTCATTTAAGTCTTTCACATTTCTGTTTCATTCCTGGACAGCTTGTTGAGGAGTACACAGGGCAATGGCAAGTTCCTCTCCCTCAACTGAAGGTGCTGCGGACCGCACTCTACAATTTTACCAAAGCCACCACTGCCTTTCCAGATGACTGTCAGCACATCCAATATGTTCTCAGCAGTTTGGCCTTGTAAGTACATTGTTTACTGGAAGCTGTTTTAATGTGCTGTATTGATTGTAAATAAATTTATTTGAATAGCTCAACCCACGTATTTGGTTCGAAAATTCTTAATTGCCTAGCAGAGACACGACATAAAATGTTATTTCTAAAACAAAACTGAGAGACAGTTACTGTGAAAAATCAGTGTTGAAATTTTCTGTAAATCAGTGTTTGTTGATGCTTTCAGATAAAATTTAAAGGCTTTAGCTTAAATAGAGGTGAACCATAAATTCATGGAACCCTTTTTTATCTGTTGGGAAGAGCTGGAGCTCAGTGTCCAAAAGGAATAGCAGAATTGTATTTGCTGCCTGTCTTTGAAATAGAAAAAGAGACATATATTTTTTTAACTTGAATGATTTGGTAATGAGCAGCACAATTTTGAGTTGATCACCTCTCCTTTAAAACTAGCACTTGTAAGGCATTCATGTTCTGGTGGTTGTCACCTTGGTGTGAGATATTTTTCTAATGTCCCTGTCATTGTCTTGCAGGAGCTTCTTTGAACTCATGCTGTTTTTCAGCAAGGAAGAATTTGTGGAAGAGCCTTTAAAAGACATCCTTGACTCTTTTCAGGTGATTAAAAACTGACCTGCTGTCAATTCACAGTACAATTTTGTAAAAGCCAGGTGTTTTTACAGGTGCTGAGTTTTAAACTAAAGGTAACAATACTTGTCTCAAAACTGCTGCCAGTTTCTTCTTGCACCAATGTTTTATGATTGAAAATAGTGACTACCTCAGCTTCCTTCTATAACATTAAGATTTTGAATGAACATCTTCTCTGCAGATTTGCCACACTCGCCTCATGAGGCACAGGAACATCTACCTTCAGCATGTAAAGCAGATTATTAAAGTAGGAGGCCCATGGGAAAATCCTGTGTTACAGGGAATCCTGAAGGAGGATGATTTGCTACCAAATGACGGTAGGCATATATGACATATAGGAAATAATACAGTGCCTGTCCATATCATACACTCTGATATGTCATTGCATTGCCTTTAGATTTGATGAGGCACATATAAGTTGTGATATAGTTTCAAAAAAGCTTGGGCAATGTCACCACATTTACAGAGTTGCATTAAGTCTTTTGCCCAGATCTTGTATTGATGGTAAAGGACCACTGCATAAAATCTTCCAAAGATTACATCAGGGTTATTCTCTGGCTCTGCGATGACCACTCCATGTATAAAAATCATTTTTCATGCATGGAGTCATTTTTCATGCAATCACTTTTTAAGAAATTAAGTGGGATGAATCTTGGTATTGTCATCTTGGAATACGATAAGAAAATGGCATGTAATGTCAATGAAACTTGACCTGGCCTCTTGAAGAAACCCCATTTCCACCCCTTCTTACCCTGATACACCCATAACTCTGGGATAGGGTAAATCTGGTGTCACCAGACCACTTTAACCTTTTTCCATTGCTGCAGAGTCCAATGATTATACTTCCTAGGAAACTGAAGGGTTTTTCTTTGTATTGTTGTTTTGTTTTTAATTAATGGGCCCAATCTAGGCTCCCAATTAAATCCCAGTTTAGTCCCAATCCATTGAGTCTCTTCACATTGTTTGTGTGGAAATGCCTAATTTCATTATGAAACAAATTTTGTTACTAAACTACCAAATGTTTCACTCATCTTCTGTCATGATACCCCTCCACCGCAACCACATTTCCTCCTCAACACACCATTATCATCACGTTTTAATAATGCATTGCACTGTCATCGCCTATATATAAATATATGCAATGACTTTATTTTGAGCAGGTAGTTCATATTAATACCCATCCCATGAGATTTACATTAACACATGCAATTACCTTCTATGCAGTTGAGGACTACTTGAGCTCAGAATTGCCAGTGTTCTTGGAGCTGCGAGTGCGATATCTGCAGGCCTGTGAACGAATGCAGGAGGCAATGGCTCTTGCTAAAAGCTGCCTGGAAAATCGTGAGGCTGGAAAGCATCTGTACTTCCATCAGGCCTACTTGACCTGCCTCTACAAAGCCTCGCTGCATGAAAACCTTTACAAGGAGGTGAGATTTGAAGAGCAGAACAAGTAAACTTGAAAGAATTAGTGATAGGCGTCTCTAAAAATGGACATGGATGAATAAGAAAGGGGGAAAAATGCATTCTTTAGTCTTATGTATTTGTTGATCTACTATGTATTTAAAAAGTCTGTGTTCAAATCAACCCAAAACAGGAAAATAGTTAAGGCTATAGTATATTAGTAAATATGATGTAACTGTATCACATATAATAGGCGACCATTTTGCAAATTAAAAGCTAGGTGAATGCCATACATTGACTATAATACATGTTTTATAATAAATAAATGTATATGTGTATTTTCTTAACTTCTTCCTTAGATGGCAGAGATAGATGGCCGTGATGCAGTGGAGATAATCTGCAATACAGAGAGTGTTGAAAAAGATGAGCTGTTGTTATCACTGTGTAAAGCTTTTCTTACACAGCAGCTACACAATGGAGACATGTATTACATCTGGTAAGTATGACCTCATATAAAGGATTCAGAAAATATTCAGACCCTCTATAGGCTTATCAGGCCAGATTTCAGTAGTTTATCCCATTCCTTTTTGCAGATCCTTCCATGATCTGTCAGATTGGATGGGTACCATCCGTAAACTGCCATCTTTGGGTCTTTTAACATATGTTCTATGGGACCATGTCTCAGGTTTCTGTTACACTCAAGGACAATCAAACTTGTACTGAAAGTAAAGCTTGTGCTGTTGTCTTGACTGCATGCTTAAGGTCTCTTGTGCAGGTCTTTTTTTCCAGCCCCCTTTCTGAATTTAGCTTTGTTTATTCTTTCCTTATTTTTGACCAGTCTCCTTGTATCTGGCACTAAAAAGCTCTGGAGCGCTTGTGAGGGGGAACATCTTAAAGCTTTACATTTATTAAAAACTTTTTATTGACTGTCCCTCTCATCTCCGTTATAGAAGTCTTAGAGTTCTTAAGAGTTCCTTTGACAGAACTTCTTTTAGTAAATGTAAGGCATTTGATTATACATTTTGGTGTGCCACAGCAAAAAGTAGAAGTATTTTAAACATATTTTTACTTTTTGGGCAGGAGGTTATTGAATTATAGAGTGAAAGAAATGGCAATTTTACTACAATGGTGTGTCTCTCTCCTGTCAGTTTCTTCAGCCAGATTGTGCAGAGTTGGGTATCGGGCATATCTTTGAATATGGCAGTAATGGGAGTTGTTGAAGTGATAACCCCATTACAGTGCATGACTTTATTTATTTATTTATTTATTTTAAATGCTTTAGCATCTCTCTGTTTGTTGACTTAATATCATAGTTGTTGCCTGATTAAAATCATACCTGAACTAGATGTATATGCCTTTATGCAGGGACCTGGTGTTTATCTGGAGCAGACTGTATCTTAGGGCCCATCCCTCCAGACAAGGCTTCTTAGCTGAGTGCTTGCAGCTGGCCTCCTCTGCTACCAATGTCAGAGCCATCTTCCCCTTCATAAAATTGGTCACTACAGAGGTGAGATGTCATTACAGCATCATCTTTTGTCGCCCTGTTAAATGGTAACAGTTTCTGTACACTGTCTAAAGTGTACAGAAACAGTTTAAAGTTATGTTTTTAATACTGTTAAATATTAGTTAAATGCTTTGGTTAAACAGTTAAAAACGTAAGTACTGCAGACATATGCAGTTGGCAATTGAATTATTTTTTCCTTTTGATTTGATTCTTATATCTGTTTTTATCAGATTTATTCATCTGTGTTTATTTCCTTTTGAATAGCTGGGTGGTGATGGAATTCAAGTTTGCGTGGAGCTTTGTGCCAGGGCCCTGCAGCTGTGTGACATGCAGGCTGACACTGTAACCCGGTCACTCGTTTGCAAGACAATTGCCTTCCTGCTGCCCCATGACCTGGAGATCTGTCGAGCGTGTGCCCTTCTTGTGTTTTGCCAGGAACGAAGCTTGGAGGCATACCGAACTGTCTCCCTGCTTTACATGCATCCTGATCAGGAGCCGCATCCCCACAACAACCCTGTCCGGACCTGTGTTCGCTTTCATATTCTTCAGGTTAGAGGGGGTGATGCGATATATGTTAAACTTTATCTGATATGGGCTATATTTCGATATTATAACTTTGTGATTTGTTTACAACTGTGTTTTGCATGATTGGTTTTTTTTTTTTTTTTTTCTTTTCCCAGATGCTAAAGGAGCGCCTATGTTTTGACCCTGAATTTTGGAACTTCCTGACCCTTAGGACACATTGTTTAGAGTTAATGAATGATAAGGTTGTGAAGGCTGCTGTTCTCGACGAGATGGAAGAGGAGAAGGCATATAGTGAAGAACTACTAAAAAGTAACTGTGTAAATGAGTCATGCACTCAAGACTCCATCTCTTGCAACTGCACTGAAGCTGGAGTTGTGAACCTTCCAGAAGAGCAAACTGTAGATGGAGAGGCCGGAAAACGTGTTGCACTGTCGGATAATGATTCTCTGAAGAGGAGGAAATGGAGAAAAAGGCTACGACGGCGAAAACGGCCTCGGTCTGATGATGAGTTTGAAATAGGTGATGATCCAGAGATCAAATACAATGTCAAATCAACCTCTTTAGGTAATAACTCTGTGTACTCACTAAGGCGCAATCACACTAACAAGGAAAATTCTTCTGTAAGTCTCCCTCTTAACCGCAATAGGGAATACTTGTCTAGATGTGTTAAGAGCAAAATTTTGAAAAGAAAAGGTCAAAAGAAAAGATGGTTGCAAGGTCTTCCAAGACTGGAGCTGGTACAGGCGGTGACAGAGAAAAAGGTCAAAGTTAGAGGGAGAAAACGGGGAAGGAAGCCATTATCAAAACTGGAACTCTCGTATCCCGATAATGAAATATACCTTAACAAGGAGGAGTATGGATTTGAGAAAAAAATGGACACAGAAGACAAAGAGCAGGATATGCCTCAACTGAACTGTGAGCTTGAAATGAGTGACCAGAAAGAGAACCAACTTGGGCACTTGAACAGAGAAAATGGAGAACATAATGATTTGGTTTGTGAAATTAAGAATGATAGGCAGATGAAAGACAATGACCTAAAAGACCTGAAAGACAATGAATTTGAGCAGATGACAGACTTCAAGGAGAATGGAGAACATCCTGATTTGGCCTTTGAAATCAAAAGCGAACAGAGAGCGTATCAGCTCGAGAAGATGATGGGCCCTAAGAAAGAAAATGGAGAACATAATGGCCTTGATTGTCATAACACTTTAAGTGAACCATCCCAAGAGGAATCTCAAACACAAGTGGAATCCAAACTTTGTGAAGGTCCACCCATTGAGAATCAAGCTGCTGTTGATATTGCTGAAGCTGATCCTGTGGACCTTGATGGTCCACTATTGGAGTTATTGGATTGTCCAGTAGAACTCTTTCACAGTTACTCCTTTAAATCCAAATCACCTGACAGTGAGAATCCTCAACCGCCAGAATCTACAGCATCTGAGGACCTTAATGGCAGCAATGAAGAGGAACCCCATCCGTCAGTTGAAACAGAAACAACAAACACTGAGGTTAGTTATTTCTCCATATTTACATTTACGGTACTGTGCAAGTGTCTCAGGCCTCCCTTATTTTGTTTTTTGCCGGGATGCGAAAGGGGAAAGGGATGCAGTGATTTATTTAAACATGCACACACATGGAAATACAGGCAGAAACAAAATTTGTACAATTCTAACAAGTCAATTAAAGTCAATATTTGGTATGAACACCTCTATTCTTGAACTCTCTTAGGCAAGTTTTCTTGTGATTTCTTTAAGCGGTCTTCAGGAATGGTTCTCCCAGGACATTCAAAGCTCCTCTTTGGATGGTGGCTGCCTTTTGTTCTATTCTTTGTCAAGATGATCTACACTTCATTCAGTAATGTTGAGGTCCAGGTTCTGGGGAAGGCAATCCATGATTGATAGTGTTCCACTGAGTGTTTTTTCTAGTCAGGTATGCTTTTCTGCACTGACAGTGTGTTTGGGATCATTGTCACGCTGAAAATGAAGCCACTGCCAATCAGATACTTTCCACATGGTATTGTATGATGACTCAAACTATGACCAGACTTTTCTGCATTTATATTAGGATCAGTTTTGACAGGTACCCCAGTATCACTGGGGACCACAGACTTTTGCACAGTACTGTAATTTAAGAAAGATTGTTATAAAAGTCAATTATTACGGGGACATATTTGAAGTATGTTCTCTTTTCTTCACATTGGGTTGCATTTGATTGCGCACATACACTTCAGGAGAAGTACAGTTTTGCATGCAGTGACATGATGTGAATTGATGCTCTGCTGCTTCCAGCACTGATTTGACTTTTCTCTTTTTCAGGTAAAAGTTAAGAGAACGTGGAAGGACAGAGCTCTCCGTACTCAACAATATTCTCATTTGTCCCACTACTGCACATTCTGTGGCAAAGACTACAAAGGCTTGAATGTTATGAGACATGCTCTCTCGCACCTCAAAAGTAGGAAACTAAGATGCATTCTCTGCGGAAAACGCTTCAAACAGCTTCCTTTTGCCAAAAAGCACATTCTTGAGCACATTGATACAATGTGCAAACAAAAATCTTCTAATAAGGAGCCATCCATTGAAAATGCTCAAGCTGCTAATGGAGTAATAGACAATGCAGGAAATAAGTGTAAGCCTTGGGATAAAAAACAGACTTCTATTTCTGAGGACGAAACTCTTGGACAGAAACCCGGAAGCAAAGCTAAAGTGTCACATCTCAAGAGGGAAGAACGAATCATCAGGAACCTCCGTACCCTCATCAAGAAGACGTCTGTGCTTCACAAAAAATGCAAAAAACCTAACACAAATATATTCAAACAGATAGACTTTAAGGATGAGCAGGTAATCATTAAAGAAGGCCTGGTAATTGTAAGTAATCCAACTGTGATTGAAGAAGAGGGGCAGGAGATTCCTGCAGGAGAAAATGCTTGTGGTGCAGACATCACATATCACTTGTGCCCGTCTGACTCCTGTGATAGAGTATTCTTGAGGATGACCAACACACTAACAAAGCATGCTATCAAATGCCATATTACTGAAGACAAGGTGCTAGAGAAGACTTTTGTTTGGGCCAAACACAAGTGCACCCTCTGCCTCAGGTAAGAGAACTTTAAATAACTGCAGGAAAAAAAAGGAAAAAAAAAAGGCCGTCTCTTAACTGATTGTAAAACACTAAAAGACTCCATACATGTACAGTTAAAGGGTTTGAATTTGGGAAGTTGATTCAGCACGTTACACACTGTTTTTTCTCTCAACAGGCAGATTCAGTTTCTTCAGCATTATAAGGACCACATGAAGAGCCACAGTAGTCCTCTTCCACACTTCTGCTACCATCTAGAGTGTAAGCAGCGCTTTGTGACACAGCAGGAATTAAAGGATCACGTAAATACCCACCAGCCCTTCCGACCTCAGTGTCCTTTCACTGGCTGTGAGAAACTTTTCTCAAGTTATCAGGGTCTATATGACCACGAATGGAGGCACTATGTTCCAGTCCCGCAGAAAGACGAGCTAGAATTGGGACCCAGCAAACTGATAAAGGAAAGCGCTGAAGCTCCATGGAAACAGAGAGTGAAGGTCGAGGAGATATGGCTGCAGAGTAGAAAGGGGCAGCAGGAGAGTCCCATTCCTGATGGTGAGGCCTCTCGTGTTGAGGATCTCACACTAATAAACAAAACCGATGGTGAGACTTGTGGAATAAATGCGCAAAACAATAATCTTCTTAAATCTGATAACTATTTAGAGAAAACTGTTGCAGATCAACACACAGATGATACCAAACCTGCCACCAATGGATATGAAGATGTGAAAAGAATCGTTTCAGAGGGGTTTATGTCCACATCTCACACTAACGCTGCTTCAGCGACTCCCACCAAAAGATGTCGAAAAAGACCAATTGTCGAGGTAGACCCTTTAAACGTCAGAGATCTTGAAGATATTTCTACTTTGGCCGAGGGAGTCCAACAGAATATAGCAGAGCCACACATTCCTGAACACAAAACCTTCAAGCCCGAAGATCCCTCCTACGCAACTTTTGTCAAGGCCCCTTTCATCCGGCCACCTCCGTCCACCTACCTGGATGAATCTGTGCTTTCAATGCGCAAAAGGAGGTCCATTGATGATGCTCCCAAGAAAATTATTTATTGGAGTCATAAGAAAAAGAAGGACCCTGATCCAGAAAAGGAGCAGCAGGTGGAGGATGTGGCCCCCGAGCATAAGATCAGACATCGCTGTGATAAATGCCTTTCCTCTTACAGCAGTCTGGAGGAGTTGCAGAAACACAAAGCCCTCAACACGTGCTCTTCCCTCTTTGGCTTTGATTCAGACGATGAAAGTAAGTTTGCTTAACTCCGTTTTCTGACCCGTTTTTTTTTTTTAATTTATGTATTTTTATTACCTTGAACAACCAGTAACTGTTTTTTTTCCCCTTGCTGTTTTTTAGGTTAATATTTGCAGGAGTGTGAAGAGGAGTTGCAATTGGAATGGCTATTTCTGTTACTTGGCTGAGGAGGGGCCTTCATGATAACTAAACACTAAAATCCTTTCTTAATGATCAGTCATAGTGCTTAAGGCAAAGGAGATGTAAACCAGAAAATGTAATTGGATTTAAAAATTTGTTTTTGAAGCAATGATTGAGGCCTATAAATAAGTTTGAACATGTTGTTTTCCCTACAAACACTCATTAAGTTTTGCTTTGTCAAGTACCTAAAACAAAAACAAATTTGGGTTGAAACTACACACAATATTTATTCACCCTTTTAAAAAAAACAAACATTGATTATAAAAACTTTAGTAAACAAATGTTAAAGCGAGTCTGAAAAATGCCTCGGACCCATGGAACCAAACATAGCTCAACTTAACTACTCTCCATCTAATTTGTTGTTAATGTTGTTTTATTTTTGTCTTTTTTTTTTTAACTAATTTGACCTGCTGACTTTGTCAAGTCCGTGTAAATTTGGGAAATACACTAATTGTCATGTAACGGGAATCTGAATAATGGACCCATTCCCTCTGCTGTGGTGTTCACGAGTCTTTAGAGACTGGATAAGAGAATGAATTCTACACACAGGTCATCATTGGAAGTGTCAATTGCAGTGTGTAAACAACATGTATGTTCTGTGGTCTTCCAAATGAGGCATGGACCACTTAGTTTGTATCGCAGAGCACTCGAGAACTTACTAGACATGACTGTAAAGGTGGATATCAGATGGCTGCATCATCGTAACTTTTGTACACTGTAAAATCTATTTTCTAAATAAGTCCTTCAAACCCCCGTCATAAATGCACATTTTAAACTAAGAAAAGCATGTGGGTAGCAGTTGGGCAGGACTGGGGTTGCCTTTATTAAATTTCTCTAGTTGCGATACAACAATTATGTATTAGGGCTGTGGCCAAAACGTTTGAAACAATGTAAATCTGCCTTCATTCTGTCAAACTTTCTGTACAGCGTATGCATTACTCACAATTCTGTTAGTGCCAAGACTGAATCAGTGTTCACACTGTAGGATGATAAACACAATGTAACTAATACAGTACCAGCTTGCTTTAAAGTTTTTATTCTTTTAAGTTGGTTTAAACAATGATTGTGCATTTCTTTATGTAGAGTATTTCACATTTATCATGTATGAACCTTTCAGGTGGTTGATCTGTTTAATACCTTTTTGATGTAATGTTTATATAAGACGGTGCACTTAAACCTGCATATTTATATGTACAAATGTCAATAGATTGGATTTGTAAAGGTATTGAGTCCCCATCTATTTTTCTTAAAGAAAAAAGTGATGAAATTTGTTTGAATAAACAAACTAAACCTCTGCCCTCCAGTGTGATCTGCTTTAAAGCTTAGGTTGCGTGCCGTGGGGTAGTATAGTAAAGGAAAACACAAACTCAGTATATGCATATAGGTCAACATTGCATATTTATTTAGGGATGTAATTTTTTTTTTTTTGTCAATCCTAGGAAAGAGGAACAGTGATATTAGAATTGTTTAAAAAAGGTTTTTGCATCACATCTTCCTGATACATGAGGTATGTTTTTATTATTTTTTTGGGGGGGGGGGGGAAAAAAACAGGGAACATCCATAAACATAAAAATCTTGTTTAATTTAGTCCACAAAGTGTCTCCCACTCTTAACACTAATATAGTAAAGCCAAAGGTGCACTTTGTTCCTGAAGGCTGCATTCAAAGAAAACCTACAGTCTGTTAAATAGACTGGTGTCCTCAAGTCTATATGCAGTAATCAGTGTATGACTGACTTTTATCAAATGTGGTTTTTTTACTTTGTGTACTTTGATATCTGACACTTTAGGTCCAAGCAGTTCTTATAGCCAAGCATACAGGCTGGGGGGGAAGAAGAACCCCCCCCCCAAAAAAAACGCTAGCCAGCAGAGGCAGTCCTGTTATAGTTACTATTCAAGAATGAAGGGTATTTCTCTAACTCATGCAGCAAATGTGTTCCAGCTCTGAGACATGCTAATTTAACCATTTGCTTTGGTGCTGCTTGTAGCCTTAACAAAAACACACAGCAGTGTGCAGGAATTAAATGCTGAAAATGATTTTGCAAACAAATACAAACTATACAGAAATGCTAAGACTAGAAAACAACATGGAGCATACGATGCACTGATGACATCAAACAACCTGGTGTCAGATTTTGCTTTGACCTGAGATAAGAAAATCTTAATTAAGACGATGTGACACATAGAAACTTAATGGAACGTTATTGCACTGCTATGCAATGTACAATGAAGCACCATACTAAAAATAATTTAAAAAAAACCCATGAAAGGCTAAGTTTAAAGAAAAGCTCAACTCCTAAATAAGAATAGTTTTTGTAAACTTGTTCAAGGGGAAACTAAATACACTAATATCCTATTGAATTAATGACCAACTGTTTGGTAATGTACACTTCTAAAGACTTTTTTGTCCAGTTTCTTTAGACATGCTGAAATAAAAAGCTGGATCAACAGCACATTATTCACATACAGACAAACAGAACAGCGACCTTGTGAAAAAGTACAAATATGTCTCAGTAGCATAAGTTGGCAAAAAACATGCAAAGTGTCAGAGTGCATCCCGAACGGGTTTGGTTTTGATAAATGTTTCATAATTTTCTTTTTAAAACAAATAACTGTGCTAAAAAACCCAAAACACAGTAATAGCACTTCTGCAATTTACAGTGGAATACCTGGATTAAAAAGAGGGTTGAAAAGCCACATAGGCTAACATGCATAGAGGAAGAATAAGTTTACCTATGGTGGATAGGAAGACAAACTGATCCATACATTTAAATAAAGTCTAAGCAGCGAACACTGGATATGTCTGTGCGTTCTACACAGTGCACACAGGAGGTGCTCCTTTGCTGACGTAAATCAACTACTCACTGGGTGCATCCTATGCTGACCAACTAGGACGATAAGAGCAGCACAACCAGATTTCATTTGTCCCCTTTAAAAAAAGCTCAGGGGTTGTTAACCGCAAACAAACTCAAAAAGGATCATTATTTACAAAATCTTCACCTTGCATTTCAGATTCTACAGCCACAAGCTGAGTTGTGACTATATAATATCAATACCTATATTCGATTTCATTTAAAAGATAAAAGGTGCAGCAGCTAATCCTTCCTTTCCCTGCAGAATGCAAAATCAAATCATTTAAATATGTAGGTTGGAAATGCTTAAATGAAGGACCAGAGAGAAGAAGGTGCAGTCTGCTGCACATGAATGAGTGTTTTTCTTTAAAGTTCAAAAGGTTTTCTTATGGCTTATAAAAGCAGTAGGTTTGGATAAGCCAAGTTATCGTTTCCATCTGCTATAATTATACGCACCACATGAATACATCAACCAGTGTTGAACTGGACAGAGAGGAATGGGATCATCTATGACTCCTGAGTGGCTGACATGGAAAGGAGAGCCACAACTATGGTTACAGATAATAAAATATGTTTGGTGTGCATTTGATGCCATCAAGCTGCTGGAGTACACCATTCATGTGTAGAAAATACTGAGATGATCTTACCAAATTCTCTAGTATTTACACAGCATCAAAAGATGGGGTGTAGGAGCTTAACATGAGAGCAGAAAACTGGAACTGACAGCAATAAAATACAGTGCAAATGTGCTCCTCATATCACAGGGACATACATTATGTTCTGTATAAAACATACGCGTGGTTAAGAATCAGTGTTTTTCCATTTTGTACGGATTCAATCAGAAGACGATGGACGTAAAACATGTAGACGTACATACAGGTAGATGTGAATGCATTTGTGTGTGAGCTCAGTGGGTGCTGTTGGAGCTCCAGTCGTAAGGGAGAAAACTGACTTTGGTCTTTCCAGCAGAAACGACGCCCTGCAGGCTGGTCTTCTTCGGTGAGTCACCCATGTGATCCAGCACCCATCCCAGCAGCTATGAGATAGAAGGGGATGCAAAAAAAATAATAATAAAAAAAAAAAAAACCTAAAAAAACTAAACAAAACAATTCATCCATTTTTCCTACCACAAGAAAAATTCAGGATCCATACATGTGCACACATACAGCTGTTAAACTTAAAAATACCTTCTCATCCGTGCCTCCAAAGTCAGCTTTGTACCACTTAAATATCTGACTTAGGCGCACTTCTTTTTTCACACAGTCTACCACACAGGCGTCATCATTCTCCAGGAAGGCCTCGGCTGCTGTGCGGAGCTGGCTGTCGATGTCCTGAGAGAGGCGAGCACATGAGAATTAATTTCTGACCATTCGGGCTGCTGCGATTACGGGAGACATTATGAGGCAAGACTTGGGACTCTGACTTGGGAAGCCTGATAGGAAATCTATGGGACAATTTCACAACTGTAAAAACTGTGACAGAAGAGGAAGTTTCCAAGTGTATTTACTTTAACTAAGTCTTCTCAGAATCAAAAAAGCTAAAGTGAAATCTACTTACTTGTGGTGTGTATGTTTTAATAGGTGGACAGCCCTTTGCACCACAGTTCAAGGCAAAGTGAATCAGTGGCTCAGCATCTGGAAGTGCCACCTAGTGGACAACAAGAGACATGACCTTTAGTTAACTCTAAAGAAAACTGCCACCACATAAATTCAGCTATCAAAATGTGTGAATACTTGAAGTCGTGGGTCCGTTTTGGAGAAGGGTCTTCGAAGCTGTGCAACACCTTTTCTGTTCCCTCTAAGAATGCCATTCTCAATGTCCTGCAGCGTGAATACCTCTCCTCCAATCAGGTAGCTCACATAATTGAAGAACTACAAAACAGTTCAAAACATTCCTAATTTCAGCACATAAGTCTTATTGATATTACAAAGGAATTCTGGGGGAGACATTGTAGCTGTGTAGTCCTACTCTGTATCTTTGCCACATGTTGGTGGGAGCCCCCAGGCGTAGGTACCCATGGATGACTAAGGCATTGTAGATATTGATGAAGAAGGCCAGCTTCTCCTCCCGGCTAAGTGACAGCAACTCCACCCTCTGCAGCTGAATGGCTAGCTCACAGTAATGCTCAAAAGCAGGATTCGCTGACATGCCTTTATAGTCCACAGACTGTGGGAGCATGGACACAAAGTACATGCTTTTAATTTAACCATTTGTACAGGGATAAAGTAACAGAGAAGCATTATCCTGTCAAAATATCTTAATGAACAACCTTGAATGTAGGTCACAAAAAGACCTGCAGTGAAAAATAAAGTAGAAATATTTGCAGACAAGTTTTTTTCTGTTTGCCAAAGTGAAACTTCATATGAACACACAGCTTGCCCAGTGCAACAGTACACACTGTGTGGCACAGATCCAAATGCACTGTTGCTTTTACAAAATAGCAACATGCACTCAGTGAGCATCAGGGACAACATTACCTTGCCATCGGCAGAGAGATGCTCCGAGAACAATTTCAGAATCATCTCCCGTAAAAGCAAAGAGAGCTCAGCGGCTGGCAGGAAGACAAAAAGAGAAAAACATGAAATAAAAATCAACATAGTTCAGAGCCAAAATTCAAATTATTAAACAAAAGCTGGAAAAAAACAAAACAAAGAAAAAAAACAAAAAGAAAACAAATACAGGGAAAAAAAATTGTGCTTTTTATCAGGCGCTATAGAAAAAAAGGAAGCTGGGTAAAATCCTGCTGGTATCATGGTGTGACTCTACAGGTTCTACAAGTGTGCAGCTTTCAGGTATAAACACACCAACACAGAGCCAGCCAATATGACTCACCACCACCATTGCAGAAGTAAAGGAATATCTGACAGGAAATTAAACCAAGTATTAATTTGACCCAAGCCCACAGCAAAGCAGGAAACTGTTCTGAAACAGCCAGCAGCTGACAATGAAATCCAGCTAGGTTCTTTGCAGCCTGATACACTTTATGCATAATATCATCATAAAGCATTATGATCAAATTTAGTTTATTTACTTAGTCTAAATTTGCTAAGTTATCTTAATTCACTGATGAAGACAGTGAGTTTAAGTATTTTTTAAATACTGCATAGATTTTCAAGACAGAGAATGCACTCAGTCACGCAGGCGTTGCAAGCTAATGAGCGAATGATGTTTTTATTGGATACACCATATTTCAGGTCTTAAAGCCACAAACCCAAGCAAACCCAGAAGGATCATATGCTAAGTTAGCAGCAAAGAAAGGACATGGGTTAGTAGAGTGCTGAAAGACACTGCTCAGAGTGAACCTGAAATGCGATCCGTGCACACTCAAAGCCTGATCTGGTCCTGACCTACCCTGCATGGGACTGCAGGTTGCAGTCTGTCCTGCGTTGAGAGCTGAATGAGGGTCATCCTCCAGTAGCCTGTACAGTGCATCCATGGTGTCTTTTCCTTCGCCAAAATTGCCATCCTGCTGCTCACAGCCATGAACTCTGATCATGTACTTCTTCTTCAACAATGCCTGTCCAGTATTACAGGCTGCAGCCCTGGCTAGTGTACACATAGCCACAATCAAGTGCTGACAGAACTGAATTTGACTATGTGTTGTAAGAATAAGGGTGCTTGGAAAATTGCATGAGATTTTACCTATATCACTGACAGCCTTACTTACCCATGCCCTTCTCTTTTTGCAGCCAGTCAACCAGCTGACTTCCTGAGAAGCTCTTTTTGTATAAAGTCAGCCCCCTCCTATGACTGCCAATCATGCTGGCATGTTTGAGGTCTTCCACTAGGTCTGCCAACTCATCTCTCTCACACATAAATTCTACACACGTGGAATTTCCAGGTCACACATGTATAAACACACAGAAATATAATCATGTTCACACATGTATGAAAGAATTTGATAAACGATGTAGTTCTGCATCTGTGAAAAAATGTCTCGCTGGTGAGAAAGGGTATTGCCTGAGCTGGGTAAACTTCTGGCTTCTTTCACTGCAACACAGCAGCATTGCTTTTGTTTTGTAAATGAGATTTTTGGGATATACACTATTGAAGAGAAATTAAGTAAATTTGTAACTGTGTATATATGGCACATAAAGCATTACTAAGTTTGTTTTAAGCATCAGACTTCAGTCCTGTTTATTATAAAAAGTCTGACAGGCATCACAGAGACAAATCATGTTTCCAAAGAAATATTTACACACACAAATGGCAATTTCATTCTTTTTTCCCCCATTATATTGTACACTTACCAGCCACCTAATTAGGTACACCAGTTCAACTGCTCATTAATGCAAATATGGAATCAGTGAATCTCATGGCAGCAACACAAGTCTTTTAGGCATTCTTCTGCAACATTTGGATGGTTAGAATCTGGTATAAGGAACATATTGTATAATATGGTTGTGACTGTGAATGTAAAGGGTGTCATTGTTAAAAAGGCAAAACTGTAAGTACTCCAATAGTCTATACATCTGTGCAAAAACTAAATAAAACTGCTCTATCAGAAGCAGCTCACCTACATTACACTGACTACGATCCGATGACTTGTTCTGCTCTTCAGTTTATTAACGTTAGGTGCCAGAGATGTATGTGTAGCACTACGTACTGCTGATTTTAATTAAACTTCACAAAAGCTAACACTGAATTTCAATATTTCTCTACAAACACTGTTTACACTGTACATATGAGGTGCTGTGGGGCAGCCCAGCACTACTAGGCTTATCCAGAGTTTCAGGTTTCCTGTATCAACTGTCCGTGTTGGCATTTGGAGGAGTAGAGGAGCATGGATGTAAGACACACTCACACACATCTAATGTTGCCTAAAAATACCCTTTTCACTACATCAGCCAATGCTATTTCATAACCACTCTTTGCTCTTGGCTCACCTTCAGCCAACAATGACTATGCATCGGACACGCTGACTTCAGCCCATGCTTACCTTTGATGCTTGTCTATTTCTTGAAAGATAGGCAGTTAATATACTACAATATCAGACGGTATTTTACAAATATATTTAAGAACTGCATTAAAATGTGCCTTAAGAGCATTTTTGACTGTAAAGGAAAGGAAAGTAATGATCTTAAGCAGACAAAAACTCTTAAGAATTAATTCCTTACCTCCTTCGTTCTCCGAAGCTGTATGCTCTGACTGACTCTGTTGTGGCAGAGGTGGTGCATCTGCTGGAAGGGGCTCTTCCTTCACCAGACTTACCAGCCTCTGAAGCTCTTCAGGTGACTACAAAAATGACAGTATCAGTTCAAATTAGTTTTTCTCCCCCCTTTTTGGACATTGCTTGACCTCTTAGTTTACTGGTCATTAGGGAAGTGGTATCGTCAGAAATGTTTTCCTTTTCCTCACCAGTTTCTGCAGGTCGTCGTTACCCCCAACATGAACATTGTTGAAGAAGATCTGAGGGACTGTGCTGCGTCCTGTCAGCTCCTTCACCTTTGCTCTCAGCTCCGAATGACTACCGAGGTCTATGTCACATACAGGCACTCCCAAGCGCCCAAGGGTGGCCTTGGCCTGCGTGCAGTGTGGGCAACCCTGGATGGAATACACAGTTATCCGCCCAGGAGCACTGTTCTCATAGTCTCCCATCGGAAATACTAACGGAAAATCAAGAGAGAAAGATTTATACAATTTGAAGAATGACAAACAGTGCTTAGGGATGAAAAACAGTTCATCCCTAAGCAGAAAACATACCCAACATGAAGCACACTTTTGGCTTCCTCAATTTGTACAAAATGTAATAAACTTCTTGAAATAAAATTATCTAGTTTTAGGCTTTGTGCACATGTGCACACATATCCAGTGTATACTGTTTATATGTACTACCCCTGTGACCCGGCCCCAGATAACAAGAAGAAAATGTATGGATTGTCTCTAATCACACAGAAAAGTATATATATTGAAAAGTATATATACAAGTTAAAATATATAGGTACACCACCACTAATATTCAGTTAAGTTTCCCTTAGCAAGTTGCACCTCAACAAGACACTTTTGATATCCATTATGCTTATGGCATAACTGTGCCTAAATATTAGACCACTATTCTTGGCAGAACTGGTGGAGTTTAATTTGTTTGTTGACACAGCTCAGGCTTTTAAGTGTAGTCCACTCATTTTTAATAGGTTTGAGGTCAGGGCTTTAGGAAAGTCAGTCCAGAAGCCTAATGTTTAATGCTCAATCCATTTCAAAACTAGTTTGAATGTTTGTTTGGGATCATGGTGATGTTGGGACATCCAGTTATATCCAAGTTTCAACTATCTAGCTGTTGATTTGAGGTTAAGTTGAGGAATTTGAAGGCAACCTCGTTCATTATTCCCAGCCCCAGAGCATGATACTACCACCACTAGACACTGGCAGTTTCTTCCTCCTGCTCATTTCTTAATGTTTCCTTGTGTTGAAAGCCGGCCAGTGTCCTGCGAAATGATTTTTTTTTTTGCAATGACACAGTTCCTCATTCCTTCTGACAGCTTTAGCTTTGAAGTCTATCAATATTTGTCTATGCGACCCAGGTGCTAGATAAAAACCAGCAGGAACAGGTCAATGTCCAAAATAAGTTTCTGTGTCATTGAACGTACACATGTCAAATCCCCTGATTTGCTCTCGACAGGAACCTCCGGGTCTAATCGCGTTACCACAATCATACACTGATTTCAAGAAAAGTATCAAACTGTAAGATGTTTTAATTCAGTATGACCAAAGATAAACAGTAAATACCAACGTGTGGCTGAATGTGAATCCCGACAGAAGGGAAAATAATATTACATACCCTAAAACATTACTGTAAGTGGACCAGCAGTTTAACTGAAAAAACTAACAAGAATGCCTAAATGTTTAAGTGACATGTAAATAAGCGGCACTGCACTAACAGCATACCAGCTAAGCTAAATGAATGGATAACTAGCTCAGGGTACATTAGCAAATAACAGTACGTTACCTTTCGGGTTCCCTAGCTTCACAGTACGATATTAAACTGGAGAACGGATCCTCTTAGCCTCGTTAAAGCATATTAATATGATAGTGTGACGCCAGCTAAACAGGCTGACCAGCTCTCCTGTCCGAGCATCGCTCCTGCGCAGGCTAGCTGCTAGCTTGGTTTATGATGCCTTCAGGGGCTCGCCGTACGCTTCAAATTTCAACGATTGATATTTTGGTATTTATTCTAATGAGCCTCTAATAACTCAAAGAAAAATGGAGAAAACTGCCATTTTTGTACGTAATAATTACCTTAAAATGTGTCAGTACACAGCACCAGTTTCCCCTGAATGATACAGCAGAAGACATGGTACTCTAGCTCCTACTTATTAGTGAGAGCAAAAGGTAACGGAAAAAAAAATGTTTGTTTTTTTTTGTTTGTTTGTTTTAGTAAATATCAAGATTCCCATATTTTCTACACCCCTAAATTCAGCGAAAGCCCTTCTGTGCTACATTCGTGTTCCCTCTGTTATCGTAATTTCTAGCTATTACGGTGACAATTACGGTGTTGACAATACCTTAAGTTGTCTGCCCTCCGAGATATAGCGAACGCATCAATGTAACATAGCAACCAGTGTTTTGAACGGATCCCGTTCCCACCACTGCTTGTTTCCGTACGGAGAGATTTCTTGCAGGACTCGCATGGACGAAACCGCCCCAGTGTTTTCGTTTCGCAAAAATGTCAGGACTATCAGAAACAGAGCGTGCTGGATTTACGAAGATACTGAGCCTAATGACAAAAAGCGACTTACTGTCACTCAGTGATACGGTCACGAATAAGATGATAGTCGTGGAAAACATTACGGGTAAGACTTTTATTCAATTTCATATGGCAAAGAGGAAGTCAGCTTACCTGAAGTCTTTACTGGAGTCCAGTGAGTTACATAATGTCCTTAATCAAGAGATTTGTTGCATACGTACCAAGAAATAACAAATAAATTGCATGAAAAATTTCAGTGTTTTCTCACCTCTGCTGGATAAATAAATGATTAGCTTATCTTACTCTTTCTGATCATTTTTCCACTGCAGAAGCTAAAGAAACCATTCTCTCCTTCACTAAAAATGCCGAAGAGCTCCTGAGGAGGAAAAAGGTTCAGCGTGACCTGATATTCAAGTACCTGGCTACAGAAGGCGTGGCGATGCCCCCAAACAGCGAGAAACACATGCTTATAAAGAGGACCCTGGAGCTGTGGTCCTCTGTAAAGGTAACTTGACACACGAGAGAAACAGAAGCCACTGCCGCCAGTAAATGTTTTATTTGGGGATAAGCCAAAGGCGACCCATCTACTTTATAAAGGATGGAAAGTATTGTTTATTGAATAGTGAAGTCCAGTGAAGTGAAGACATGGCACTGATGTTGGTATGCATGGAAAGAAAAGACATAATTAGGGTTATTCACACACAGTGTCCTCACACACCTTTATAACAGGTTATATATTGCTTTGAAAAAGTAATCACCGAACAACAGACTGTGCCACCCTTGGCAGCAAGAACTGCAATCAAGCAGTTTTGATATTGAATAGGCCATTCCAAAAACTTCATTTTATTTTTTTGAGCTATTTAGAGGTGGAGTTCCTGTTGTGTTTTGGATTCCTGTACTGGTGCATAACCCTAGTGCTCTTGAGCTTCAGGGTGCAAATTGATGGCTGGACATTCTCTGGATTTTCTGGTAGAGAGCAGAATTCATGGTTCAATCAGTCAGGGCAAGGCATCCAGATCCCAAAGCAGTCCCAAACGATCACACTACCACCACAGTGTTTGACTGCTGCTGTTTTTTTTAATGAAATGCTGTGTAGTAGTTCTACACCAGATGTAACAGGATGCAAACTTTCCAAAAAAGTTAATATTTTGTTTTATCAGTCCACAGACTATTTTCCATTGTCTTGACGATCATAAAGATGTTTTTTTTTTTTTTTTTTTTTTTTACTTAGGGCCAGGTAGGGTTGGATAGCTTTTTACTCATAATAAATGCAAACATCATTTAAAGACAGCATTTTTGTATTTACTCTGGTTATCTTTGACCAATACTAAAATGTGTTTGATGATTTGAAGCATGTAACTGTGACAAATATGCAAAAACATAAGAAATCAGGAAGAGGGCAAATACTTTTTTACAGCACTGTATATTAAAACTAGAATTTGTACTTCCCAAAATTCAGGGTCAACACCAGCTCTAAAATCAAGACTTAGTCAGACTTTATATTTTAGAACCTGTTGCCATTCCGTCAAAGAAGTGACCTTCTAGCTAATATGGGTGTAGTGCTCTGACTTGTAGAGACTGAAGATCATCTGTGACAACAACCTCTCATTTCTTTATGGAGGTGGTGGATGAAAACCCTCAAGGAGAGGCGGCTTCTGATTCCTCAGATGTGAACTGTGGGATGGGCTTTGATCCGCTGGTCCTCGGCCAGCAGTTCTGTCAGTGGTTCTTCCAGCTGTTGAACAGTCAAAACCTTTCACTTGGCCAACAGCCCCAAGACTGGGGACCACAACATTTCTGGCCTGATGTGAAGTTACGTCTCCTCTCCAAGTAAGAACCTCATTAGTAGTGAAAGCAAATGAGAATTTAAATAATACTGATGTTGTGGGTTTATAATCTTATTCAGAGTAGTCCTCTGTTCCAGGTAGATTATTCCTTCTGATTTTCTTCTTATAAAGCATAGAGAGGAAGGTAAAACAACCCCAAAACACTAATAACAGAGTTATGTCTTTCTCAGAGCTGGCAGTGAGCAGATGGAGGAGTTTCTGGGTGCTGATCTGGTTAGTCTTCGATTCTTGGCACTGACCAGGGATGAGCGTCTCCTCTTCAGTCCCAATTTGGATCCCCATGGCCTCAAAGCCTTGACCTCTCCTCATGGCTTGGTGTTGGTGGCTGTTGCTGGGACTATTCACAGAGATGCAGTCTGTCTGGGAATCTTTGAACAAATATTTGGCCTTATCCGCTCTCCTCTGGACAACAACAGCTGGAAGATAAAGTTTGTCAACCTGAAAATCAGAGGGCAGGATGCTCTTAGTGGGACAGATGTGGCAGCACCTGCTTTGACCTACAATTCCAGTGAACTGCAGCTTCTCTGTAGCTGACAGTCAAGATATATTAGTTTTAGATTTATTAGTTTTATTTCCTTTCACATTATTTATCCAAAAGTGGTTTGAAGGTGGTTTGGCCTTTTTGTTCTACTCTACACTCATCTTATTTGCATGAACACTTATTTTCTGGGCATTTGGGACCTCATATTGCATCTAATAACTCATCTGACACAACCCTATCTTCTAACTTATAGGCGGTCATGCAATAATATAAAGGTAGGCTCAAACTGATGCATTTAAATTGAATATTTACATCATAACATGCAATGCAGAATTCTCAAAGATTATCCTAGAAGGTAAATGGATGGGCTGCTTTAAATATACTGTACCTTTTTGCAAAGCATGTAGTGCTTTGAAAGCCTGTGCCTTATGTAAAATATGTTGAATGTATACATTTGTGGTATAGTGACAGTAATAGTGTTGCTCAAAAGATCACTTAGAAATGTGCTTTTTTTAGGGGGAAAAAAAGCACATTTAATTTTATTTCAGCTGTAAAAATGAAAAGAGATGTAAGTGACTATGATTTTTAATTGGGTATGTTCATACAGAGCAGCCAGCATTTCAGTGTCGCAGCAGGACATTGCGATGCCTAATGCAGGTTTATAATGCTAATATGCTTTTTTCTGAGATGGCACAAGTGAAAGCAGTTATACTTGTTCAAACAACAATAAGCGAGAATAGGTATCAGCCTTTGTAGGTTTCATTGTCTGAACAAAAACAACCAAATATCTTCTGAAACTCTTCAGATTATACTTGTTTGGAAACATTAATGCCATTTCATGCAGACAGTTGTTAAAATGCATCTTCCCTCACAGAACACAGCAAACTAACACAGCAGTTTTATCTGTGCCAACATAACCTCAAAGGATTTAACATAAACTTGCATTAGGCAACATAATGTCCCAACAGATGGTTGTAGAAAATGGGCACCTGTGTGATATGTAGGCATTTTATTCAAGGTGTTCACAGTTCCTTTAATCAGTGCCATTCACAACATTTCTCAATAATTTACTGTTGGATTAAATTTAATTTTGAATGTGTTTTTTAAAAAAAAGTTTTATGAGTAACAAACCTTTGAGATGTAATGTAGCCCTTTATTAACAAATAAATATCTGTCTTTATGTGACACTACAAAGTCAAGCAGTTTGCTTTCATGGGATGAATTGAAGCTATCCCACAATGTTTACAGATAAACAGTCTGTTAGAAATACCAACAGAGTAACATAGTTCAGAAAAAGCTCTGATTTGAGCATGTCTAATATTTAGGCAAATGTGCATATAAAAATATTATAATTTCAGCTAATTTGTTCCTGTTCAGTGCCAGGTGTTAAGTTGTTTAATTAAATGGCTGGAAGTTGGCGATTGGAAAACATTGCTGTGAAACTGACTCTCCTTAATGAGCTGAATTACAAGTCTAAATGGTGTTTTTTTAATTTTGCTGTTTTAAGGATCTCCCAGAACAGACAGTTATACTTCTTTTTTCTGCTGCTTCCTTTAGGGGCCACCAGAGTACCTCATCTGTTTCTAGCTCACCCTGTCCCTACCCTCCTCAGTGTCTGTCACATCAACCCTCTGCATGTCCTGCTTCCCTACATCCATTAATCTTCTCTGTGGTCATCCTGTTTTTCATCCTCCCTATAGCCCCATATTCAACGTCCTTTGTCCAGCATATCCACTCTCTCTCCTCTGCACATGTCCAAACCCTCTCAATCTCGCTTCTCTGATCCGCTTAACCTGAGCTCTCCCTCTGATGTACTTATTTCTAATCTTTTCCATCCTGGTCACTCGCAATGAAAATCTTCAACTCTGCCACCTCTCAGTGTAATGCATATACCGCTGAATCACTTGCAGGACGACTGTTTTTTTGGTACCAAACTCGTCATCCTACTATTCCCAGCGCTTGTTTAGAAAAACTGGCTTTGTGGCATTTTTTAAATTGTGACCAAACAGTGCAGCTGTGGGCAAAATAAAAACATACTGCACTTTTTCTGTTTTTCTCCCCTGGACTCCCTTTTGTCTAGAAATTGTGTGAGTCAGCACAACGTTTGCATGATGAATCTAAGACAAATTTAGCTCAGGTTAAACCACTACAGTGACAGTCAAACAGATGATGTCCTTGAATATTAGAGAGATAACCTCAATGATTAGATGATCATCTATGAGCAAGCACTTGGAAGTGGCAGAAAGGAAGACCCTTTTAAAAGGAAGCGACCTCTGGCACAGGTCTTAGGGAGGGACAGTCATCTGTTTCGGAGAGAGTAGGAGAATGTAGAGAGACCCCGACCAAAACATAAAGCATTTGAAAGAGTACACAAAAGTTGATGGCATGCAGTAGTACTATATGAATGCATCAGGAGTAAAAAGATGAGTTGAAAATTAATGCAATCATGTAAGCTTCCAGCTATCATAGCCTGCCATTTCTGCTGTTCGCTCTTAACTTTTAAAACTCAAATCTCCACAGGGTTGATGTCTGAGATGTTGTGTCAGCAGTTAATGTCTATATATTTAGCCACTTTCATACTCTTTGAGTAGGTTTGATTGGACACAAGCTGCCACACCACCCTGGAAGGATTTTACTGGTTGGTCAGACGTTTCATATAAAAATATACATTTACTACCTATGGTCAGGAAAAAAAGAAAACTCAGTGCTATTGGGCTTGACTTTTTTATTGGACCAAATTGCACATGACATATGAATTCATCTAGACCTGCTTCAGACAGCTGAGGATTTGAAATTTTGCTGGACGGGATGAAGAAAACAGGTCGCTTTTCCACACAATGTGCCTAAGATCATTTTACATGTTCAGACTCACCTGCGCTGATATCGCATTATCAAGTATATGTGCTATATACTAAACATATGACCTGTATCAATGCTTCTTTGCATTTTTCCCTGCAGTTTGTTCTAGTGTGACTTTTGAAAATAGTTTGGCAAAGCTTGTTAATACTCATGGTACAAACTGGGTCACATTTGAGCAACACCTGAGCAACATCCAGTTTTTGCTTCTTGCTTCTAGATGTTTTTTTTTGTTTTTTCCAGCCAGACAATTACACCATCTCTATATAAAAAAAAAAATAAAAACAAACGTGACTCCTTATTAATGAAGTGGATCTGTTTTTCCATTGATTCTCCTGCGTCACTCTAGCGAGGGCATGTGGGGTCTAGTGGGGGCACAGAATATGCCAGTATGACTCTGTGGCTTTGGTGGGAAATGTTACATGTGGGAAATTATTCTTGGCAGCCTCTTTCAAAGGCCCGTGGAATACTTAATATCTGTGACTGTATGGGTCGGAGCCACACGGGTCTTTGTGCTTTATAGGGCCATAGTTGTGGTGAGGCGAAACCACTGCAGCCATTGATCTCAGCCTGTTCACCTCTCAGAAAGAATAATAACAAGCTGCTCGCCTTCTGTCTTTATGGCACTTGGCTTCTCTGCGTTTTAATAAGCGGTTTGGCCACGGGCGCAGCTCTGACGCACGGGTTCAAAAATACCGCTGCAGTGGCGTCTGGTTAGAGTTTTGACTCCAGAGAGTTTTTCCCCCCCACACTTTTCGCTTTACCCTCCACTAATAGGGAAGTGTGTTTCTTATAAGGAAACATGCTAAAACTCAGACCCACAGTTATTTGAAATAGCTTATTGGTGGTGAACCATAGAAACTGCTTCTTTAATTGTAATTAATTTTTTTTTCTCTTTTACAACTGTTGAGATATATGTTGTGCTCCTAGAAGAGAGCTCATTAGTTATTAGGGGTGACTTTATTTATTGCTGAATGCTGATAGGCTGATAGATTTACAGATTTATTGATGCCCAGGTGTTTTCCCCTCCCTTCCTAAACGGCTTTAGCTGTAATGTTTAAAGTTGAACCCAGGAACTCCCAGTGTCTTCTCAAACCATTTAAAAATCCTTGAATTGGTTCCAGGCATTTTATACATGCATAAAAAATGATCTTGATATTTTACTTTACTGGAAGAGAGTACAATGTACTTGCAGTCTCATGACAACATGAGGCCAGAAGGGGGCACTCAAACTCCACAAAAAAAAGGCAAGACTGAGCCACAGGTCACAAAAAGCAGAGGAAAAAAAATAGGACTTTTAAGATCACGGAGGAAACTAATCAATTTATAAGAGCAATCTAAGCTGAGCTTATGTTACCGGGCAATTTCTATCTGGCTGCATCCGTGAGGAAAACTGTAAATATTTCAAGCTTGAATTGTCCTCCATTAAAGTAATGGGGTTCTAAAAGAGAGACGCGTTAAACTGTTGGCTTTCATAGGCAGTAATTTATCTGGACCGGTGAAGGTGTTAAGAGACAGCTTTGACACAATATTCTCTGTGGTCTGCATTCTCTGGACAACAAAGAGCAGGATTTATGAATTGAAAGCAAAAAGAAAAATCAACTAGTGGCCAATGTTATTTCTCCTGCTGACAAAACACATTAGAGGAGAATTCAATCAAAGGTTGACAGTTATTTTATCATCTTGTTGGACTTGCCCTCCAACCCAGCAGTGTTTCATAAACCTGCACACACTAAAACTGCACAGAAACAGCTACATAACTTGAGGCTGAGGAAATGAGGTCAATATTGTTTGGTGTTAAAGTCTCACTCTGTCGTTCTGCAACGCCATATTTCATCCAGTTCTGTGGAAGGGTTACATTTTTTTTATGCGGGGCTGACACACAGCTGTGCAATTTATGCTGATTATTCAGCACATTTTCTCCCACTGATAACTGCACTGAATCATCGAACGTCTTAAAGCAGGAATTGATGGATGCTGGGTCAATATGAATAATAGGATTTGGACACATTCAAATCAAAATCTGTGATTAGTGGGAGTGGACTATGGTTAGCCTGCAGCTGTATATCTGGTGATATAAAATACAAAGAAGCCAATAAGATCAAATGAATAGAAATTGCATACTGGGTTTCGTGGTCAGAGCATATTGACAGCATCATTTAGAAAATTGCGAAAGGTATAACAATGTTAATTGTTTTGCTCCCTTTGTTATAAGAATGCTATTAGCTCATCTGCAGTATTGCTGAGCGATATGGTCTGCCGCTCCTAAGAGAGACTCAGGCAGAATAAGGCTGTCAGGTTTAGTTTTCTTGTCCACACAACAGCAGCATCACTGAAATCCACAGCAGACAGCCTTGGTTCTGTGTGGAAGTTAAACCTATAGAGGAAAGCAGGTACACCTCGCTCATTTTCAAGCAAACTAACTGCTGTGGCTAATGCAAATCCAAATAAATGAAGCTAATGAGAATGTCATTAAATCCCATTTTATCCACTTACTTCTTGCTACAGTGTAATTGTAATGCCCTGGAAACATTTACATTTTAAGTACATTACACAAACGGGGAACAAGTTCAACAACATTGTCCCATCTGTAGAGTCATGTTTGACCTCGTGGCCTTTTAGCCTTTCTTGGGAATGTGCATGAGCGATTAATTGCTCTCTGCGTACATTATAGAACAACGCTGCAGGATCTGACTTTATTACATCCCGGTATGTTTGAACTGACATCACTGCTCCGTTTTAACACAAATTGCTTTGGACCTGACGAGGCAGCCGTCACAGTTCATAACAAACCCCTCACTTGGCCTGGCAGTGTATCCTTACACATGCATCATTATCTCATGTAAACAGTGGAAATGAGAGACCGCTGGGGGAACGAACGTCATTCAAGGCAACAAAGCGAGGGCTCAGTGAAAAGATCCTGGGCGGTGACACTCTCGTTTAGCGTCAATTAGAGGAAACAACAAGCAGACCTGTTCCTGAAGGCATCTGGATCTGATGTGTTTATTTATACTTAAGCAAATATGCATACTTGAAAGAATGCATGCATTCAAGGATGTTTCAATCGGAAAAACATGGAGGCAGTGTGGGGGCAACAAAAATGTCCCTCAGATTGTACTTGATGTACTTGAGCTGAGCTTGCACACAATGCCCTCCCCACTTCTCTCTCACTTTATCTCTTTGTGTTCCTCTATCTCTCTCTTTCACACATAGTGGCTCCAATGTGCTGCTTTGCAATGAGTCCCTTTCGTATGCAGTGCAGGGGCCCCCATGAGTTCCTTCCCTTGGCTCTCAAACTAAACAGAGAAGATGGTGTTATCTAAATGCTGCCAGGAGGTTGTCAGCTTGTATTGGGCCAGGCTGACCAAGTGGCCTGTTGGCGGATGCGTGTTGATGCCAGGCTCCCAGCGCCTTCCCTCTGTGGACATCTGCTGTGTGTGGGAAAGCTGTGGAGTTTGTCTGTGGTTGCATCTTAATCCTCCATCTCTTCAGCTCCAGCCATGCCTGGCCGAGCAAACCAGCAGCCCTGCTCGCTTTGCTTGTATTAATTGCCCTTGCCTGGCTCGCTGTTTGCTTCTGATTACACTCATTAATTTCAATTCCCCTGGACGCCCCTACTACAGTAGCTGCCTTCAGACAGGCTCACACACACATACACAGTTATGCACTTATTCACACTTACATGTATTGTTGTGAAGCATGGCAAGGAAAGGGTCAGCTTTCACCTGCAAATGAAGGGACGAGGAGGAGACTGGAATAGGCCATTTTCAAAGCAGACGTGTCAGTGCAGCGTAAACACAGGTGTAATTAATGACATTAATTATGGCCTTGTTCCATTTAGATGGGCGAGGGCATGGGTAACGTACATGCTTTCTCATCGGAATGACTGTGACACACTAAATAGAATGAGACCGTAATTTATTTTATCAGTTACCCTTGTGTTTACCCTGGGATGACATGCCAAAATGGCTGCTTTGAAAAGCCCCGGAGGCATGGCTGATGAGCAGCATATGAAAGGGATTCACGTGTGGCCTCTTTTTCCCTGATCACCAGCAGCTTGATGCTTCAATGTCGATTGCTTCACTGTGTGTAAATATGAGCTCTTTTGTTCTCTGTGTTAATGTTCCATGCTTAAATGTATTAAACATTTGTGCAAGTGTATGTGGCTGATAATGGGTTTTCAGCACTCTGTGTAATATACTTAGAACTGTAGTGCCATATGTTTTTATCCCTTTGTTTAGAGAAAACAGTGAACTAACAGTCATCATCATCCTTACTGCTCAGCGCTGCAATAAACCTGTCAATCTGATCTCTTCATCTTCTGTGGTCTTCATTTCAAAGCTCACATAGTGTTTATCCTGCCCTAACTATTCAAACTAGTGCAAGCCTGCCAACACTGTTTCATATTTCTGTATATATGGTTATGGACAGTCAATATGGACAGTCAGCATATTCTGATGGACACAACTTTATGTTTTAAGTGTGAATTTGTATTTAAGACCTGCATGTTTTCATTCTGCACACATACCTAATGCTGCAATTATACTGCAATACAAGGGCAAGGTCGTCATACTGTGACTGTAGTTGAGTGGGAGGAGAAGTGTGATTATGGAGCACTCCAAACATCCACAATTAAAAGTGAAAAAAGGTTTTTTTTAGATCAGATGTGCACCGCGTGTTGGTTTAAGCATGCCAGCGTCTATCCTTGGGGAGCACAGTGGTGTTTGGGTTAGCATTGTAGCCTTACAGGACAAAAGTCCTGGGTTCAAATCCACCAGTTTACTAGGTCTGCCTGCTCTGTCCAGGTACTCCAGCTTCTAGCTACAGTCCTGGGACATGCACGTCTAAACTGGCCATAGATTTGATTGGTTATTTGTTTTTATGTTCACCCTGCAAAAGTGCAGTGACCTGTCCAGGGTGTACCTCACCACTTACCCCATGGTAGCTATACTCCAGCCCTGTCATGACCCTGAGTTGGATAAGTGGAAGAAAATGAATGGTGTGTTATCTTCATAATCCGATGATCAGATATTGGCACATGAAGAACCTGTAAATGAGGGAATATTGTTGATGCTGAAGGTTTCTGGTATTACGAAGTGCACGTAGTATTAAAAAAAAGATGATCTCTTTGTCCAGATATCAGTTATCTGAATTTCTAGATATTGGCTGTCTACACTAGAAGCTCCCACAGGTGAGATCTTGAGAGCACAGTTGATCAGTTCCCACATTAGTAAAAGCTAAATATGGTTACTGCTGTTGCTTTCATCTACAAATATGCACAATGGTCATATGGACAGATGCAAGCATCACCCTTGTCATTTTTATGTCATTAGTAGCTTTGTTTTATACATCGCCTCACTTCTCCATGAGGTAGAGAACATGAAGAAAGTTACTGTGCTGCTGTTTATATGCTGAAGTCCCCATTCAAGCAGGTGGAGCACAGCTAGTAAAACCCAACATCTGGAGTCATATGGTGGCCTTGTAAGTGGCACAGACTTGGATCAGAACAGCTATGAAAATGTACCATTGGATTTTCAAGACCATACACAATCAGGTTCCATTACATAACTATTGCATAATTAGGTTTACAGCACCTTTTAAAAATATGATCTAAATACATTTTATGGAAAAAAAACAACAATTTTGCTAATAACCACAGAAAATCTCCCATTCTAAAAAAACAAAACAGAACACAGCTATTTCCTGGATGAAATGTTATCAAAATCATTGTGGCTCCATTCAGGTGCTTCCTTCTGCGTACATTATCTTCAAACTGTATTTAATCTACAGCACTCAGCTTGTTTTTTTTCCCCCTGTAAAAGGAAACTAACATGCCATGCCACTCCTCAGCAGCCACTAATCTGTAAGGAGCAATAAACCTCTCTCATAATACCAAGCTGTGTGGCCTTTTGCCTTCTGTCACCCTATCACCCCAGAACTTGGGATTTTCTGGGAAAGTGGGGCTTCTGGGCTGACTCATCAGACAGCTGTACCTTAAAGGGCCTCGTGGGGGCATCACAACTAGAGTCGCTGCACTGGGCTGTGATTTGGTGTCCAGGCACAAATAAAAACCTCTGAAGCTTGACAACATCCTTGCTGAGCCCACGTAACCCAATTAGTGAACCAGTCCTCAGTAGGAGAAAATGAAAACATTCCGGACTCAAATTCCCAAGATGGCTGTATTGGTTTATTAAATTTCTTGTTTCACCTGCTTCCTGAGATTTCCTAGGACTGGCTGTAATGGTTCACCAAGGAATGACTCAACAACTCAATATCATGGCAGTGGGCTGACAAATATACTGTACTACTGACTTTTCAGAATCCTGCAGACAAGCCTGAGTACTTTACATCATTGTTAACGGGCTGCTATCTTTCTAAAGGGCACCAAGATAATGAGCACAGATTGCATCAGCTCTGTGGGTGCTGACAAATCTACACTACCCAGTGGAAAGAGTATGCTATGGGGCTGAAGATGCTGAAGGGTGAGGCAAAAGAATCAGTGCTCTAGAAGGTCATATTGATTGATAAAGCACCCTGTGGATTGAGCTGTGGCTTGCTCAACCCCCATGGTGTGTTTGTTGTGGGATACCAGACAGCTGCCTGAAGGCCCTGAACAACACAGACAGGCAGAGAAAGACAGTGAAATCAATGGCTTTCTCACAAAGGGCTCTTATAAGTTCTTCCCAATCATCTAAAGTGGCTCCCTTGGCACATCTATTTGCACCTAGCTCCAGTGAAAAAAAGTGTGATTTGTTAAAGACATTTCAAGCTAGCACCCACTGCACTGAAGTAGCTATCTGCGACAAAGAATGAATGAATTCCTCTGAAAAAATAAACATTCTGGGTATGCGGTATGTGAGACATACCACAAACTCCACCCTGAGAAATGCTTGGGAGGATGGTTACATTACCCTATTGAGACCAGAAACCCTGGAGTATTCTCATTCCCTTGCGGACCCTTGACAGAGCCAGATAGGTCTCCTCAATGTACTGACAGCCAAGTGTCCTCATCCATTCTCATCCAAGAGACCCGCAGGCGTCATCAAACCCATCGAAAATTTCCCCAGATGAAACCCTAAAGAAGAAATCTCCTGCCCCAAGCCCAGAAAGTGATAGAGCTGGGAGTATCTCTGTGGAGCCTCTGTCAATATGTCATCATCATCATAGCTGCCAGTTGGCAGCACAGTAACCCGCTGCAGATGTGTCAGCAAAAAAATCTCCATTTTATTATTGTTTTTTTCCAATGAATATCCATTGCGGGATACAGTCTTTTCTGTATTCACACTTTAAGCCATAACTCAAGCACACCATGATGTGTTTCCCAATTGTTGTGATGGAGAGGTACTTACAATGATGTACAGACACTCGGGGAAGTGTTTGTTTTCTTTAAGAAGGGGAACTCTTAGGAGGGTGGAGCTCTACGAGCAGACCTAAGCATTTCCCGTCCAAACCTGGCTGTGCTGACAAAACAATTATAGCCAGTTTGGAGAGCAAACCGACTGTTTCATAGGATTATACACCTTCGATATAAATGTAGTGTATGAATTATTTAGTTTTATCTTTGTGGAGCTTCAAGGGAAAAATGTGAGGCTTTGACTATACAATAAAGAAATACTTTAAAAGTCTCCCCTTTGCTACAGAAAATATGAGGTTCATGAAAACCTTTGAGGAAAGCCTGTATAGTTGAACAGTTTCAAGTATACAGCCCATGTGCTTACAAAGGGAAGCCAGTGTGTCTTTCAAATATGTGGTGGCTGTGCTTGCTGCTCAGTAACGGTTCTGTTAAGTGATGCTATCCAAGCCACTGTGGTTTGCAATAATAGCCCACGGCGGTAACATTAATACAGAAGTGAACAATATTTATGCATTTAGGCATTAAAGTGCACTGTAAACACGAAACACTTTGCTAATAGCAGAAAATCACAGTAATATCATGGCCATTTGGAAAACCAAACATTTCTGGGAATAATATCATCAAGCTGGAGACATGAATTGTCTACACTGCAGTTGGGGATTAGTCAGGAAGGAAGACAGAGAGGAAAACAGACAAACGAGGAAAGTGAAGAGGCAGAATCCGAATAAGTAGCAGGTAACTTCCATGCACAGTCCTTAGCAACGTGTAACTTCCCAGCATCTTGAAGAAAGGTGCGTCTCTTCATTCTGCATGACAAGAATGAGAGTAAAACAAGTTTACACATGTTGCCTTGACCTTTCCTAGAATGTAACTAATAGAGGACAAGATGAATCTGAGATTTCATTTCAAAAGCTGCAGCAGTAATAGCAGAGAAGATGACCTTGACTGAATTACTCTACATGCAATTAGATTTGAAACATTTTAGATGTATTTTGTTTACTTCCCACAAGATACAAATACAGAAAAGTTTACAGTGGCTTGGGTTAAAAGAGAAACCTCAACTGCACAAACACATGACATCATCTTTGACATTGCCTTTTTGTTTTCTACAGTCTTGTATTACTGGTTGAAACCCTTTAAATGTAACAAGGCACTACAGAGTCCACGCAGATAGAATTATGTTCGTATTGCGCCTGTCAGAATGGATTGCGTCTTGGCGGAGGTGGAAACTCCTTGTTGGGTGTTCTGTGGCCTTTGACCATGAAATGTTTTTCATAGCTGACTCATCCGTCTTCATTTTCTCATGGTGGTTGTTGTGCAGTACAGCATTAATTCAAACAGATTGAGGTGTTTGGATAACAACGCTCCATTCAAGTCAAAACACAGCTCGGAGCTCGGAAATGGCATCCATCAGTCAAACTTTGTTTCAATAAGGGATCAGGTTAACCTGTGTTTATCACTTACTGTGATTGAAGCTTTAGTGATCACATTCTTTCACTTTATAAAACGTAATCATAGCTTTTCCTTCACATGCCTTTTCTTAGTATTCTTAGAGTATCTGTGTAGTAACTTCTACAAAAACTGAATACTACAGAGGTTTCAAATCACTTTATCCCAGCACCAGTCGATGCCCTGCCTCTCAAGAATGCTGACACTTTATATAGTGGTATTGATGGCTTTATAGTTAACTGCATATTCTTTTATCGTGGATACTGGCAAATGGCTCATGCTTTTAAAGGGCTCTCATCTTAACAGTCAGATGCAGAGAAAGGGAAAGAGGCACAAAGAAGGTCAGAAATAAATGATGTGATATTTCTAAAACAATTTACTGTCTTTTCACTGGGGACACAGGGTTTGGACAGTGACACATTTATTATTTTTACCTTGGAAAATAAAGTCCTTCCTGCTACTTGTATTGTGAAATGGTTTTATTTAAATCCCATGGAATTTATATTGCTGACATAATTGGAAGAAATTTTTATGATGGATTCTTCACAACATCTGCAGTGAATACAGTCCCAGCTGAAGCCTACAACCAATAGACACTTTGACAGGTCTTCATATCTTTAATTTTGCTTTCAGTCTGGTGTTGAGCAGGTAAAAAAAAGTACATATTATAAAGATGTTTACTGATCAGTAAATTATTTCTACATTTGATGTTTTGAGGGTTCAAAGCCCTTTAGCCAAAAATATTAAAAATCCTGAAAGGCAACTCTGTCCTCCTCTGACTCTCCAATCAGGTCTAGGGTGTGACATCTATTCCCAGCTATGTTTTATTAATCCATCTGCATTCCCCAAAACTAGGCCAGTTACACAAAGCTCAGACTATTCACTTGTCCTTTGTACAGATAGTATTACATGTTTATGATTTTGTCTGCCATTTACTTTCGTTAAATGGCCTTATTTGAGAACTGTCTATCCGGGGAACAAGAGGGAAGTGAAGAAAGGCCTTCAGATGGGCGCTGTGATGCTGAGTGTCTGCCATATGGATGCACATTCTATCAATATGAGTTTTCAACACAGTATTGCACAAACAAATTTACAGTGAGTTCCTGATACTTGTGTGAAAACAACAGTAAAAAGCTACATTAATTCATAGGAATCTTTGCTGTCCTTGTGCAGCCATCCCCTTCATAAATGCCACAGGGCATGCACTACGTCTAGACATTCGACCACACAAGGCGACACTGGCTGCCCCCTAGTCCTAGACACTGCCATCTGTGTATGTGTGTCTGTGTGCTACTGAGTCTGTGTATATCAAGCTACTCGCACAAAAGGAAAAAGAGATTCATGTGGCACACATGTGCACCACGTGGCTCTGACAGAAAACGAGTGACTGTGAGACGCCCCTCTCCCCCCATGGGTACAAGGAATCTGCGGCAGACGTGTCACCCACCCTGGCTACTGCTTTAATTAAAGCCCTAATGATAGGTTTTCAACTGAGAAGCAAGTTATCATCACACATAATCGCTCCGCGCTAGTTAGCCCTAGCAGAATTGCAACCATCTGCTCTGCTAAAAATATAGAACAGATGTAGTGCACATACAGTACTTATATTAAGAGACATCCAATATGTTAAATAACCAAAAATAGATAAATAAACAAAAGGTCCTCTTTTGGAAATAATTAATAAACTTAATTACAGCATTTCCCCATATACTGTGCATATACACTGATCAGAGATTTAAAACTCCTTAGAGGTAAAATATATAGAAAAAAAGATTATACTATAGTAAAGACACCTTTCATACGGTTGGATAATTTTGCAGCAATTTATTAGGTTCTTGAAGTTGTGTATTTTAAGCAGGAAACAAACACAGGATAATCAGTAAACAGAGTGATTTATGGTGCATGTGAACGGAAAAGGTTGCCCATGTGGTGCCACAGAAGAGTTACCGTAGCACAAACTGTTAAAAACTTTAATCTTGACAAAAAAAGAGTACCACATAATGCATCATAGCTTGTATTGAGCTGTGAAGCAGCTTACTGGTCAGGGTGCCCATGCTGACCCCTGTTTGCTGCTGAATGTGCCTACAATGGACATGCCAGTGCCAGAACTGGAGAGGAAGCAATAGAAAAGGGCTTGTCCCATGAATCGCATTTTCTTCTCCATTATGTCGATAGCTGGGTGAGTGTGGGAACAAGCTGGCATCCAGCAGGGATGGTGTAGAGCATCACCTTTCATTTAGCTCATCCTGTAGTGTGGCTAGGATGACTTAGCATTTCTTGGAATGCAGAGCAAACTCCTTCAATATAATTTTTTTTTAACAGGACTGATCATCTGATAGACCTCAAATCGAAATCTCTCAATGTCTGAAACTGTCTACATGAAACCGTAGCGAAATGTTCTTTGCTGATGTTATCCCCGTCACGGTTCTTCATACTAACAAAGAACATAGAGAAGGCAGTGTTGCAGATATTAAGATATGGTACATTTTAAGGGCATATTAAGTTTTCCTTAATATGTACCAAATGCTATGAAAGCGTGTAATTTCGTTTAATTCCAAATCTTTTCCTTAAACCAAACAATTCTGGTGCCTAAATCAAACCCTGACTCTTAATTCACTTTTTCATTCAGCAACATGCCATTCTAGAACTCTACCTGTGCATCAGAAATGAAGCTAAATGAGTATCCATAATGTTGCAACATGACAAGAAGGGGTACTGTTCATGTGTCATTATGTGACAAGTTGGAAGTGAAAATGCAGACTTGCACTAGTATCTTTGTTGTCTGATAAGACAAGACACTTCCAGAGGTCCTGTGGAGTGCTTTTTTTCCAAAAAAGAAAAAACAGACCTGTAAAACTTGATAGTTAAACAGTTTCCTAAGTGAACGGTAAGAAAATTAAAGTGGCTTTAAATTACGGCCACATAACATGCTGTGTAAAAGGGAAATACAACTCCTAGTTTAATAACTGGGGACTGCAAACATAAATAAAAAAATCACAAAGCCAGTTTTATTGTTTATTGTTTCCATGTTTGATTTATATTTATGTTTCATTGATCATATGTTTTGATTTCTTGGCATAAACACACCTACTAAGCTACAACAGACTGCTTTTGTGCATTATAATGTTTCAATTCTCATGTGGACAGCAATGTGATTTATTTATTATAAATCAATCTGAGGTCAAATAAGGAGCAGTTAGGGCTTATTTACTAGCGCTGAGAAACAGTCATAGTCTAGCTGACAGAAAAGCTGCACCCTAAGAGCTGATGTAATTCTCCTCCTTGTTGGGTGCCTCAAATGCTTTGCTGATAGAAAAAGCTTTGGCAGCAAAGTGCAAAGTGATGAAAGCAGCTTGCCTCCACTGATGTAAATCCTGCCCCTGTTTACTAAGGTTTCCTGATCAAAGGAAGGAGGGAGAGTTCGAGGGTCTCATGGAGAAACGTGAAATAAAGGGGAAGTAGTAGACTAGAAAAGCTGAGTCACTGTAGGTGTCTGTTTAAGGATCCGCAGGGTTAATAGTGTAAGCGCATGTGGGGGAGTTTATTGTGGGGGTCTAATGGCTCGCATTAAGCTGAAAAGCTTATAATGGTTTGGTTTTTCATGCCATTCTGAACTCATATTAAAGGTCATTTGCCAAGGCCTTTTGAGTATACCACTATAAATAAGGACTTAGTTGGTCTAAACCTCCTACTTGGCACTTGCTAGTGAGAAAAGTTTTTTTTTATGTTGCCTCTTATTCTTTTAATTCATCTTGTTTTGCAAATTTGATTGCTATCCTTGAAGTTCACCCTGTGGCACCCTGCTTTTCTGTTTTTGTATTAGTATTTTCTGTGTATCTGATGCCCCCCAGCTGAAAGTGAAAGTGAACAGAGGATGACTCAAAAAAAAAAAGGTTTACTGTCTGCAGTGTTTGACAACCTCTCCCTGTGGGGCTCTTTAATCATTCATGCTTCATTAACTGCCTATCTGTTATCATTTTGCATCTTTCTTTTGAAGGGGATGAGAGAGGTGGAGGGCTATGTGGCAATAATCAATTTTATGTACCACAGCAGTGGCATTTTTATCAAGCAAAGCAGAATGAGGTTCAATAAGGCAAACTTCTGGATTTCAAAGCAGGTCAGTGGGTCCCAGTACTTTAAAGGATGCCTGTCATTCACAGACACACGATCTTTAATAATAATAATGCTTCTAGAAAGTTCACATCATGCTTCACCTTAGAGATCTACTTTAGTTCTTTCCCATGATTCATGGATGTAGTGAAGGAGGACATGCAGAAAAATGTTGTGACAGAAGAAGATGCCAGAGATTGGGTGAGATGGAGGAAGATGTTGTGACGAACCCTATAAGGGAACAGCCCAAAGAAAAAGAAAAGACTTTGGGTCTTTCCCATATGGTTTTGTTAAAATTGCAACAGTTAACAGAGTCAAACAATGATGGCAAACACTGCTTAGTGCTTAGTGAAAAAACTAATAACAGACATGAATTAAAACAATACCAATGCAAATGATCTCTATCCTTATGTTGCCTTTTGTCTCGATCCTGCAGCTGATTGCTCTCTCATGGCTCTCTTATGAGTATCCCAGTTCCAATGAGAAATGCTGGAACTTGTCAAGCAGAGAGGGAAACTGTTTTTTCTTGGCTCTGCTGGCATGCACATTGCAGATAATTCAGTGATATTTGACGGTGGACTAGCTGTGCCTGCTCGATGGAACACAGTTCATTCTACACATGCAAGTAAAGTTGACAAAGATAGGATCGGACAACGGTCCCTATATTTGGATCTTTTAACTTATTTATTTTATGCTATGATGCAAATCCATAAGCAGATAATTGTTAGTGCTGTCAATAATTATATGGTCATTATTTTTTTTATTTCTATTAAGATTTTAAGGTTTGTTAGCAATAAGTTGCTCAGAAATAAGCAAGTTGAATAACATGTTTTTTAGATTTTGATTACAGAATTCAAACTATACAGTAAAAATCATTTTGATGTTTCGCTTGAACCAAGGAGGCTTTCATTAGTGACAATGCCCATATCGTGTCAGAACGTAGCAATCCTTGAGCTGTTTATGAAGCTTTTTAAACATGTATTGTAGATTTTTTTAGATCTGATTAATTATTGTCATTGAAACCACCACTCTGATTTCACGCAGAGCTTCGTCCTTTGTAGGAGAAATGGCATCACCTTTGCCATATCTGTTCATGGAGTTCATCGTTTTGCTGCATTCAGTTTAATTCTAACTGCTCACACTTCTACTTCAAGATCTCTTGAACTGATGTGAATTTGTAATATTGTCACTGCAGTAATTAGATAGCACATGTTAAGTTTTGACTAGTCATTGTGATGTAGACAGATATCCTGGATTTAATTATGACTAGTCAAAGATATCTGTTATAAAGTGTTACCGTTTAAGTGTACTCCTGCCTGGTCTAAATGTGATTACAGACATTATGATTTAGAGTTTAGATGAATTAAAATGACATAGCTGGAGCAAATGGGGAAAAGCTTTTAACAGAATGAGGTTCCCCCTCACAACATATTCCTTAATAATAGGCTCTTTGTATTTCATGGCATTTTCTAATGATCTTTCTTTGGCCCAGCTGCTTCTGTTAATAACACCACTGTTCAAATGACTTGTTGCTTTAGATTCAGTTGAAAGCTTCACAAGAAGACCACCATACACAACAAATCAGACAAGTCATGATGAAGTTCGAGATATCTGCAGATATTATTTTGAGTAGTAAAAATTAATAACGCTAGTTGGTATGATGTGTATATATTATGAATAGAAATTCAAAAAGTAAAATATTTGTGGTCTTAATTCTTGAAAGTGAGCTACTAAATATGCAGAACAGCTTGCCATGTAACTACTGTATCTCGCTATTTAATTATAACACATAGTTTATTACATAAGCACATTTTACTGATGTTACTTACAAAGAAATAATTTGGAAATGGCCCCACAGTCATAGTTGCAGTGAATGTAAAATAATTTCTGATTAGGTGCTCAATTAGCAGCTGTAAAGCATCATACTGTAACAAAGTTTGTTTTGTCTGCAGTTAAGATAAGATAAGATAAGATAACCTTTATTAGTCCCACACGTGGGAAATTTGTTTTGTCACAGCAGGAAGTGGACAGTGCAAAAGTTATGAAGGACAATTAGAATAAAATAAAATAAGAATAAATACAGTACACAACTGTACAGAATAGAATAAAAATAGAATACTATATACAGTAGAATAAAATAGAATAAAATATACAATAGGATAAAAATAGAATACAAATGCTATATACAACAGAGTGAAAAATACAATGGTGCCAGAAAGATTATTGCACATTTGTGTTATTGCACATTTGTGGATGTGTGTGTTTGATCAGTTAAAGTCTTTGTTGTGGAGTCTGACAGCAGTGGGGAGGAAAGACCTGCGAAATCTCTCCGTCCCACACCGTGGGTGCCGCAGTCTCCCACTGAAGGAGCTGCTCAGTGCTGTCACAGTCTCATGCATGGGGTGGGAGATGTTGTCCAGCAGGGATGACAGCTTAGCCACCATTCTCCTGTCACTCACAACCTCCACTGGGTCCAGAGGGCATCCTAGAACAGAGCTGGCCCTTCGGATCAGCCTGTTCAGTCTCTTCCTGTCCCCAGCAGAGATGCTGCCACCCCAGCAGACCACACCATAAAAGATGGCTGAGGCCACCACAGAGTCATAGAAGGTCTTCAGGAGTGGGCCCTCCACTCCAAACGACCTGAGTCTCCGCAGCAGGTACAGCCTGCTCTGCCCTTTCCTGTAGAGGGCGTCTGAGTTATGAGTCCAGTCCAGTTTGTTGTTCAGATGAACACCAAGGTACCTGTTGCCTGTTGCAGTTAAGTACCAGTTGTTGCCTCTGTGTCCTCACTAGGGCTGGGAATGGAGAGTGGGTTCTTGAACCAGTTCCCAGTAGTTGTTAGTCTCCTTGCCTGTCGATCCAGCTTTTCAGTTCCATTTGCACTTGCGCTACAATCACGTGATTTTAGTTTTATGTTCAGGAGGAAAATAGTGGCACAGTCTACAGCGTGGATATGAAGATTACGTTTCTTAATGTTGCATAAAGGACAAGAGCGCAATAGTAAACTACAAACTGCGTCCAGAACAGAAACAATGTTGACTCTTTGCAAGCATGCTAACCCATGCTAACGCTAAGCTAGCAAAGAACCCAGTGTGATGTTAAAGCTGAGTGAATGTCGACCACAGCCCAGCAGCCAGACCCTGAACAACAGGTAACAAACTGATGAGCAGTCAGGCTTGCCGCCTCCTTATGTACCTGTTTATGTTTCTAAAATAGAATCAGTGTGGTGATTACTTTGAAGTCTCTGTGTGTTAGTTTTCATTTTTGCTTTGTGCTGTTCGGTTTATTTTCATACCTAAAACTAAGGGAAAGATCATATATATCTCGTCATTAGGATTGGAATATGTATTGATGTATGGGACTGTAGCCTATAGGTTTATATTGTTAAATGCTTACTGTGAGACAAAGCGTAGAGGTCATTTTACAGAAAAACGCAAAAGTAATGTTACAAGTAGTTTAACAGATTAATTCCTCTTTGGAGTAATTAAGTAAATTACTGCATTGCTTTTAAGAAAAGTGTTCTGTGTAATATTTGTAATACATTACTTTCTTTTGAGTAACAACCCCAACACTGATGACAACACAGAGGGGTAATACATCCAACGTGCACAAATGTTTGACCACACAGCATGCAGTTAATTTGCAGAATATAATGTTTTTGATATGCTGCTTAGCAATGATGGTAACTCTCAAAGCGGATCCAATAAAAAACCAATGAGAATCAACAATGAATCAAATCAATAATTGATATAGATAATGCAATAGGAATTGCTAAATTCTTATCATTTACCATCCCTATTCCTCATCGTGCTTTATTGTCAACAATCTTGGATGTTTTCTGGGTATGTGTCACTCTGAATTGGATTAAAAGGCAAAGCACTACTAGATAGCAGAGAATACTACATAGATTATATCTGGTTTTAACCTCAGCTCAATGAGCTTTAAAGGGAAAGCATCCATAATTGGTACTTTAAAAAAACAGTTTAAACAGTCAGTCGGTGAAATAGTAAATCAAGTAATTCCAACTTGACCTGCTCATTGCATTTATATTCCCTTAAACATCAATTCTGATGTCCTATTCGCTGACCTCCAGCATTAGCTGATTCCAACATCTGGAGGCCTGGAAGTCTTGTATACACTAAGATTGTGTAGCTTCTCCAGCAGACAATCATGGAGGTCAGATATTAAGTTTGACACCACTCATGGTGTCAAGATAGTAGACATAAACACTAGTTGCTCTGATGTCTATGTACAATAAAAACTTAAGAAAATGAAGAGGTGCTGCCCTCTAATTCTACATATTATATATTTACTCACTGATGAATTTTTTGATAATAATGTGCTTATTGGCTAACCCGATAACCTCAGCTGGTTTGTAAAATCTGTTTCCGTTTCTTCTTGGAAGCATATTTATGCCTTTCGTGCTCACTACTTTGATCTCCTCTGACCACTTACCACTGTGACGCTCTGATTCAGATGTGTGCTGCTTATGAGCCATGACATACATTAAACCATTGGTCTTCACGGCTGGCTCTTAACCAATGTATCATGACAGGCAATTGACTCTATGTGATCTCTCTGTTCCTCCTGCTGAACTCTGAAGATATGATCAGAGCTGGGGTGCAGATGTGAGGCTGGGAAATGGTGGCAGTTCACTTGAATTGAATTGTGGCCCGGAGAGAAGGAAGTGTAGTTTTTCTATCAGATGGAAAGATCAGAGGAGACGGATAATTCAGTTATCACATCTGCGGTGATTAGGGGGACAGGACGCAGTTTACTGATAAGGATCTGCTGGCTTCTTGGAGACCGTTTTCTGTCATTAGGTAACTGAAAAGGCACTTAGAGCCATGTCCTCATTTTGGTGTCTCTCTCTTTTCATGTCACCTTGGTTAATCTTGTTTTATTTATTGTCATCTCGCTTATTATAGGATCAGTGAGCCTGCAGGAGATTACATCCTCTTTTGCTCTTTCATCTGATCTCATTTCATCTTGTTCTGACTCTTCTTGATTTGTCGCCTCTCATCTAGTCTAATTCTGACTTCATTCCTTTTTTTGACTCCTCAATTTTGCATATGTGATTACAAGTTGTCGGTGAGCTTTAAAAAAAAAAAAAAAATTAACAGGGCTGCAGCCTCCATGTTTAATTTTGTCCCATCTCATTTTGCCTCATTTAGTTTTATTTTGCAAATAGTAAGACACTCTAGGCACATTATCCAACCAAGCCAAGTAAATTTCCTTTCTCATTTTAATCATCCCCATTTAATTTCTACTCATTTGTTCTTATTATATAAAACTATATTTTACATTTATTTTGTCTTATTGATTCATTTCAGGACTCAAGACCTGAATTGAGATTTGATTATCTGAAATCTGAGAATCATGATTTTTATAATCACTTATTTTTCTGACAACTTTTTAAAAAAAATCTCTTTACACAAACACCTACACTTGCTACTCCTTTTTTTCAGAATAGGCTTGTTGTGTTATATTTAAGACGTCTGATATGACTTTTATCCTGTCACTACGTACCTTGAAATATTTGAACCTAAATAGAAGGACAATAACATAAAAGACAATCCTACTGATGTATCCAACACCAGAGCTTATCACAAACAACAAGATGAAAGAGGCAAAAATATAAGATTCATGCATCATGTTGCATTAAACACAAGAGTTTCCAGAATGGCTTTTTTCCTGCATATGTCCATAAGTTGTGGTCGCAGTACTTGGGTATCTAGCTAGTGGTACAAAAAAGGAGCAAGCATAAAGGGAATAACGTATTTTAAGTGTCAGATAATTTCAAATGCAGCCTTTCAAACAACTCAAAAAATATCAGCAAGCAGGGTTTTTTTTGTGCACTTTGTCACAGAGTGAGTCTGCAAGCTAAAGGTACTGCTGCTGAATTTCCCAGGGAGAAATAAGGGAGAGATAACTTCACTCAGCGATACAGAAAATGTAAGAAAGTCAGTACAGGAGAAGAAGAAGAGAGATTATTGTTAAAGTTTAGGACTGCTCGGTGACATTTAATACTGGAAGTTAGATAAAGCCTACATATAATCCCCTCAATTACTTTAGAGTTATTTTGAACAGATATTGGAACTATACATGTGTTATTGAACTATGTTTTCTTTTGTGTCTTGCAAAACAAACTTAAGTATATTAGCTTTGTGCTATTCAAGGATTGGATGAAACCAGGCAGTTCAATGCAGGTTATGCTGGTTAGTTTACAGTACTGTTGTAAAGTTTACAATAATGTGGTATGTTGGACTGGTGCCGATCGGATATGGTGTTCTTTTGAATGTCGGGTTACGTGAAGGGTAGCGGACATCAAATTAAATTTAAGGTAATGATTCTGATTAGATTCACTCACCTTTATATTAGATTTATATGGTCTAGGGGAGAGAAAGCACACTCAAAAAAATCTGTTGTTGGATGAACACAATCTAATCATGGCACCCAATTCGCACACAATTCAACCAAGTACAATAAACCATTTTCGATCATGTCAAACCAACACATTTGGCATTTGGTGGTTTAATGTAATCCGATTACGTTGGATCAACATAGTATACTCACATTGGTTTGAAGTGATTTATTTAAGTATATAGAGTGAAATGTGTTTTAATTCATTCTACACAGGTTAAAAACTTTTGGAAAACACAATTAAATCTTGTTGTTTGAACAACTACTTTGTTAATCAAGGCAATTACTGCTAGTCTTGCTTAATGTATACAGAGTTACATTAAGCAATGGGGGTTGGTGATTTCATAGTGACAAACAACCATTTGCACTTACATTCGTGGATAATTTAGAATCACCAATTGACCCAACTCTAATTGCACACTGCGAACCAGCCAAATTGTGGATTTGAACCCAGGCCCTTCTTGCTGTGAGGCAGCAGCACTTACCATCAAACCAACCAAGCTATCAATCCAGGCTTACCAAAACTAGGAAAGCTATGATTACAATGCTTGATGCAGAAATTTCTGTATGCTTTTGTCCTTAACAGGTCAAACCACAATAAATAGCGACAGCATACACGTGGTGTGGGTGTAGTTGTCAGCCTCTTAAAACTCCAACAATTTTCCTGCAGTTTGACATCTAATGTGATCTTGTGAATGTCATGAGTCCTGGCAACGAACCACTCTTACTAGATTGTATCATGTCATTTCAACAAGAGCAAATTAAGTTGCTGAATTTCATGCAGGTGCTACATGATTTAATTATGTTCAACATAGAAACATGAAATTATTTAGTTCAAATTACAAGTTTGAATCTTGTACATGTAACAACCACCCAATTTCATTTTTTTGAGTGCAGCCATGATAGCTAATGTAATGCTCTTGTAATATCTGTTAAACCAGCTGACTAAATCCACAGCTTACCTGATCATAGTAGAAATTAATGTGACCCAGAGGCTGCACCACTATAGCCAAATGTAGGGTTCCCACACCTGCTGAATCCCACTGTAAACCCTGACACCTAAACAGTTACAATGCAGGCAACAGGAAATAGAGCGTTTTTTTTTTTTAATTTACTTTATTTTTCTTTGCTTTTGTTCTACATAACAGATGTTTAACCTCCTGGGACCTGGCGTCCACATATGTAGACATCACATTTTAGGGCTGTCTAGACCAAAATACTAAATTTTTCTCTAAAAGGGCCTGATATCCACTTATGAGGACATTATACTGCCACTGTTCTATCAAAATTTAAAGCGAATGTACTCATATGTGGATCTCATTTTTCTCAGAAACAAAAATCAGGTTAAAAAGAAAAATCAAATTCTTAGTTTTTACATTCATCAGGTCCCAATCAGCCCAAATAGCAAAAAGAAATTAAAAATGGATGACATGAAAGAGTTCGGGTCTTAGGAGGTTAAGTTGAGTACATTCAACAGAATTAGAATTTAAGGTGAAATGAAGTTTTGTGTAGTGTACTCTTTGACTTTTATTTATGTAAAGAAGTCAAATCAGTACTTGAGCTTTTCTAAAACAAGGATCTGTACTTCTACTTAATGTAAGTGAAAAATGACTGTGCTTTTGCCACCTCTGCTCTCACTGGCTTTTCTTGGCATTTCAAAGTAATCTGTCAGCAATGCTATATTAGTGTGAAGTGCTTCATTTAGTTTGGGAAGTGGCAGTGATTGGGATCTGCACGGATGAGTAAGTTTCAGTGAAAAAGAACAGCTCAGAGTACCATTTTAATTGTTTATTTTGCAAATGTAAACTTAGTTTGAAATTCAAAATTGTGAGCTCAGAGGATGCCCATTTTTATCTGTGTGAACATATTTTGTGTTATAGGTCTTCCAGAGTGTGAGAGTAGTGTTCCCAATGCAATGTTGTTGTTAAAGTCATTGTAACTTTTTTATCATAGCAATCAAAAACCTGGCCACTTTGCACATGGAAACAGACACTAAAAGGAGTGTGTGTTTCTTTCATTTCCTTATATCTTAGTTCCTTTTTTGTTATCCATCTCTGGGTCTTGTACAGCTCATACTTGTCATTATCCTGACATTTTGACCATTTGATCTCATCACAGAGCAAGTAAAACAACATGCCTTGGTGCTTTTGTGTATTATTGCGCTAGCATGCATGGGACTTACATGGATTGTTATGGTAGTGCATTGTGTAGCAATCTGCTGAGAGCAGATTCAATTAAATTTGAATATGTAGCATTTCATCTCAAGCTCTGTTAAATCTAATAGCTGTATTATGTAAATGCTGATTAATTCCAATGTCTGCAGAAAGTTGGGCCCATTTGTTGCTCAAAGACAGATGTTTATAGTTTTGCCTCTGTACACCACCACAATGGATTTTAAGACATGACAATCAATGTGTAACTGAAGTGCAGGCTTTCACCTTTAATTTTTATATTTTCAGACTCAAACTAACATAATTGTAAATATAAGGATTGTTTGTAATACTTGGATGAGAATCACTGCAATCAATGGCTGCCTAAAGTTATCATCAAATGCACTGCCAGACCTTTACTGTAGCCACCTTCAGTTGCTGCTTATTTGTGGGTGGTTCTGCATTCAGTTTTTCATTATTTTTTTCCTCTCTCTCTGTAAGGTTTATTTTGTTTTAGCCTAATCACTTGCACTGCCATCTCTTTGGGTGTCTTTTTAAAAATTACAGTGGAAAACTATAAAATACAAATTCAAGACGTCAGATATCAACTCCAGCTGTTATATCTGCTTATTGGTCATAATATATTGAGGCAACAGGCCTTCACTCAATTATACAATTAATTTTGTGGGGGACAGTAATCTGCTGTGGTGATGTACAGAAGGAAAACTACAAAACTGCAAAAGTTTGTCCAACAAATTATCGATGTAACGTATTAGCATAGAATTTTTCAGCTGTGTCTTTATCATGTATATATCATTTTTTATTATGTTTGCAAAGAAAAACAAACAAACAAATAAACAGCTTTTATTTGCATATGTATTCGACTACATTGTCCTAATTTACAGCAATAACACTTCTTCCAGTTGGGCCACTATGAAATAAGTACTCCGAAATTTCCGTCTCTTCAATAACTCATGAATAGAGTTTTTGTCTTCAGTGCAATACATACTGAACACATGATTAATCTTCACAACCCAGTTTAAATGCCGTGTTTGTTTGCCAGTTTTCACCCCTTGCAAATCCCCACCCTCGAGTGCTTTGAAGCGTGTACCAGATATTGATTTTTCTATGGCACAAGAAAATGAGCGGGAGTTTGTCATTATTTTAATTATAAACATCCAAAGTATCCTTAATGATGCCACACCGAGAGTCACTGAATGTTCTTCCGACCCTCACTGTAGCAAACTTTTATTATACCACCAGATGCATACAGCCCTGCATGGGGGCACATCTTCAGATCTGGCACCAAAAACAAAAGTTTCTGTGGATTCTGGCAGCTATTACTGGCATTAAATGTACAATGTTCCAACAGACACACAGTCGGATATGTAGAATAGAGATGATGAAAAAACAAAATGTATAGTTTGGGACTGGCTAAGCACTGCAGCTGATGGCAGATCCACAGTTGGTACACCCACCCACCACCAGGAGAGCAAAAAGTTGGCCGTGTTTGAATACAATGGATGATAGCAGCTGTAATGGGAATGAAAAAAAATTATCCATAATAAATTCATAGACACGTTTTCTATTTCATTCTATTGTATTTCAAGTTAACACTTAAACATCACTCAGAACAATAATACAAGGTATCTACTTTTTAAATTTAATTCACTACAAGCAAGAAAAGTTTGAATGAGTCACCAGCTGAAGACCAAAGAGAGGACTGAGGACTTTGATGACACGTGCAATTACAGCAAAACAAAATATATTCCATAGATTTGGGCTTAACTGCCTTGAATAAAGGACACCTACTGAAATAAAAGGTCTGATTTTTATGCAAATTCTATTCACAAACTGGAAACAAGTACTATACCTCTAAACTGTACACTGAGCTTCACTGATGAGTTATGTCAGAAATTGGACCTGTAATAACACTTAGCACTACAGCAAAGGAAAAAGTTAATCTAGTCCAGGTTAGCAAAGACTACTATTTATAGGGATTTACATAACCCATACTCATGTACATAAGACATTACTTCAGAACTATTAAGCTTAAAGGTGTTATGATGCCTAACTCGTCATGTATAAAATTCCCTGAAGTAAATCAGTTCTGCAGGACAGTCCAATTATAACGTCCCTTCATGTATTCAGCTGCTTTTTTACTCATCAATATATAACAGTCAGAGCATATGCATGTTAACAGTCCCGTAAGCAGTAAGGAGTAAAAGAGATGGGTGTAAATTGTGCCTGTAGATGACTGTACAAATTGTTTGTCTGCATTACATAGCAATCCAAATTTGAGTCTGGTTTCCTACAATATAAACTAATCTTTAACATACTAGAGTTGCCACAACCAATTTATACAAAAAAAACTATTCAAAAGCTTTGGCAGTGCAGATTTAGCTGGGTTTGATATACAGATGAACAACTTCATCCGGGCGTCTTTACATTTTTCTGAAAATGTGTTTTGCTAATTTAAATCAGCTGCATATGAGCATAATTTAAAAAAAGATAAAGGTTGGCTTGCAACTCACACAGAGCTGCCAGCTTCCCCTTGACTGTTTGTGCCTCTGTTCTTACTTGCTCTCCTCTGCCCTGTCTGCTTGTATATTTGGGCACTTCAGTGTTTATTCGAGTGCTACCAGTTCCCAGCAACCGAAACATGAATTCATCCTCAGAGTCACTACTCTCACTAAAAGTAATAGAAGGTAATAAACTGTCAACACTCAAATGGGTGATTGTGACTGTTGGTGAGGCAGGGGAGTGATGGGACAAACTACGAAGAAGAGAGCTGTTGGGGCTGTGGTGTAATTAGAGAGCTGTAGTGCCGCTCACCTGCATGTCGGCCTTGCAGATTTGGGCCGTGTTGGCTCGCTAAGTAAGTATTTGCACGCAAACTGGTGTTATACGATCCATCCCAGTGTCAAGCGCTGCCATAACTTTAAAAATTGAAGAGGAGGCGGTTCTCTCGCGGCTCTCATCTAGCAGTTTGATTCAGATTTTATTATCTGTGCTTGGTTCTATAATAAGCAGGAACTGTCCTGTCCGATTAGGCATGCTCGGCGGCGCTCTTCGCCACCCCCTGACTTGCTCCACCTCCACCACCCACATCCAACTTCTTGCTAAGGAAAAAGGAGGAGGAGGATGCCCCCCAAAAATCTTCATTTTCTTGCTCCCTCACGCTCTTTTTGTCTGCTTGGGTAGGGAAGAGGAGGGGAGTTGCCCCTTCAAACTTAACCCGTTATTTGCTGTAATATTTCCCTATTTTTTCCTCACCCTTCCATTTTTATATGTCTCCATATTTGGCCTCTGCTGGGCTAATCAAGTCCAATCTTTACACCAGCAAGTTAGCCCCTTTCACGTTACCTTTATTACCAGCTTGTCATGAAAGTTGGGGATGGTCTCAAATAAAAAAATAAATACAAGTAACTGAAACATTTAATAAAGAAAAAAAATTTACATTACCTGAGCTCTGAGCTTATAAAAATCCTGAATAAATTCAAACCTGCACATCCAATTCTTGGTTTTTAAAACATAAACATGTTGTACAATCATTCCAGCACAGAAAAATAAGAGTTCAAAGAAATAATTAAAACTCCCAAAGGTCAACAGATATTGATAAACTATTGACCACAACTGTAAATGGTCGTGTTTATTTGTCTGTCAGCGGTCACCCATTGATTAGTAATACATTTCATGATACATACATGTTACTTCTTACACTTGTAAAAAAAGAAAAATGTACATTTACATGTTTTTTTACTATACAAGCTACTGAAAATGTATAAAAACGATACATCATGGGAAAAGCCTTCATCTTCCAGCTGATCATTATCATCAGTTTAATTTATTATAGATTGAAAAAGAATTTTTATTTACAACTCCCACTGGAATATATATATATATATATATATATATATATATATATATATATATATATATATATATATGTATCATACAATCTGCTGCCCTCTGAGTTATGATCAAATCCCTAAGGTCTTTACATTGGTGTCTGTGTGCTTGTGCACAATGTGTCACTTTGTGGATGAACATCTTTTGTTGAACCTTGTAAAATGTAAACAGCCATTCAATATTCATCAACCTATGTTGCATTCAAAAATGCCTTATATGCACAAATTTAATTCTGCAAATTTTCATTCAATTGAAAGATTTTTTCGGTGTGTGAAAGCTTATTTATTAGGTGTTATTCACAGATTTCAAATATGCTATTTCAGTATTCATTTTTATATTAATAAATCTGATTCCTGCTTTTCCCTGTAGAATAAAGTGTTGCTGCCTGGGCCTAGACTTGTGTTAGTCCTTGGCTAAAAGTGCTATATATATAAATGAATCTGATGAAATATCTGTGAGCCTCTTTCTTCAGCAGTCTGAGGCTGTATTGCCTGAGGCAACCAGGCAAGCTGCTGCTGATGAGCAGGATCTACACCAGGATTCACATCTTTATATTTGTAAGCTACACCAGTTCCTGGTCAGCATTTTATGAGGCCAAACATAATGCTACAATAGACAAAATGTGTCTCGCAAAACTAAACGACAACAATGTGGCATTACCTTCCGCACATTTTGTTTATGTAATTTTTTTTCACAGAACCATAAAATCGACCCAGGACTCATTTCCAGTAAATAGGACAAGTGTTGCATATGCTGTCTGCACATTTTGGGAGGGTGGGTTATGCAAGCCTCCTTTCACTGCTAATTCCATCAAAGCTTTGGGAACAGTTCTAATTGGGCGTCTCTATTTTTGGTTGTCTTCCAGCCCTGTTTTGCTGCCTTTGAGAAAAGGCAGCGCAGCGAATGTAAAGCTGTGTGATAACAGGGCCATTCGCCACAGTACTGAGTTTGACCCTACAACCAGCCTCCATGACGGATGTGAGATGATTCCTAGCCCTCGAGCTCAGCACGACACACTCAGCACAACTCAAATACACTCCCAATCTCTCATTTTCCTGTGTTCACTGTCTAATTCTCTCTCTCTCTCTTTCCCTCTCCCTCTCTCTGTCACTCGCTGTTACTTTACCAATTGACTCAGGGCTTTATGCTGTCTATTTAAAGCTGCTGCCATAACCACCTACTGCTGCTTTAAGAAGTGGTGACTCACCTAAACAGATCAACCCAGTTGTGTGTGTGTGTGTGTGTACGTGTGTATATATGTGTGATGTGTGTGTGTATATGTGGGAGGGGATGTTTTATCATCTTAGCTTTACTTTTCTTGGGCATTTCTGTTTGGTGACAAGTACAGCTGTTGTATAATGATAGCGCTTGTCAGCAAAGCAGTATCTGCAGGATCCCCAGATTAATGCAGATGCCCACACGCGCGCACACACACAAGTGCACACACACACTTAAATGCAATTTGTGCACTTAGTGCTACTGAGTTATGTGTTATTCCTGGTGCATTCAGGGGACATCCAGTTTATGGGAAAAGCAAATGAGCAAATTTGCATTTTTTCTACTTTGCTTAGTAATGGGGCATGTGTAAGAGACTATTTAAGTGCAAAATGAAGTGTGAGTGAAAATTGCATGTCTGCAAAGAGTAGGTATTGCTGCCAATTAGAAAGAGATAGGGCAATACATCTGTGGCAAGAGCTTACAAGCAGCCAGCCTGAGCAGTTTTTACTGCCATGGTTTTGAGTCTCCTCCTCACTTCTCTGCATTATTAAATAATTCCTGAATAATTCACAGCCCTACGTATCAAACAAATATTTTTGCAACTTGCACCTTCAGAAAGGTGAGTTGAGAACTACTGCACAATGTTAAGTACCATAGGAGTGAAATCGTTATTGTTATTGTTTATAACCTTACCCCTGTGTCCAGCTCCAAGCAACACTTTACTGTAAATGCCCTGTTTTTACTGTTAAATTTCCTAAATATCCTACACATTACGATCATTTATGTTAATAATGTCTATTTAATTCAGTCATATCCCTACAATACATATAGGTTTTTTCTTCTTCTCTTATTTCAGGTGCTCTTTATTTGTTAGATTGTTATGGAGGATGAGACAAATACAGTTAGATTTGGGTTGACTTACTGTTTTGATGAATGTTATTTGATATGAATCTCATTACCACAAGTAATAATGGTAAAGTGAGTTGCTACAGTATGTTGCCATGCAAATGTATGGTGAAGATTTTCAGACCCTGCCTGAGCGATGATAGGTGACATCTAAATCCCAGCGATGACGCCACAATGTCATGGCAGGCAAGGACCGACTTGTGTGCTGATTTGTTAGTCATGCTTTGATGCACAGTTTAAAGAGGACTCCAGGAAGCCTGTCCAATGCGCATGTGCACGTTACGCACACACGGACAAACCCACATTTTCTGCACGTTTGCACAAAATAACACACAGACTCTGAGAGCATAAAGGGAAAGTGGCTGCATCATTTGCTAGTCTGACATGAAGCATTGATTATGTGCTTTCATAAGGTGATTTCAGAACAGTTTTTTGTGTACTGATTCATAAACATGGTTATTTTACAATATTTAAAAAAAATACCCCAAAAACCAATGTCCCCGAAAAGAAAAGAAAAATTATGGGCTCTTAATAAAAGCTAATAAATGCTAATATAATAATAGTTATATATTTATTATACTGCAGTCCCCTTATTCATTTCTGTACAAATGAAATGGGTAAATGTAAGTCCCTGTGTAAGCTACAACATAGTGTGTGATGTAGTTAATGGCTTCCCCTAAAATGCTTTTCAAAATTGTTCATTTTTTAAAGATCACATTTCAGTTTTATGTACATTTAAGAATTCTTCATCTACGGTAAAATTACTAAAATAACTTGTCCAGTGCATGTAGTAAAAAAGGTTTACAGCAATCATAATTTCTTGGATAATTAGTTGTTAAAGGAAAGACAGGAACATTGATCAGTAACAGCAAAGGACCTTTTTACCATCAGAAAACGATATTTTAGTTAGAAATGTATTTTATAACGAAATGAATTTTAATTTGATTTCAACAAGCCTAGTCTCTTCTCTTCTAATATGAAACTCTGCAATGTAGAAGTCGACCATCACTGCGAGAAACAGTTAAAAAGTCAAACAACTACTCTAAAATACAGAGATAGATGTTATTTTCTTATAATGTCTTAAAAAGAAAATTAACATTAACAACAATTTTCTTATCGGTAGATTTTTAGTAATCCTTCTCTTCAGGTCTAACAGTATTTTTTTTTTATATTTCTTTTTTTAAGATAAAAAAAACAGAGTTTAAAAAATAAAATACTTAAATACTTACGTAAAAAAACTGGTAAGGCAGCGAATTACCAGCAAAATACTCAAAAGCACTTTTCTTTGATACACCACAATATAATGTTATATACTATTGTTAAAAACTCTAATATTAAAAGACTAAAATAGGAACCTTTTTATTTTTTGCTTAAAAGACATCCGAGCCCCACATATATATTTACAACATTTGCTTTGATTTTTCTAATCGGTTTATATATATATTTTTAATTTACTTTTCTTTTAGTTCAAAGCTTTAAAAAATATTCCTTTTGGATTCATTTCCGTATGTAAAGTTATATTTATTAATACTATAAACAACATATTTTTATAAGTTTGCAGATAAATAACCAAAAGTGAAACTACATTCAAAATTTCAACTTTTTCTCGCAGGCCAGTGTGTACGTGAACTGTACTGGCTAAATGCCAACAATTTGCAAGCGGAGCTCTACACGGTCCATTTATTAGAAAGGTGCTGGCTCATTATTTAGCAAGACGGAGTGAAGGAACTCTAGCAAGCACTCCGCAGCTGTCGGTGCTCTGTCTTCACATGCAATAAAGTTTGTTGCCTCATGTGGGGGATCTCTCCCTCTTTTTGAAGTAGACTTTTTTGGTCCATAATTTATACATTTACCTTACTTGCTTCTGCGTGCGTTGGCCTCCTGCATTTTTTAAAGGCCGGGTATTGAGGGATTTTCTGTCATGCTCTCTTGCTTTGTTCTGATCACGCAAGCTGCAGTCATCCCACATACAGGAACACTGGCAAACACGGGCCTCGCTCGTGCCAGGAAGCTGAAAAGGAAACACACAGGCGCATACATGCATACATACAGAAGCAGCCTTATGCTAACAAATAGTCAACATACGTACAGAGAGGAAGGCCCACTCTCTCCTCTGACTCTGGGACAGACTGTCTCGTTCCATTGCGTGAGGGTTTTTCACACAAACTAAGCCATCCATGTGTGTCTCAGCAAGTGAAGGGGTGTTGAATCTTCCTCTCACACCCATGCATGCGAAAGCAGTCTATCTCCTCTGCTCCCTGTGGAGAACACATGGCAGACAAAAATAGAGAAAGAGGGAGAGCCCGAGATGAACAGATTAAGAAAACACAGAGATAGTTCCTGGATAAAGTTCTGCTTCTGAATAACTCTCTTGCTTTGTACAACAGTACCTCACACAAGGTACATCACTTAAAAACACACACTAACACACAAACACAAAAAAACTTGCACTGTACATAACATATACAGTCATCACACCTCATACATTTTAAGTGTTTTATTGTAAATACATTGTGGAATGACAGGACATATTTTCCAGTCTTATGGGATGGATGTTTAGGTTAACTTTCACAATTTTTCTGTCAATAAGAATTGAATTAAATCATTCTAGCTTACACCAATGAATACATAAATATGTATTTTCTTTTACTAAAAACTTCACTAAAAACTTTACTCAAAGATATTTTCAACAGATCAACTCACATTTATGTGATTCAATCAACTGATATTTATCTGACTAATATTAAACATAATTATAGGCAGTGTTCAACTGCAGCAGGTTTGGCACAGACTTAGAAAAAACAAGCAAACAATTAAATTAACTATACGGGTTAAATTTTCTCTCCACCAAAAAATATCTTATACATTTCTAAAACTGTTCAGTTGCTTTTCTGCCATTTGGATTCAAAAGTGAAGCTTAACCCGTACAGTCAAAATAAATTTTATAATAATAATGTTATCTCTTAATAGTAATAAACTGCAAACTTTTTAATGTTATGTGTTGGTCACAATGTACACTGATAACAGTTATAACACTTAATCTAATAATAATTAATAATAATTAATCTACCCTACATCCCCCAGAAGAAAAAGTAAAATATTTACAGGTAAAAGATTATTAAAGTATAAAACCTAAATCGATATCTTGTGTTCTTTTAAAATCTTTATGCACAGACAATTTTGGTTGTAAAGAGGTCGCCCTCCTTCAAAATTAAACTTAAGGGTCCTCATTCTTGTTTGATGTAACATTTCTTTTAATTGCTTCTCTCTTTTTTCACCTCCATGCCACTATTTAAATGTGTCAAATCAAAAGAAAAAAAATATTCAAATGAAAGTTCTAATTTAAGTTAAAACAACTACTCTGTGCAAATAAATACAACCACTTATGTAAAAATGCAGGCTGAAAATTATTCCGTTCAATTCAATTTAATTCATTTTAGATTTTTTTAGTGTCAAATCAGAACATCAGTCGCTTTAAGGGGATTCATCTTGTAAGGTAAAAACCCTACAACAAGTAACAATAAGTAATAATAAATATTATTGAGGGTTTTTATGGATTATTATTTTCTGATTCTTATTTACAAAAGGTAAATAAATGTAAGCCGTTTCTCACCTTTGATCCCAAACTTACTAAATACATATTTTAATAATAAAAAAAATATTCTAACTTAGGTTACAGTATATTAATGCTTTAATTTAGTTAGACATAGTTAGACATAAAAAGTTAAAATAATACTACCCTATTTTTAAAATAATTTCTAATCATATTTCTTCTCCTACTACAATTAAAATGTGATACATTCATTAGGCTCAGTTAATGAGCTCATATTAAAATAGAACAACTGGCAGGTGTTGGACTCATTATTTTGATTCATTATTTTGACATTTTGATTGAAGGTATTCAACAGAAGTACAAACTTTTCTTACTGTCCAGAGAAAGTCCCCTGACGGACAGAGACACCCACTCCTCATCTCTTGGTCTTTCTCTCTCTCCCTCCTTCATGTGCTGTCATCTAGATTCCCTCCCTTACATGTAAATTTAGGTCAGACCACAGTCTCCTCTCCAGGCTTCAGAGGAAAATGTGGAAATGGATCGTTTCACACCAGTTAATCTGATTGAAAGAGAGAGAGGGAGACGCGAAAACAACAGGGTCTAATGTGAAGAACAAAGGAGGGAAGAGGAGAACTAAGTAGTGGATGTTAGCACAAAAAAGATAAGGGAAGATGCGAGTAAATGGAAATAGAGGGGGAAAAACTGGGGCTATGCACAAATGAAGAAAGTACATATGAGGTGATGAGAAGAATGATGAGAGTAGGCACGAGACGAGATAGGGACAGAAAGATGGGTAGCAAACAACAGAAGGAAAGAGGAGGAGCACAGAGAGGAGAAGAAGAAGGGAGGGGAGGGTAAAGAAGAAGAGCAGGGATGGGAAAGAGAAGAAGACAGGAGTATGCCACTCACGTCTGATCTTAGTGCTTTTTGCCAGCATCTCAGCTCTGAGTGCTGGCAGCTCGCATGCTAACAGACAGGCCATATGGCTTCATTATGAGACACCCCCACCCCCCAAAACACACGCACAAACAAGGACATACCACTCTCAGCAAACTCATAACCATACACACACTCAACAACCAGGCACACGTACACAAACACTACATACACGCAGGTGCAAACACTTGCAGGGTGAAGAGGAGGTGTGTGACGAATTGAATGAAAGGAGCGAAGAGGAGGATGTAATGGAACGTTGAGTTTTTCTACCTTCGGGAGCTCCCCGGGAGAGCAGAGCCGGCCCAATTACTGAGACTAACTTGGACACACACTCGCACATGTTCAAGTTACACACTCGGTCACACACACCCGATTTCAATCTGAGGGAACTGGGAGAATATAATCATTATTATCAGATACAGGGAGAGCAAATATTTGGAATAAAGAAGTGCAAATCACAGTCTTTATACAGATGTAGCAACTCGTCTATCTGCGCACGCACACACACACACTCATACACAGACTTCAATGGGATGCCAAAGAAACAGCCGTACAGCTGTAAAGACATTTGGAAACAAGGGGTCGCCTAGATAGGTTGCACTTACGGTTGTGTAAACCAGCTGACAGACATTAGCTTTATTAGTATCATGAACCAGGGACTGGTTGTTCCTGGTCAAGCGTTCCAAGAGGTCAGGCTTTGTGCTTGGTGTAGTCCCTCACTAAGGGTCCATGTACGTGTTGTGGGAGTTTCTACTCTATCACAAGGATGTCTTATCATCCTTTCTAGGAAAGAAAACATGTATTCTTTGAAATGTTGCTAAGTAGGTTCTAGAGGTTGCTGCTAGTGACCAGTTGAAATTGGTCGCAAACAAAGTGCTGTGCCAAAAACCTCCTTGTGAGTCCTTTTGTTGTTAATTCTGGGTGCCATAATTGCCCATCGTTTGGATGGAAGTGGATGGAAGTAATTGCCCATTGGATTTGTCTGCAAATACTTGCTAACTACTAGCCAAACAATGCAAATTGGAATTGGAGACCTTCAAATTACAAACTTCAAATTTCAAATTTTGCCTCACAGAACAAATTTAGAGAATGCATGTCTTTGGAAAAGGTTTAGTTTTGTTAGTTTAACAGTAATAAGCTAAAAATAGTCATAGGTGTTATACTGGTTATATAAAGTTTTCCTCGAAGTCCCATATTTCTCTCCCTCTGACTTTTACAGCCTTTTGCGTGGAAAGATCACTGAAACAAATGCATTTTATCCTTCTGTTTCTCATATTGTTGTCCAGCCAGACAGACAGTGTTAATGATCTGTAGTTAATTGCATTTTTAATAAATATTTGATTATTGCAAGATCATTTACGTCTGTTGTCTGTTACTGCTCTTTTGTATTCAGAATATTATTTTGGAATTAGCAGGAAAACCAAGGTATTTAATGGCTTTAACAGAATCCTGCAGAGCAGCAGGCAGACATTTTTATCAGATGATGCGGTAAGTATGGATTTTTCTGTGGTTTCCTATTACAGTACACACTGGCTTATTGAATTCAACTGAGCATGTAATCCTGGAATTGCTGACTCCTCTTCATTTCAAATCACTTTGTAATTCACTTGACATTATTAGATAGCAAGACATATGTTATTCTAATATAATGACTTATTTGAGTAGCTTGAAAACACATCAGTGGGACATTTTGATGGCACTGCATTGACTTTACTTAGCGATTGTCTATAAGTGCACAGGCCTGTGATGCAATGTGGCTGCAGACACAAACAAAACACACATGTATGGTGGAACGATTTATTCTAGGTCAGGTTTATATTTCTTTGTGGAATAAGAAAACATGGCATCAAAGTATTCTGTACATTTTGTATAGAGTTTAAGCACAAGGCATCTGTACAACGGATTTTTTTGGAGACAGTAATTGATTAAAAAAATGAATGTCAGTTTGATTTTGTTTCATTGTTCTGCACAGTACAACTACAAAGGGAAAGCATTAAAAGTGTTTTCACACAAAAACGGTACAAACTGAACATTCACTTTAATTGCGCTCTTTGACAATGTCGAACACTTTACTGACCCTCTGCCTCCATTGTTCAGGTTAATTCATCTGGGCCAAGTTATAGGAACAGATGAACTGAAGCTGATGAAAAGAGAATGGAGCCCTGCATTCTCAATCACCACGGGACGGGTACTCTCATGGTTCAGGGTGGGGAGGAGGTGCCTGTTGCCAGGATACTGGCCCATTCCAGTCCAGAGATCCCGCTGTTATATTGGACAACACGCTTGACCCTCTGGCGACCCCAAATTGGCCCCTGACCGGAGTAGTCACACCTAATCAATGCAGCCATGCACATGGTGACTCAGTTAAAGGTTGGTGCTGCCTACCTGCTGGTAGCACAGAGCAGGACTATAGATCAGTGTCATACAAAGTGACATCTGCAACTGTTTAAAATCACATTTACTATAATTGCTCTTTGATGTGTTGTCATGAACATGACATGTGGCATTTGAAAAATTTTAAGTGGTTCCAATTCCGTTAAAGATTTTGAAAGTGGCAAAATAAATCACGGGGAAAGTGTGTTATATATCTTTATTGTATACAACGCAGTGCGTGCTGTAGTTACTGTATATTTACAGCTCTGCTTATTGTGTAGCCACTTATTTTTCCGTGTCATATTCTGTAGTCTTAAGGGTTAAACTGGATGCTGGTTTTGTTACATGTCGATGCACTATTTATGTGCCCTAAAAAATACAAGACACAAACTATAAGTATGATCCTTTGTCAAGGCCAAAATGCCAAAAAATAATAATCTTAGAAAAGAAATGGATAAAAAAGAAAAAATTAATTGATGGACAGTTGAAAAAAACATTTTTTTTCTTTGTTGGGTGAACAACTGACTCCTCATAACAGCCTGTAGTCCCCATCTGGCCATGAATAGCTCACAGTAACTGAGAATATTTGGGGATTTCCACTCACTTTTGGCAAGAAAATATAGTATATTCATTCAATATGGAATCATTCACCCTTCAAAGACCAAATATAGTGTAGTGTTGGGTGTGGAAGAGTATAAAACCCTGCCTCTCGATCTGGCCTGTCGTTGGTCTGTCAACAAATACAAACCACGCTAATCCCACGGATTCTTCGTTCTGGGGCCTGACATAAGGAGAATTATGACGACATGTCCAGTGATCGCTGAGATTGCTTCGGTGCGGCCAGCTGTCTCAGACACTTCAAACTGGTCAGGCTTTGTAACACAACGCACATTTTTAGAAAAGCAAATCAGAGAAAAAAAATCGTATTCCTACGCACATGAGTTCAGAGGAAAATTAACATGTAATTAATCTAAGACTCTTTGGGTGCTGATCAGTAGAAAAACTCAAGAAAACTAAAGAACCTAAAATCAGTTGTATTTTAATGCAAAGTCTATGAATCCTGAGTCAAAACCTATTTGAAATATTTCAGCATAAAATAATTTGTCTCTTTAATGGTTTACTCGTTGCTATTACATCTTTGATTGTAGATTGATCTGTCAATAAATATGCCTTAATGGAATACAGAAGAATTTTACTGTTATAGTTTTGCATATATATCTAAAATGTCAATTTTCATTTAAACTGTGCCATTACATATAACATGCAGATCACAACGATGCATGAACCATTTTTAATCCACGTCTACTGTTTGTGTAAGTCTGTGTGCCCATTTCTATTGATGTGATGCTATTTCTGAGTTTTGGGTTAACTCAGCAGCGTCAACATTATTTCACCCAATTATTGGGTTCAGCCCTGCTTAATCTACGTGAGTACAAAAACATAAATAAATTGTGTTATAGATACTCCTTTTTAACAATTAATCAATGGGTTACCGAGCCATTATGGTTCCACAGGGAATATACACAGGGTTCACCACAATAACAAATCATGGAAGGGTTTGAAAGTATAATAAATATCCAACTTCAAAAAAGTCATGAATCTTTTAATCATAAAACACACTTAATTGGGACTATGGAGAAACACTAAAAGGTTTACTATAATTATTAACAGACTGAAATATTTGTTTAAAAAAAAGGTTTTTGTTGTGGCTCTATGCTCATTATAGGACGTTTCCTGGGTCTGCATGGGATAGTTTGCTCCACAAAGAAGCTTTAACTTATTCTGACTGAAAAAACAAAGTACAGAATAAAAAGAGAGGCGCTGGCAGGGAAAATCTGGCAGAAATCAGATCTGTTTGGATAAACACAACATGCATAAGCGCTACTCCATATTGACTTCGTCCAAAATACCACAGCACTGTAAAGGCCTGGCAAGGATCCAGCTTGTTCACACTGGAAAAAGCACAGGAAAAAAAAATCTTCACCTGGCAAAAAACCACCAAAAAACAAAACCCAGGCCTGGCTTGTTTTAAAGTCCTCTTTTGTTTTTGATATTTTCTTTCTCTTTTTTCAAAAATGGAACTTTAGCACTTTTCAATTACTTTTCTTCTTTTTGCCATTTTTACTTTAAACTTAATACAGTTATCATGATACAGTTCACTTTCAGTCATTTACAGTGTAATTCTGTTATGTGAATGAGGTACTCCAACACTAGATAGTTTAACATATTGCTTATTTGTTATTGCAGGTGCTCAGATATAGGGATAGTGGGGAAAAAGGAAAACTTGTAAGTAAATTGGTCACTGATTTTGTTTTTGTGACATACCATTTACCTACAGGATTTTACTGGGACCAGAACTGAAGGTTTGGTTAAAACAGGGTGTTAAAGCTGAAGTGTACGAGTAAATCAACATTTGACTTTACAGCCTCTGTACGTGATTACCAATTATCTAATTTTGTATCTACGGGGTGATTTGAAGAAAACCCCTGTCAGTATCCAAGCATTTTCTGATACAGCCACAAAAATTCAGTGAAGAATATACAAAAACATAAAACTTAAACACCACCATTCTCATCTTTATGTCCCCAACATTAATATTTCTGTTAGCACTCACAAAGACACAGAGAGGGGAAAAACAGGAATTGCTGAATGTGGTAAAGTTTGCCGAGAGAGCTTTGCTTTAATTAAATTTCTATTGGGAGAAGAGTAAACTGCTTCTTCCATTGGAACCACAGTCCTCCTGCTTTTCATTGGAACCTTACTGTTGATCTCGCCTAGTTGTGCAGGACTGTTATTGCACCTGCATTTTATTCCCAGATATAATTTATCAGCATAAATCTGCCAGTCTATTGGAATGATTAGAAGGGTTGTCTTGGCCACTGAAGCTACTGAACCCACCCACTTTGCCAGCTAACCAATTTATTCACCTGACCACAGCACCTTTAGTCACATAAATCTGCTGGACTGTTTTGCTTATGCTTTGTGCCTCTTTTTACTACACGTGTGACTCTTTGTGTAGTTTTGTGCTAATGTTTATTTGCATGCATGCAAACGTGCACTTCTTGTATGCATGACTCAGCCCACATGTCTGTTTTTAAGCATCTCTTCTTAGAGACAGATAAGAGGTTTCTTGATTCGGGGTGTGCTGTGCACATCCATCAGAGCAGCGGTCTTGTTTCCCAGTGATTTAAGACTTAAGGAAAGCGGCCCTGCTTGCCACTGTACTGTGACCAGGATCTTTCTATCACCTGCTGAAACTGTATTGCACAATGTTTGGTTACTCTTACGTGGTGCTCCAATGCTGCCAAATAAAAAACACAGAAAGTTTGATTTTTAAGGATATTTAAAATTCTTGCAAAATTATTTTGGTCATTTTAAACCTTAATTGCAGAAACATTTTAATAGTAGTATGAAATTATATCCAACCAAAAAATTTATTGAGTTCATGATTAAAAAAATAATAATAATAATTTATACTCACACATAAGTTTTCAAATGGTATCTGTTTCAAGTAACATCAGCATTACACTATATTGAGAATATAGCCGAATTGTCCTCAACTCCTTCGGGCTTGGATTTTTTTTTTTTTTCTTTTTGGAGTGCCGGCTGTCCATTTGCACAAAGCGGATTTTGCATCAGCCAGCTTAGAAGTGAGCATTGCTTTGAAGTGCTCTAATCCTTCCTCTACCTTCAGACAACCTTTCCTGATCCACAGCAGAGTCACAGTGCCAGCTAACTGCACTGGCAGGATTGTCCATAGCATTTACCCTCAGATATATGTGCATTCATAAAAGTAGGCGTATTCTTTAAATGTGCTTGTAATTCCTAAATACACAAGAAAAAAAATGCATGGAACAGCACATAGCCATGCAAACACAGAGATTCGTCTATTTTTCCCCCAACGTATGTATTTAAACTAAAAAGTACTTTGATAATATTCATGGAAAAATTATTTTGTACAAGTCATTTGCCTATATTATATTCTGTTTCATTTGTATCTTAATAACAGAATACAGTATTATTTTTTAACCATGAAATGCAGTAAAAACATTTTTCCATTTCCTTCCTGTTATTTTATTCATCTTAACATTTATCTTGTCACATTTTGATGAGTCCTAATTCAGACATTACTATGTAGGCTTTAAGGAGTGCAGGATTTGTATGAATTGTTTTAAATTAGTTTTACCAACTTTTCCAGGAAGGCAACTACTTAATTTGGAGTTGCTTTGATTTGAATTTATTTTACAAGTCATCAAGACACTACCCTAAACAAAGAATCACTGAAGATTATGAATTTACATAAGCACACATTTCCATATGCATATGAATGTAAACAAGCACATGGTGTACACTTCAGTCTTCTTCATAAATATCCACAACTACGTGTATACACAAAAAGCATTCAGAAATCTTACATTTGATCCAGCCGAAGGCCTCAAATTCAGTCTCAGTGAAAGTCTGCTCTTAACTGAAGAGGCAGTGCTATCAGAGTGGGTGGCATAACCAAGCTGACAGCCCGATGTAGACTGCTGCTCTTTATTTGCCAGACAGAGATCAGCAGTTTCCAATTTCCTCTTTGCTCCACACTTGAGCCCACACACTACCAAGAAGCCCTTCAACAACAAAGGCAAACTTGTTTGAGTGAGGAAGATAACTAACAATCGGACAGAGGGGTGGATTATCCAATCGTAACTGTTGTTGTTGGTGGGTGGTCTATCTGTTTTTATACTCTGTTCTCTTTGGTTGAACGTTTGAACCAATCCTCTGCCAGATGGGGTCACTAAAGTCTCACCAACAGCACCCCTATTGGCCAGGGTTGTCTATGGAGTAACGGTGCTGAGAGGAGAACAATGACTTACATCAATAATACAGCAGGCCAATGCAGCGTGTGTATGCGTTCTGGTCGATATATTTCAATCCAGCTGTTCAGTAATACTGTAGGACTTGTGAAATATCCACATTCCTTTCAGTTTGCGTGCCTGACATGTATGCGGGTTATTGTAGGTGTGTATGCATGTGCGTGTGTCATTGCCTACCCAATGCTGGAACCAGACAGTGTATATTGGCTGGCTCTCGCTCCGTTCTCCGTGCGCCAGTTCTTCTTCTGAAAGGAATCTCAAGCTTTCAAGGCTTTTTTTTGTGTGTGAACTGCTCATCAAAGACCCTGAAAATGATATGCTGCTGGTTTTGAAGTCAATATGCCATTTTTACCTTAGATGAGACCTTGGTTTGTTGAGGTTCTGTAAATTTGTCCATTGTTTTTCTAAGAAATATTGATTTAAATTGTTTATACAGAATTTAGCCTGATGTTTATACTCCCCCATCATCCAGTGTTTTTAAAATCTGCACATTACCTTTCAGTTATGCTAAAAACATTCTTGTAAAAATTGGTGTCATCTTCATGACCCATTAAAGATGGTTAGAAATTGTAACATAAAAGCTATAACTCATAAAATCCAGAAATAGTTTCATAAAGTAAGACAAAATTCCAGTAAACGTAAATGTTGGCTATATTTTTATACAGTGCATTGGTGACTGTGTAACATTCATAATCTATAAAAAAAAATTAAGACGTAACCTCAGACCCTCTACTACCACCCCATCCCCCCCCCCCCCCCCCCCAAATATGACTGTGTATACCCTTTGTTGGATCACAATCCATGCCAGGAGAGGGTAGTCAATATGGTTGAGTTTTTCCTCCCATGCTGTGCTCTCTGAAGATTTGGCCAGACAGCCAGAGGAAAACTGGAAAGGGAAATTTTGGAAAGGGGGTGGGGTGAAAAGGAAAACACTGGCAAGACGATAGGGATGATGGAGCTAGCTTATCCCCAGAAAACATACAGAAGGTAAGATGACACATCTCCTCCCCCCCGAAACAATGAAGACTGCTTTGTCATTCCGCTAATTGGATGTGATTACAATATAACTGGGAGGGAATGATTCCACTCACTGGCAGGGGTGAATCTGGGTGCTTGTTCTACCACAAATTACCTCTTATTGAATTAATTTTCTTTGACTGAAAATTGGCAGAGAATCCATGTATCATCAAAGAGCATCACATCATTGTTTGGACACAACTGTGACAGTGGGTGGGATAATTCGTTGCTCACAAACAGAATACAACAAAAAAAAATGTAGCTGATACTTTAAATGAAGAAGCATCCCTCCGTACACATTATTTGCCTCTCTGAGCCTATAGGCAGACTTGCTGTTTCTTCATATTTGTAAATGTACACCGACTACAATGGACGTCATCGTGTTGTGATTCTGACCCATGAATACTCAGTGAATACTTGGACCATGACCATCTTTGAACCTGTCATATATTCTGATGTTTACTTGCACAGTTGTGACACTAGTGCTTTAACAATATCTCTTTACAGACATCTGAACATAAAAACACCTGCTGTATCACTCAAAGTGACCTTTGTGGTATTTCTCACAACCGTACAAGTGTCCAGGACCACATTATGCTATGATAAAACACGCAATGACAGGCAGACCCACAAGGTGAAAATAATATCAGTTACTGCTGCGTGTTGTCCTGTCAGACCCCATAACAATAGAAACTGTCGAAAATGTTTTGAAAAATGTCAAACACTAAAAAGACTGATACCATTACAAATGTCCAAGATGCAACTTTTCTTTTTTTTTTTTTTTTAAAAAAGCCATTGCTTTGCATTGCAAAAAATGTAAACTGTACAGGAGGAAAATTTACTCCTCTGTTTAATGTCTGTTAACAGTCTATGAGCCATAAAGGACATGGCTTGCTTTGCATCTTCCCATAATAGCTATAGATGAGCTGGCAAGTTTCTACTACTGTATGTTCGTAAAAACATTTTTTGTACATACTATATTTTTGACAGACTGGCGACCTGTCCAGGGAGTACCCTGCCTCTCCTGATATGGTAGCTGGAATAGGAAGAGAAGAGAATGGATGGATGGAGTATATTTTAACATATTTGAATAATATCAACACATAACAGTAAATCAAGTATAAAGACAAAAAAATATATATGTTAATTAAGTAGTTTACCATTTTATATTTCCCCAAGTCACCTCAAACGCTCTGCCCAGTTTGTTGTCAAACTGCTGTTCATCTCAGCTGTCAAAAGGCCCAGTGTGAAGCACCTACATGTAAATACTCTTAAGGAGGTTGTAATCCTTTGTGTAAGGAGTCTGGCATCTGAGTGATGATGGTGATACTGAGGTGAGTTGTTCAGGATATCCTGACCATTATTGTAGCTAGCTTCTGTTGTTTTTGCTGGTGTTAGCCAGTGAGACTAAAGTTTTCATTTTTCTGGAAATTAGCAAATAAACTCTCATACAATGTGAGCATGTAATCTTTTTATCAGAGGGAAAGTGTGATTTTTAGGACACTTGAACCCAACATTACCTGATTATAGCTTCGTTTATAGTTTATACCAACTCATTGCCAGCTGTCCATAGAGGGGAGAGTCTTTTGAAGTTCTCAGTAACCTTCTAATAGAAATCTTTTGAGGAATTGAGGGTTCAAGCTGCATTATTAAGGGAATAGCCTATTTAAGTGACAGATGTGTGTTAAGTGATCATTTAGCACCAAGTATGATCATTCTGGCTCCTAAAAAAGATGATGGTGACAGCCAAGATGCCAGACCAACAGCTGAATTTATTTAGTCTGAACCAGTTTAGTGCATTATCAATGTTGTGACTGAAAGGCATGGACACAGCTATTTTTGCAGCCGGCCTTGCTGCATTGCAAGTTTAACTTCTAAAGCACAAAACTTTGGAAGAAGCGTATTTGAAATAATCACACAAACGTGATTTACTCAGGTTTGAGAGAGGTAATCTGTGCTATATTTAAGCTAACTTAACATTTTGTGCCTGATGTGGCTGTGATAGTTACTGCCTGGAGTTTTGATTTATTTAGAAATCCAGTGGAAGGTGTTATTAGAACAATTGCGTAATTGGCAAGGCTGGATTGCTCAAAGCTAGGAGTCCTGTAGCTCCTCAGTGACTGCTCACACAAAGTGTTTAGAGCCAAGCCTCACATATTTCTAGTCCCCAGTGGTATTGTGATGGAACAAAACACAACTGAACTTAATGTTGAACGTCAAAGGGATTGGGAAACCCAACACAAGCCAGATACTGTATAAGGATGGCTTATATGCCATATAAAACTATCTGTCCAAAACAAACATATGGTGTGCTAGGTTAATCTCTGTTGCATTATGTACTTTTGACACTGTAACACTAAGCTCAATAACATGTAGCTGGGTCAAATTTTTTTTAACTTTTTTTTAGATAATGTTCTTTTTCAGCAAATCATCCAGGGCAGCTGTAACACAGAGGCTTAAGATTTATAAGAGAGTTTGTAATTAACAGCTTTGCTCTTGGAAAGTCTTCAGATTCACCTTTCCTGTCATATTTATCAAAAAATGGCTGTCTCAACCTTGAAGACCTTCAAGACCTCCTACAGTCCTCTTACAGCAATACATAACACCTTCAAGACATCAACCTCATATCAATAACATATCGACTCTCTTCAGTTCCCTCTCATTGATCTGGATTACCATGCTTTTTTTCAAGGGAAAGACATGTAAAACCTGCGCTTGCATGACATTGTTTTGGTTAGTTCATTAGTACATTACTCACGTCCTCATCATGTTTCAGTGCTGTAATTTTACGCCGTTCGTGCCAAAAATGCATTGGTCATTACTAAAATGAACCCGGCAAAGCATTGTTCATAAATTAGTGCATTATCACTAAATCTTTGGCATAACGTTCCCCTTTGAATGGCGCATTTTTTAGATTGCAGCCTCACACTAACGTCTCCTGTTTTGTAAATCAAGGTTATAAAACATCACAATTTATTCGTCCATGTTTTAACAATAATAAAGAGTCTTTGTCTTTCTTCGAGCTAGAATGAAACACACACATTGAAAAGAAGACAAAATTTGACCATTCTCAAATTGTAATATAGGCTATCCTCTTTGTTAGTTGCATTTTATCTTTTCTTCTCACCTAGTGCATCTTCCTGAATATGACATTCAATAGAGGGACTATATTTGTTTGTCATTTGCCACATATGCTCCACCATATGCAAACAAAGCAACAGTGGAGCGGTCAGTTAAGAAAACCAATGTAGTCAGAAAGTAAGTACTTGAGAAAATACTGTGATGGTCTCCACTTGGACTGTGAAAATGAACTTTTTAGCTGATAAGGTCAAGTTAAAGATATTACGTTTCAATAAACGTAATATCTTTAATATTACGTTTCAACAGTACTACTCCATTTGCAACAATTGGTTGATTGCGCCACAGTAAACAAAGCCCTTAAAAGCATAAATAGTTGAAGGAGACCCTGTCAGTTTCTGTAATAGTTAAACCGTCACCATAAACTTTCAGCTCTTTTCTAACAAATAAAAGAGTGTCAGCTCCATCTGTTAGAGGCAATTTTCAAAGCTGTTGTAATAGATGAGAAAAGGATGATAAAGAGGAAGTGAAAGTATCAGGTAAGCAATTAAACTGAAGCGCCCTCTTGTCATCCTTTTCTCATCTTCTTCACTTCCTCTTTCCCCTCCTCCTCCTCCTCCTTTGTGCTGCTCAGCATTCATTAGACCCGACTTCCCCAAACACTGTTTTATCTGCAGGAAACTTTACTGCGTTGAACTCCTGATCACCCTGATAAACCGCCAGGCTAATTAAACAGCGTCATACAATGTGTTCCTGCATGTGTATACGCATATTTATGTGTGTATTTGCATGTGTAATCCAAGGAGTGTGTCTCTTTATCTTTTTTCCAGTCCCCCTCCCTCTCCTCTCTCCTTGTCTGTCGGGCTCAGGGAAATGATGCTGAATGCTGAATGCTGAAAATATGGCTCACGTTGAAAGCAGCATTTAAATCTTGACAGTGGCTGGGATTAGCTAGGTAACGAGGAGGACAGCTTGAGAAAAACAAGGCAGCGAGGTGAACTCGAGGACAGGGAGGCGGAGGAGAAATATTCTGGGTTTTAGGTGCGTGGAAAAATGGGACAGATTTGCGCTCTAAGTTTCGTAATTATCCATTAAACTAACTCAATTTTTTTAAAGTTTCACTTTGATCTTTTTTTTCCCCACTTTTAACGATTGTCAAGCTTTTTCAACTTCCTCCCAACATAAACTTCATCTGAAATGGCCTGAAGTTTTAAACTCCTCTCATGGCCTTTTTGTCTGCCATCATTATCTGTGAAAAAGATACCAAAGTGACTTATAAAAAAAAAAAAAACACTTGAAGGAAACTGCAGCTGCCTTTAATGTCCTACTTTCCCCCCTACGTTATTAATCAGCTCACATGTGCTGGGCTAAAATCAAACACAATCCTGATTGCGTCTTCAGCTGCCTGCCATCGCCTTCGGACTGTAGCCTGCTAAATCCTAATTCCCTCCCCTATGAGTCTTCTGCAAACCTCTGCTTGATGAACATGTGCTGAACTGACTCTGCGGGTTTTCTCTTTTGGTCTGACGAGAGGATGAGGTGAGGAGAGAAAGTGTGAGGAGGGAAAAAGACTTAGCAAAGGAGTGAGAGAGAGAGAGAGAAACTTTACAATTAAGCAGCAGCAGCTCTCTAAGAAGTCAGACATGTACATGTCCACATAAGGGCAAGAATCCACAAACAGTACATACAAGCGCGGTTCCACAATTAACTCATGCTTCCTTGGCTGGACAAAAATAAAGGGAATGGGGGTTACACCATATGCCTGCCTAGCTGTGTGTGCATTGCATATGCAAAGCTTAATGTTTTATGTATGAGGTGTTATGCAATCTCTATGTCAAGTCCTTACAGTTGGCCTGCATTTCTATTCAGACAGCACAGACATTTTTCCCATTTCTTATTTCAGGCTTTGCACTGACATTCACATTGATATATTCCATCATGTCACTCACAGCAAAGAGGTAAGCTTAAGTGTATGAAAGAAGGGCAATCCAACCTATACTGAGACTTAACTGACACAGGTGTTTACCATTCAGAATCTGGGAAAACTCTCTAAATATTGTAAAAACTACTTAAAGCTAAGTGGAATTTTGAAAGTCTTAGTGGGTTTAAGAAGGCAATGTGAAGTTAGCAAAATCATACCTTGCAATTACAGTCATCCAATAAAGTAACCAAATTTGTATTTAAAAATAAAATAAGGCAAAGACAGTGGTGTCTGTTATATGAATGGTCCTGTACATGAAGCATCAAAATAAGAAAAAAAAGAGGGTGAGAGAAGAAAGAGAAGCTTGAAGCTCTAAACACCTGGTCATTCAATGCATGATGTACTGTAGGTGCAAATGTCAATCGAAATTGAAGAAAGTTTAAAAAAATAACTTAGATATGTTCCACCAAAAACCTGACACAGGAAGAATCTGTAAATAGGAGGTTTCAGAGGTTATACAACTTATCCATCAAGCAGCTCTGATATACCTGCACCTTCAGATAAAGTATTTGGTGGTATTAGATGTAGTTTGTGCAGCTACCGCTGATCTCTCTTCTTAAAGACTCTATGGGGATAGACGTAACCAAGGTTTGATCACCCTGTGATGTCCAGGGTTCAGCTTGCTCACTGATGTCCTGAATCCTGAGGTTTCATACAAAAAATCCTGCCCTGAAGCTGGCGATAGCTCTCTCTCTCTCTCTCTCTCCCTATCTATCTATCTATGGTGGTTGCTACATAATGCAAATAAAGCCTTAAATTTCCAAAAGACTGGTGTATCATTCACAGAGTCTATAATACAGCACAGCTGATGAAACTTCATTCAATACGTGTTATAATTGGAGAATGGCAGTGACAGGTATTTCCAATTTTAAAGCACAAGGCCACTTTTGACCTCATTTATCAGTCTAACCTTAGTTGTCAGTAATGTGTCTGTGCTTCGGTGCTGTCACTTCACTGTCTTGTCAGAGAGAAGCCCACAGAGAGAGCACAGACAAGCCCTCTGAACTCTACCACTCACTGGTTCAAACCCTGACACATCAAGCACACATACACACACTCACACACTTAACTAACAGAGCTGGCTGCTGGAATACCGACCAGTAGATGTCCATGAAAAAAATTATATACAAGGTCACTTACTTTTTTGTTATTTTCAGCAGATTTTGTGACACTGAAAGCTTTTACAACTTTGTTTGTTTGTGAGAAATTCATAAAACATTGTTATTTCTTTTCAGATCTTGATTAACATAGGTGTCACAATGATCAACTGCTGCATGCTGTCATATAATTTCCATCATAACTCTATATCACTGGCAAGAAATAAAACATTTGGCTCATTCTCAATCGCTCACCACTCAAGTAAATACTTTTTCTTCAGTTAAGCAGCAGTTCTTGCAACACAATTTGTGATTTCTTTACTTTTCATGCTTTTATGTGGCCACATGAGGCTTATGAAATTGGACATGATCTTCAAACTACCAGTTTAGAAGGAAAAATGCAAAATATGACACAGCAAGAGTCATATAATATTTCCAACTGGCAGCAACAATGGGGCCGCTGTAGAGAGATGAAAAAAAGTGCAACAATTACAGAACAGACAGGGGAATAAGGATGGTGTCGGCTTGTGTAAGGTACATTAGAAGACATAGATGCAGGGAGGCATTGCTGTGTGGTAACAACAACATAATCGACTCAGAAACATTGAACGCTCCCCTGTTACCGTGTCCTCTTATCCTTGTGGCTCAGCAGCAGCCTTTGTTATTTCTACAATAGTGGCGTTGTGCTGGCATGTCATCCTTTCACGGTCATTGTTTCTCACCTTAGCTCAGCGACGAGGGAGGATGTCTCAGTGGAAAAGACTCTGACCTCTGTCATTGAATCATTCTCTCTCATTCTTTTCTTCCAATCCTTTTTTTCTCTCCAAACTCCTCTCATATCACTGAGAATTTTAAACACTAACTGATATTGTAGAATTTTATAGCAGAAGATACACACATACTGTATAGTGCACATATATTTGTTTTCATTTAATCTTTTGTATCGCTTTGTATATATGTCACCCTCCATCTTCAATCTCCTTTTCTTTTTCTTGGAACACCCTTTAGCATCCCTTTCTCGCTCGTTTCCTCTCACCCACATCACCCATGTGGTATTGGTGATATCTCTGAGTCAGGGGACCAGACACTTCCACTCACACACATACCCACACACACACACGGTCACACTCATTACAGAGCAGCAGCTGGAGTCTGAGGCAGTATTAATCCTATTTCTGCTTGTTAATGGGATTATGTCTTTTAATTAAAGGCAAGTGGAGAGCAATTATGAGCAGTGAGAGGATGTGACACAGTTCACTGTCGTGTCATCCTGTCAGTTTTCAAGGTGCTCTCATGCAGGTGGACTTGAATATGAAGCTTCTGGAATATTTCACTTAATAGAAATATATCTCTACTTCTTTTCAACCAGTATGTTTATTTGTATATCAATTTTCTCAGCAATCAAGCAGCTGCAAAATGCTTCAGTCTATTCAAGCCCTGGTATTTTACGTGCATATTCCTTTGATATCTTGACTGACTGTAGCTGCGGGTTATGAAGACATCTGTGCTGGCAGCCCTATTCATTACTGTGTCTCACATGAGGAGTGCCATTCACTGAATCGAGGAGATATATAAGGAAAGTAAATTACCTCACAAGGGAAGCTCTACCACATGCTTTTTTCTTTCTTTCTCTGCTTTATGTTGGCAAACACAGAGAGAGACATTTAAAAAGAGACCTATTGGGCATTGAGGAGCAACTGTGAAAACAGCTAAAGTGTTGTGCTGATAAGTGGTAGACAGATGCGGGTTGTTGGGCTCATCTAGACGATCAGGAGAAGAATGTTTTTTTAAGCAGAATTTATGGTCCAGCATGTGTCTCTGCCGACGTACACTTCAAACGGTCGGACAGAAGGGGGAGAGGTGCACACCTGTGCAGTCACCCAAGATTCTAACTGCAATGCTGGAAGCAGAAGTAGCCAAAAGCAACTGCTGAATGCTTATTGGTTGACAAGCGTGCTTGTACAGAGAAGGGAGCAATAGTAGAGTTCACCAGGAACTGAGAATGATAAAAAAAAAAGAGGATAAAAAATAAAACACGAAAGGCACAGACATTGGTTTCAGTGACACTTTTTATTGTTTTTAACAATGAGTTTCACTTCAGCTTTTTATATGTTATAAGTCCCCTCAGCTCCGTGGCTGTCTATGAGACCAACAACAAAAACAAGAGTGGCCCACAGATGAGTTGTAGCATATACTTTTTACACTGCCTCAATCTGACAGCAGAGCTCACTGTAGGCAGACAAGCAGTCCCTGGAGTGGAGCGGACAGCAAAAGCGCTACCTCAGCTTGACTTTAAATTCCCCATTAATCTGTTATGCGACCTAGGTCCCAGTCACATAGGCCTAGAGATGATAAATGTGGATTCCCCGACAGGTTGGCAAGTGGTTGCAAAAGTCTATTGCTGGCCGAAGTTGGTCACAAAGAAGGTGCTGCACCAAAAAACTCCTTGGGATTCCTTTGGTACCTAGTAGATTGCAGCAGTTGTGCGTAGTTTGCCTGGGCAACACTGATGTGTCTACAAACACTCACCAATCGCTCAAACTGGAGAACTGGAATTTGCTTTTCTCCTTCAAAGTAAAACTTGTATCATACTGCTGCAACCCACACACTTCAAAAGGTGATCTGTTTTTCCGTCACACTTTCCCAGTTTCATTAATGGTCTGCGAGTACTTGGTGAGTGTTTGCTGACAAGTTGGTGTAAACTAGGGGTAATCCTTATGAACAAAGCAATTATAGAAACTTTTTTGGTGTAGCACTGTATACCTCTTTGTGATTGACGTAGACTATTAAGGCCGATCAACTTTTCTGTGAATCTTTTGCTGTTGACATCCTTCTGTTCCTCGTTAAAATCTGTATAACCAGAACACAGATGATTACCTCCTCGAGTGTTTGACCATTAGACCCTATCATCTTTGTTTTACTTGTTTATACCTTACTATTTGGTCTTCACAGCCATTGTAGTCTCCCAGACCCTTGATGTTACACCTTTTGCATCAGTTTAACACTCACATGTAAATCATGCCCTGACCTGTTGTCCCCTCACATCCTCTTGCGTATCATTATAAATGCCATCAGTTTATCTTCCCAGACCCACTCTTTATGCTGGTAAGTTCTCCGTACCACCACAGCAAACCCTAAGAAACAGGACTTGGAGTCATTTCTTTGACACTACCAATTTCACTTAACAACTGCCCGGAAACACTTGCCATCTGTTCGGGGAATAGACATACCTCATGATCAGTAGTTTCCAGGGGTCACCAACCACTCTCCGGGGCTGTAAACAGAAGTCTTTAGTCCCTTTTACCTACATATCATTAACTATCTCTTTCTTCAAAAACTACATTCTTGTTTTGTGGGAGAAAGCTAAATTCAAGAGTTTGTAAATTTTCCAAGGTTAAATTGTTTTAAACTTCAACCTACAGCTTCATTGCCTATTTAAATGTTTAATTCTTTCCTAATTAGCCGAAAGTGGAACATGCCCTTAATTGTGGCCAGTCTCTTAATTTTAATTAAATTTCTATGGGGACCACATCACACGAAAAAAAAAAGAGCAGTGGAGGGAAATACAACTGCTACACATCAATTTAAATAAACACTCACTACAGGGCAAATTCCGTGTTTCATTTTCTGTTAGGATAAAACTGAAGTGTTGCTTCCCAGAAGCCTGTGTTGTTTAGATCTTTTGCCCTTTGGTGTGTTCAGCAGCACACTGATTCCATTAGCAAGGTGAGAACTGGCCTCTGTGTTCTTTCACTGAATCAAAATCCACTTATAGACTTCCTAAAAGACCAAGTGACAAAGGAATGACATCAAGAGCTGTTGTTACTATGGGACAGATAGAATTGCACTTCTTCATCAATCACATCTGCCAGCTGAGAGTTTGATAATGTGTGACCGTGTACCGCATGCCCAAGTATGCGTACAGAAATTACAAATACACCAAAATAAGTATATGAATATATAAACCAGCTTTGGCATATATAGAGAAGCTGAAAACTTTTTTTTGTCATGTTTACAGTGATATATACGCTTAAATGCATGTAAACACTCTTGCACACACACTGATGCACACTTAAACTCTTTTAGATCTCCTGTTACCACACGACTCTAATTACCTGCAGTTGCAGACATGATTCTGCTTTTAACCCGCTATTTCGCTCTGGTTTTTCTTTGAGAACAAGGGTTTTGTTCCAATTAGTCCCAGCAGACAAGTAGACAGCCACCCAGCCACCCCTCAGGATGATTAAACCCAACACACCTTCCACTCCTCCTTCAACAGATTAACATACAACCATGCTGGAGGCTGAGAGGTACGAGGGATGCTAGAAAGGAAAAGGATGCATAAAAAAAAGAAAAACCTGAGACGGCAAAAGAACAGAGAGAATGAGAACAGAGATAAAGGTGGTGAGACAATGAAAATGAAAGGAAGGCTCATCTGTTGTTTCTTCAGCATGTTTTCATTCTAATCTGCACTTCATTTCCTGAGCATTTTGGAGTAAATTTAAGATAAAAGACCTAAAATGGGTTAAGTGGCGCTTTTACATAAAGAGAAAAAGCTCTTTAAAAAGACTTTAGTACGTGTTACATTAATGTGAACACAGTGACATTATCTAAACTGGGATCCTGTGGTTTTAATGGTTCATGGGTGAACACTGAGGAGTTGAGCCTTTGTGTTTTTTGTGTTTTTATAAGGTTGAATAAAACAGCTTTGTCATCTTTTCCAAGATGAAAAAGATCTTGATTACAGCGTGAGCCATGACCCATAATAAAGAAGGTTGAACAATACGTGGGAAGTAAGGCATGCGTTGGAAGGCATTAACCAGTGTGAAGCTAGGATTTTTACCCAAGGAATCGCAACTTCAGATGCAAAAGTAACGCAGGTTTGTCATAGTAAGAGGCAGAAAAAAAGATTCTATTTGTCAGTAATTAATGAATTGATTAACAGTAACACAATAATAATTAAAACCCCATAAATCAATACACCAGTTGAGGCTTTAAAAGGAAGAGATTTACTATTGAGAACAGGAAGGTCAACCTTCAAGGAGCCACTTCAAAGCACACATCTACACAGATATCCACTGAAGAGTTAAACCAGGTGCAGGGAGACAAGGTGAAGACAGCACAAAGACAGCCCCTTGAAGAACCCACCCACTGCTTTTGCACAGTGAACAATTTAATTAGTGGGTGCACACACCCAGCAAACAAACAAAACAGCTGTTGAAACTATACAAAACACCAGCAAATGTATGAAATAAATTAGCAATTCTGATCCAAGCAAAACAAAAGAATAAATACACATTAATATTGGTGGCATGACATGGGCACATAGGGAATTTACTCCAAAGAAACAACATAGATCAGTTTACAAGGAAGCCTTACCTTATTGAAAACACTGAAAAAAGTGCAAACTGTGTAAGTGTGTTCTGCATTTTCATAGGAAAGTCTATGGATTAATTTGGTGATTTAGAAAATGTTTAAAATGTTCTTGCACTTGATTATAATCTGGTGCTAAGTCTCTTTACACTACCTGATTTGAGAACACACATCAAGTGTTATGAGAACTTATTCCAACAGATTAATGCATTGCTTTTTTGAAAATCAACATAACACTGCTCATATTTGTGACATTTACAGAACATAAAACAAGGTGTTTAGTAACTGTCAGCTAAGGGTTCCTACAGTAAGCTTAGGTGGGTGATCGCCAGTTAATTAAAAAAAAAAAAGAAAGAAGCATGGCGATACAGACCTGAAATATGTAGGAATCCGCTACATATCAACTCTGCTACACATAGTTAGTTCACAAGAATTCAATAACACTTTGTCCATTGTTATTTTCATCCTTCAGCTTGACAAGGTGTTGATTAATTTGACATATAATTCATTTAAACTTGGCATAACACTATGCAGCTATTAATATATTGCATTTTTACAGGCAGAGCTGTTTGTGTTGATCACACTTCACTGTAAATGTTTTAATATACTACTCTATTAACTTTTTATTACCACCACAGGGAGAGTGTGCTGTAGAGGAGAAACTGAATTATATAGATGGACGGGCTGCCACAGTTTCACAGCCTCAATACCAAATAAAGGGCCAGTACACTGTACATGGGCAATTAGAGAACCATAGTCCTTGAGGCAGCTTCTGTTTAGCAGATTTCAATTCTTGTATTTTCTCTTACAGCAATTATTTTATTGGTCTTCCTGTAAAGGTTAAATAGACTACTAGAGTATTCTGTCTTTTTTTTGGGTGGCTGGGTGGGGGGATTAGGCAAGGCAAGGCAAGGCAAGTTTATTTATATAGCACAATTCAACAGCAAGGTGATTCAAAGTGCTTTACAGAGACATTAAAAAACAAAAACCAATAAAAAGCATGATTTAAAATTGATTAAAAAAAGAAAGAAAGAAAGAAAGAAAGAAAGAAAGAAGAAAGAAAGGAACAGTAGATAAAATCAGTAGTTAAAATGTAAGTTTTAAAATTTAGGCTTAAAAGTAAAACAGTGCGGATTTGGCGCTTTATTCAAATGCAGCTGAGAACAGGTGAGTCTTCAACCTGGATTATTCCTTAAACTGATATTATTTAATTAAAATGACATGATGCCAGCTGGCTTGAAACGGCACAATAAAGTAATGTTCATTAATGTCCTGCTCATGCTTTCCTGACAAAATCAAGATGCCTGCAGAATAAATTTTGAAATTGACTGAGCTTTCTGGTGAGCAGTAAGAATCATCCTATATTATTTGCCTTTGCATTCCAAGATTAACCTTCATGTTGATGCAAACTCATCCGCTTCTTCCAACTTGCTTTATCTGTTTCACTCATTCCTCCTCAGCTGCTTTAATCTCATTACAGAACTCAATGGCCAACCTGCTTGGTCTACCCCGATAAACAGCACTATTACCCCACAGTGACCCCCAGCACTGTTTACCTTGTTAACAACACACAGGACCCCAAGCACACTTTAATTTCCTTAGCTGCAGGCCACATGCATATATATATATATATATGTATGTGTGTGTGTGTGTGTGTGTGTGTGTTTGGGGGTTGGGGGGGTATTGGCACTGACAGTGCTTATCCAGTTTATCCAGACATATGTTTGAAGCTAACTTAGATATGAAAATTGTTCCGTTGATAGAGTGGGTGTGGGAACAGGGGGGAAATATTTTTGTTGGGCCTTCTCCCTTAAAGAGGGTGATATGGCTAGGTTAAACACAATAAAATATTTAAGAGACTATAATGTGTAACATCATTAACCACGGGAAATATTTGACTCTTTAGCTGCTAAATAGTTCACTACGTTCACCAGCAAATTGTTACATTTGTCCATCTGCTGTCTTACACTTTGGAAGTTTACTGTGACTTTTTAGAGTTTAAAAAAAATATATATATCAAAAGTAAGACTGAAACGTTTGATTTGATTGCTCAAGCCTATTATTAGTGTCCATAAGCAACAAATGAACAGATGCAATTATGTGGATATTCTACTTCGTCACTGCAAGTGAACCATTTACATTTTTGTATTTTGATACATTGTTATTATAAGGATACCATATACTTCTCATTCATCATAGTCAAACGTAATTTTCAGTTCTTGCCCCTGTAAATGTTGTCACAATAGCAATCCATTAAGCAGGATTTAGTTCAATTCTGTCAAATTCCATGTGAACACGACTTGTTTTCTCAAATATAAATAGATGTGACAGAGGTAATTAATTTTACGAATGAATGAAGTGCCACATCTACAATCTAAACTGCAAAGGAGTCTGCGAGGCTCCGTTTGACCCGATGAAAAATGCTTGACTTTCACACCAGAGACTGAGGTTTGCAAGTAGATTCATGTCAGTTGTTGGGTCTATGCTATAAAGGACTATGAGTAAGGACAGGGAAGGATTTTGTTTTTCTTCAAAGATACACTGCAATGCAAAACATTATAAATCTTTTCTGTAATATAGTAGATAACATTTTACTAATATCAACATATCTGCAGCTTGTCAAAAGAATGGGATTTCTACATATATGGTGCTGCAATAAACACATACAAAATATCAGGGAAAGATTGTTTCAAGCAGAAATTCAGTTACAAATAAAATAAATTTAGTACATTTTAAAATTTTTCTTCTGTTAATTATTAATACTCTTTCAGTTGCTTTTGTTTGCCTTTCCAGTCCCAGTGACTTTCTGGTAACACTAAAACGTCGTACCCCGAAATGTAACATTATCCTGATGTTGGAGCTTTTCAGCATGACGTCATGAAGTCTCACATTTTTTGAGGTCAGCTATGCCAGTTATAATGTAAGAATGTAAGATGATCTCGCTTCAGAGACATAATCCATAATGTTTTTTTAATTAATAGAGACTACCAGTGATGTGTATGATTAGCGTTGAAAGAATACTGATGTTTCTAAGCAATGGAAAAACCAATCAACACAAATGTTTTAAGTTTTTTGATGAAGCTACCATCTGTGCAGTCCTGTCATTATTTTCACAATGCCCACACAAGTAGCAAGGATTTGGGAGAAGGGGTTATGAAATGCATTAGAAAGTCCTCAGCAGAGTTTGCCTGTGTATATGTGTGTATTCACGTGTATGTATGATGACTCACTTTTCAGCTGTGAGGATTACATGTGCTACCCAGAGCTCTATAGGGATCTATATGGATAAGAGCACCACATGTCATTACCGAGGTATGAGCTAATTAACTCACAACTCCTCTTGTAACCCATTCACACACTGCATGACCTTTTAGAAATCCTACTGAGCTGCACCAACGCTGCCACCGGTCAAGAAAGCATGTGAGTGATATAAAAAGTGGGACTCTAGTAATTTCCCTAACTACCACTTAATCACCTGGAGGTATCGCTAAAAGCAGCAGCCTCTGTGTAGGAGCATAGCTGTATCATATAGTTAGTCGAGGCTCAGTCCACTGTCTTAACACCATACTTGTTTTCCTCGAACCTCACTTTGGTTTTTCCTTTTACCTTACAACTGCAGCTCTGTTAAAACCCTAACCTACAATCAGCCTTACCTGTCACTATTTTTGTTAAAGTCATTGCACTTTTAATAGGGGCTACTTGTTAAGCACATTTGAATAAAACATGATGAGCAGGATTTTCAGACTCTGTAAAAATTCCCCCCAGTACATAGATTCGGTGTTCTGCTAAAATATTCTGTTCATCACTGATATACATGGTTTCTCATTCTGCCACAAGATGCACTGAATCAAGCAGTGTTACAACCTGCAAATCTCAATGGCTGCAATAGTTATATGACTGTTACGTTATGTCAGTCTTCTCTGTGATCAAATATCGAAACTAGTAATTTTCTAAAGAACACTTTGAGAATTTGAGTCTGCCCAGAGCTCATCAATGATGTGAATCTCGCATTGCACATCCCAAACGTGCTCTATTGATTGATTGAGATCTGGTGACTGTGAAGGCCATTTGAGTACAATGAACTCATTGCCATGTTCAAGAAACCAGTTTGAGAGGGTTTGAGCTTCATGACGTGTTGCGTTGTCCCGGTGGAAGCAGCCATCAGAAAATGAATACACTGTGGTCATAAGGGGAAAGCTGTGGCATTTAAATGATGCTCTGTTAGTACTAAAGAGCCACAAAATTACACTACCACTAGCCTGAACCTTTGATGTAAGTTAGGATGAGTCCATGCTTCCATGTTGTTTATGCCAGATTCAGTCGGCAGAAATCAAACTTATCATACAGCATTTTTCCAGTTGTTTTTTTAGCCCAAGTTTACTGTTCTTAGCTGACAGCGGTGGCACCCAGTGCGCTGTAGCCCATCTGCTTTAAGGTTTAACATGTTGTGCATTCAGAAATGCTTTTCTGCATACCTTGATTGCGAGAAGTGGTTATTTGAGTTATTTTTGCCTTCCTATCAGCTTGAAGCAGCCTGGCCTTTCTCCTCTGACCTCTGGCATCAACAACGCATTCTGGCCTGGAGAATTGCTGTTTACTGGATATTTTCTCTTTTTTGGACTATTCTCTGTAAACCCTAGAGATGGTTTTGTTGGAAAATCCCAGTAGATCAGCAGTTTCTGAAATACTCAGGCCAGCCCATCTGGCACCAACAACCATGCCACGTTCAAAGCCAGCTAAATCCCTTTTCTTCCCCTTTCTGATGCTTGGTTTGAACTTCAGCAGGTTGTCTTGACCATGTCTACATGCCTAAATGCATCGAGTTATACCTAGTGAAGTGGTGTGTATGAAGTGTATGTGAGTGTGTGAAATTATTTTATTCCCAGCTTCAAACCTTTGCCAGACATCAAACACAATTCCCATCTTGTATTCAGTTGTGCAATTAAATTTTCGGCACTTTGCTTTACAGTTCTGTCAACTGTCAGAAGATTCTCCATAACAAACATAACTTAGCACCATTGTGCTCAAAACACACATGTACCGCTTCCACGCTTAAAGTTTTTCTTCCAAACAGCCTGGACTAAACTTATGTCTTTCTTGCACAAGTCGTCCTTCTCTGTCTTGTTTGATTAACTGTCACATTAAGCTTCTTTTTAAAATAATGAGATTATGCAAATGAATAAAGAGTATACAAATGACTGGCAGAAGTCAAATGCACATTAAATATTGTATTGAGTTGAGTTGTAGCATGAACAAAGTTCATTAGTGTGCTGCTTGAAGTTTTATTAAGATTATGGTGGGATTTAGGATGTTGCAAGTGCTCTGTGACATTACTGAATGTGCAAAGGCATTGGGATTTGATGCTACAATATATTATTCCAGTATCAAAGACAGAAGCATATTAGGACACAAAGTGCATAGTGGATCATTGTCTGCTCAGTATGTTTTTTATGAAGACTTTAAGTTTTTAGGACTCTCTTCATGATATTTATCCAGGCAGTGAGACCTTTAAAATATTTGTACTCCTTTACACATACACAAATGCACACATGGTCACACTGTAGAACACATGCTGTGGAAGGACCACTTTCTCAGCATCTATGAGAAGTCTGGTCCCTTGTTTTGCTTGCTGCCCAATCTGGCAACACAGTTACCATCAGCCCCGCCATCTGCTGGGTTCTCAGCAGCTTGTTTGGAGGTTAATAGCTTCATGATCCCTCTATCTGTCCTGCCCATCTTCAAATGGCTAATTCTTCCTCTCTGGCAGCGATAGCAAGGCCTGTGCCGCAGCCTTCCCTGTCCCTTTTCAGCATCATCGGGGCCACCATCAGGACAGCAATCCCAGCTTGTTACCGGATATACGATATCAGACCAGAATAGATTTTACAAAGTGTGCAGACACAACAAAATGACACATCTGGAGCCGTCGGAAATAGATCGATATCCCATTCTCAGAGGTATCAGGGTTCGTAACAGACCTCTTAACAGCCAACAGATCACACTCGGAAAGCTACTTTATTTCTCTTTATTGACAGCTTGATAGTAAGACGAAATTGTATACAAGTGCAAATGGATCCATTTGAATTTTGGATTTATGTTGCCACTGACCAGAATGGTGTGGACCATCATTTGTTTGCTCTTATGTGGAGCTCTATGTAAATGCTTATACAAGTACAAACCAGAGAGGAGAGATTTAGTGTCCTCAGATGAGTTGACATATGTGGATACTGCAGTCTGTCCTTGTGCACACTGCACATGTGTTTTCCTTCTGCAGGCCTCACAGGTTCCACAATCTCATTTGTAGGACAAGCTATACACTACTGCACTAGACTCCTATGAGGAAATTGATGGAGATGCTCAGTGTTAATGTGGTAGACGTGAGGTTTAAAAAGTGCAGGCACAGTAAATCTGAAGAGATCAACTTGTGTCAGGACTGCAGGGACCTCTCTGCTCCCTGGAGCAGTTTGTCAGTTTGACTTCTACTGAACCCTATCCATAACTGACTGGTTTTCTTAGAAAAATCTCCAACTGCCTCTCATATTAAGTTTAAGGGATTTTTTTTTTCAATTTGACTTCTGCATGACCCCAATGAATTTGCATATTACATAGCTGAGAACTGAATATTAAGAGCTCGAGCGAATTACTGTCTCACAGTTGATATTCCCCATGCAGCTTGAGGTAGTGAGCAAACGGGCGGGCGGGCATTTAAAACCCCTTTTGAAGATAATGTGATTTTTTCATTTGGCTGATAAGAACGTGTCATGGAATGTTTCATTATTTTGGACACTAAGCATTTTTTTTCTTCTCCTTCAGAGCTTACTGAGAGGAACAAAAATTAATCCAGCATCATATTATTACTGGTTCAGATGAGGTAAGAGGGTGGGGGAGTTATTCGCTGTGATGGTTGTCGGATCGTCTTCGGGGATCTGCTCTGATTCTGACGATGCTGGCAGACGTCAAAGCTCTTAGGCTTGGGGCCGTGAGATGACATGCTTTCACACCAGTGGTACAGTATTTGCTCATCTTTCAGAAGATGAAGCACAGTTGTGTGAATTACCCTTATCCCATAATGCATCCTGCCATGACTCGATTTCCTATGATCTGGATCTCGGTGTTTTCTGGGAAGACGCATTGTTCATATTTTATAGATATTGCATGTCTCAAACCTAAAATGCTGACCACATGTTTGTTTCAAATCCCAGCCTTTACCTTTCAGTGCGAGGTCTTGTGTCCAAAAATGTATTGCTCAGTAAAGCCCCTTTTTCTGTTACACTTCATGGAATTGGGTATCTGGTTTCAGATGATTGCTCCAGCACATGCATATGCATTATATAAACATGAAAAGCCCCGATAGCTCTAAGGGAAACTATGATCTCTCAACACATTCTAATTAAAAATTCCTCTATCCACTCTGGCCAAAAAGGACTGCATTTCACTTCCTGACAATCTTATTCTCAATTTGCCGCCTAGCTGTCTGTTTTGGTGTTATTCCATCTTCCTAGCTAAACACTGATGTCACAGTGTCTGCTGCAAGAGAGGATATTCCATTTTTTTCATCTGCTCCTTCACATGGCGATTTTCTCTTTGGTGATAATCAGTGAGCATTGCAGCATCTTTCTTCAGGCTGAGGGTAGTGGGTGCTGCTGGGCACCAGTGAATGGCTGAATAAGGACACTCAGAGGGTTCCCAATCCCCCTGCCCACCCCCACCTTTTTGTCTGTGGATGGAACACTGAAATAGATTCTTGAGCTTTCCCTTCCAAAGGCTTGGCTGACATTGTGCCAGGACCTGGCACCATTCAAGGACTGTGATTGGCCGAGAGCAGACAGAAACCGATGAGAAATGTGAAAAGAGGGGGTGCAGACTAACACTGAGGACAAGTGCTATAGTAAACAGTGATGGGGGAGATCTGGTATTAGAACCAGTGTTTGTATACAGTTTGGCTGACTAACCATAGCCATAAGCTGATGATATCAAAAAACTTTCACATAATGTGCTTTCAGTGAACGTTAATAAAGACTTTAACAATGAGTTCAGTTCAATTCAGTTATTATTCATAGAGTGCCAAATTACAACAGTTCCCTCAAAGCGCTTGATACTTGAAGGTAAAGATCCTAGCGAAAAAATCCAACAATCAGGCAATCCCCGACGAGGAAGCACTAGGCAGTGGCGGGAAGGGACAAACTACCTCTAGCAGAGGTTGGGGGTGAGGGGAAGAAGAGAAGGAACAGGATAAAATGCAAACTATGGGAAAGAGAAGAAAAGAAATTATGACATGCCAACATTTAAACACCTAGGGAGTGAAAAGACATCTGACGCTGCTATGGGGTCAGCATTCTGAGACTATAGACTATAGTTAAGGGATGCTGATCCAGCCGTAACTGTAAGCGTTATCAAAAGTTACGTTTTTAAATCTAATCTTAAAAGTAGAGTGGGTGCTTGTCTCCCAAATCCAAACTGGGAGGGGGCTGATAGCTGAAGGCTTTGTCTCCCATTCTACTTTTGGAAATTTTATGAACCACAGGCAAGCCTGCAGTTTGAGACTAAAGCCATCTACTGGGATATTATGGTCCTGCAAGGTCTTTGAGATATGATATATTATGTGTTTTATCTTTTTCTACTTCACTTCTTTCGTACTTCACAAAAACTTTTCAGAAATGGTTACAGTGCATTCAGTTCTCAGTAAGACTGTACTCATAAACTACTGCATGGTTTTAATACAATAGATATGTAATGAGATCAAGTGTATCTTCTAAATAGTTAGCATTAAAATTAGATTTTCAGAATATTCTCCATTATTATATGCAATATTATATCAAAAAACTTTCTTACTTGGACAGAATAACACATTGGTTTCCATCATGTGTTAATTCTAAAAATAATGAAAACCAGTCTCTTTCCTATTAATTTCCCTCTTACCTTGGATAAGAAGATGAAGCGATCAGAATGTAATAACTGGTGTCTGTCATAGCCCTAAAGATTTTGTCATTGTTAGCCTTTCCGTGATCTTTGGTCAATACTTTCTAAACAAAATACACACTCTCAAACTCATCCAATATGTTCCTTGAGATCACCAGTTGTCTTAAAGCTCTCCTAAATATTTAGATAGCATGGGGTTGGGGATCGCTGCATGGCAAGTTAATACCTAACAAATGTGGGTTGAAGGTTTGTCATTCAGGGCACTTGTTTAAATGTCTTGGTGAGCTGAGATCAGTGTGATTGTTAGAGTCCTGTCCAAACAGAGGGATAAGAGGAAAACAGTGACCTCTCCCAAGCTAATCATTCCTACCACATGGAGCATGTTTGCACAGACCTGCCATGGCTTCAATCCAGGAATGCATGTCTGATTCCTTTGCATCTCCACATCCTTTACGGCATCTTTACAGCACCCAGTGATGTGAAACAGATTTAAAGGGAAGAATGAGATTCTGTAGATTCCATCTGATTTGTTAGGAGACTGAAAGAAAGCAAATATGACACGCTGATAAATGATGCATTAATCATAATCAGTAAATGATGACAAATACCCTTATTAACATCAGATAATCAGCAAGATAGACTTAAAGTGTTGATGTAATAAATCCAGGTTAAAGCAAATGACAGTGAATTGGCAGATGTTTTGAGTATTTTGTTGTTTTTTTCACTTGTTTTCAAAAGTGGCTATTTCTATGAATCCCTGCGTGCACGTCTTAGATGCTAGCATAACAGCGTTTAAGGTCTAGTTCCTCCTCATTATTGAATTTGGAGACATGTGTATGTTTTCTATTTGTTAGTTAGTTGTCATTTTGATTTTTCTTTGTTCTCTGACTTGTTTTCTCTTCTCCTTATGTTATTCCATAAGCTTTCAATTTAGCTTATGAGGAAACAGCTAGCTCTGAATTGGTGCATACTATTCTAACATTCCTACATTATTCCTACATTACTGATTCCTTTTCCTACCATTTATCAATATTTTAGCCTTCAAAATAAAAATTACCTCTCTTTTGCAAAATCAAAAACTGGAAAAATGAATTTTAAAAAATAACCTGTCTCAAATAATTGCTTAATAAGCTTCCTAACTGTAAAGCCGCTAAAATTAGCAACTGGTAATTGTCATTTGAAACACACCAACCAATAACTATAGCTTGGCCTTAAATCTACCCTTTTCCATTGTTACAGACTTCACATTTGAATGTGGGACATTCGTGAATGCTAAGACCTTAGCGATCGGACCCCTTCATGGGAAAGGCGACTAAGGTCAGGGGCTCTAACTCACCTTGAAATGTCCAAATAGAGACCTCCTGTTGCTCGGGTATCTGCAGCTCCCTACTTAATACTGTCCTCATGGAATGTGTCTGTTAATAATGAATACTATGAAGCCAATGTAAATGCCAGCACAGGTGTTTAACAGATTTACAAGTAAGCACCAAGTACTGTTTAGTTTCTTTTTAAGTTAATGTAGCATGTTTTTGATCTATTATGCCACTAACCTGCTTTCCTTTTAGTAATTATTAGGCTTTCAGATTATATTTCTCAGAAGTCTGTAATCATTCTCAATTGGTTATGGATCACAAAGGTTAGTCTGCAGGTCTCAGTGAAAGCTGGCTGCAAACTGTGTGTCTGCGCCACGTTTGTGTACATGTGTGTTACATGATATGGGTGAATAGTCCTCATAACCTAAATGCCTACAGGCATACTTTACAGGGGATACGGTTTCTTTATGTTTTCCTGTTTTAATTTTTATTTATTTTAATAAAATAATTGGTTTTCAGTTCCTATACCACACTATATTAGCCTTAAAGTTGAACTTTTTCATTTTGAAAAAAGTAGCCTTTGTGATTCGTATTCGATTTAATTGGATTGTAATTAAATTCACAACTGTGAAACTGAAACTATATAACTTGTGCAGATAATCTTATTGTACTTCAGAGAAAAAAATATTAATGTCTTATCCATGTTATCCAATAAAAGAAAATTTTCCATTAACATATCTTTCTTGCATGATGACCCCCACCCCCCTTTATTATTATTTTTTTCTCCTTTCCTGATTTTTTATTTTCTACCAACATGGTTCCATTCTTGGAAATCAAATATGCTGGTGTTGTGGCAAATGCTACTGGCTTCCCGCAGATATGGACATTTTTTTTTCTGTTGGTTGGTACCTCGGCGCACAGGAAGCAATCACAGAGAGATAATGGTTCTCCCTTAAGAATGACAATGCATCTGTCCAGTGTATTTAGCAGTATGTTGTCAGTTTCCAACCAGGAGACCTGGTTTGTAATTTTGGTACCCGATCAGAAGTTTTAAATTTTAGATACATTTAATCACACTTCCGCCTCCTTTCCTCTCTGTCATGAATATGCATTGACTGTCCTGGTCAGGTTAATGCCAAAAATGTTGGTCCCACATAAGTCAAACAGATGTATTTTAGTCTCGTCTGATCAAACTTTATTCTCTCATTATTCCCTTTTCATGATTTGTAGTTTCATCTTGCAGTTGTGTAAGATGAAACATTGCTAACCCTTGTGCTGAGTTTGATTTACATGGCAGTTTGCTTTCCAGAGTTAGATTGTGCAAGTACTGCATTTTCCAGGGTGTTATTGTAGGAGGAGAGCTACTGTAGCTCTGCTAAATGGTACTATGACTGCTTCTAGACTTCCTGGTTCTGATGCCTAAGAAAGTTTGGGTTTTTACAGGTCATTTACACACATGTCCATGTAGTAAAGCTAATTAGAAACCATAGGTTATATCAGTATTGTAGTCTTTCAAAAGTATTCATTTCTGATTCTCCATAAGACAAAACACTGTACTTGAAACAATATTTCAAAGGTAAAAACAATACAATTCAAATGATCAAATCACTTGCATTTAAGTGTACAGTGTACAGTTCAGTTCAAATATAAATATTGTTGTGTAAACATACTTCATTAATTAACATGTAAAATGACTTGTTATGAACACTGTCTGAAAAATGTAGTTAAATTTGCTCTGAAATACAAGGAGGCACAGGTATGATGTATCGAAACATGAAATCTCTCATATGATGTTGAGAAGTGCTGATGTTTTACTAAAAATGATTACATGATTTCTTTGTGAGGTGAGGGTTGCATTGATTATTCCTGAGTTAAGGTCACCTATTGTTTTCCTCTTAAGAATGACTATCATCAGACAAGACCTTCAATAAAGAGACCTCTGCTGTCCTTCGAGATCTGTTCCAATGCAATCAATAATACAATCTCAGTCTCCTTGTGCCAGAAGATCACATAAGTGCATAAAACACGTGTGTATGTGTGTGTGTGTGTGTGTAACTGTACACCACTGATAGAGGCCACCAATATGGGGAAATGCTCCTGTCTGACCTCTAACAGGCATCACTTTCTTACTCCTCTGTCTGCTAGCTTTGTCGGCCCAACAAACATGTCTCCATTTGGCTCTTCTGATCTTTTTCCTCTTCCCCCTACTATCCTTTCATCTTTTCAGCTGTCACCATGCATCAGTGTGTCCATCGGTCTATCACTCAGACACAGTCAGTAATAAATTGGTCCATACTCCAAAAAGTCTTTCTTCACATTCAGCGCTGATTACTGTCAGTGTATCTGTCATCTTCAGTGTATGTCATGCTGATCGATGGAGTGTGTGTTTTTCTGTGTGTGTGTGTGTGTGTGTGTGTGTGACAACAGTGGAGCCACCTTGCTGATTTTCACTTGGTGGATATAAGAGGGTCAGGTCTGTTTGAGCCTAATCAATGATTGTAGAGTCTAATAGTCTATCCTTTTCTTACCCCAAGATACAAGCACATCACACATGAACACACACCCATCGCTGGCAGATAAATTGAAGTTCAGTGATGAGACACTAAAAAAGGAGAGAAGAAATGGAAATGACAGATCCCTCCTGCTATATCTGCAAACCTTAGGGACTATGGTGTGTGTACGGTGGCTGGACATTGCTAGTTTTTCACATTATGATCAAAGACCTAATAAGGATCATGTGCAGACTAGCATAAAAATATATGTGTGGCTACTGCTGCTTTCTAATACCCTCCTTCATGGGGCAATATGAGCTGGAACACCTGTCTCTATTGTGAATGTGTGCTTAAAATGCACATAGAAAGCGGGAGTTTAATTCATGTGCCTCATCTGAATCGGAGGTCACCAATCAGATGTGTAATGGAAAGAGGAGAACACCAATAGACTGATCACCTGCTTCTGACAGCCTTAGACAATAGGTTTTATGTGTGGGTGCATCTGAGTGTGTGTGGCTGAGTTTGCAGCTGGTTTTGAAAAAGCTTTTAATTAATAGACTCATTACGTTCCAATCTCCCAGTGCCCTTTCCTATCTGTTGTCTCAGGCTCCAGAGGGAAGCTTAGCGATCCTCATCTGTGGTGAAGAATCACATCCCTGGAAACAAGACCCTGCAGTGACCTCGCCTTTGCAAGCTGGGCGACCGACATGCAGCGAAAAGCGGACACAGTCTAGTTAAGCCTTAGAACAATTAAAGGGTTTTAAAGACCTCGTTAGAGAGAAGACAGTATATGTAGCCTTAAGTAAAAAGGTCACAGAACCATTATGTTCATCTAAGGCTGAGAAAAAAAGAAAATAAAAGGGTTATTAACATATTTCATGAAGCAATAATAATTTACACTCAGCATCCTCCAGGAATAATATGCTATTCTGTGATTTCAAACCACACTGGACTCAAATTTAATGGGTTCTCTCTTCACCTAAAATCTGTCAAATCAAACATGCAGAGCTTCCTGCTGTGGTGACCCCTTAAGAATAAGGGAGCAGCTGAAAGTAGTTGCTTCATAGTCATGCTGACACACAGATTGCTGTTATTGTATCTCGGGGTGGAAAATAAATTACTGTTAATAATTGTGTCATAGGCAGATGGAGCATTATGACTGAACGCGTGTTTAAGATTTTATTTTGTCTCCAAGTAACTGTTAAACTTTCACTACAATATCACTGATGGACTTCATCGCATACCTCCTTCACACCTTTCGTTGTTTACTTAGCATCCAGAAGCCATTCTGACTACTTACCATGGACCATGTGGTGACTGTTTTTCTTCACATACTTTATATACTATACTCTTATTTCATGATCCATTTCAGGTTGGGGATGAACAAGATAAGAATGGTATATAGATCATTAAAATAAAATACAGTTCAGCCAGACAACTTAATATGATTGGGCATAAAAAAAATGCAATAAAGTAAATATACTGCAAGTATAGAGTGATATAAAATTATTAAGCAACAGTATATGGCAAGAAAAATATTTCAAAAACATTAAAAAAAAGTGAGAAAAAACAGATAAAGCTCCATCATCTACAAATTTCAAATATAAGCTCCCAAGGATTCGAAAATGGAAAATCTCAATTCCTTGGATTTCTCAAAAGTGATGGAAAAAAGGGAGTCTGAGGTCATGCTTCACAAGGACAAGACAGCTTGGAACAAAGGTCGTATCAAAATCCGAGATTCATGACCACTCCGGTGCTTTGGGGAGGATAAAACAGCTGGTTTTTAGTTCCACACCAAGGACAAATTCCACATTTATGCCCTGAATTTTAAATTAAACAAATCAAGTTTCATTCAGGATGAAGTGAAACTGTAAGCGTAGCACTCTCTCAAGCTTTCATTCTTTAAAGAGTAAAATACACTTGATGATCAATAAAACAAACAAATGTTCCGTTGCACAGACAGATACTTGGTTTTGTTTTCTGTTTTAAATTCTAACATGAAAATGAAGACGTGTTCAAAAATCCATGCTTAATAATCCAGGTTAGGAAATTCCCAGAAAGTCGATTCTGTTCATCTAAACGCAGCGTTTTGACAGGAGCGTGGAGACGTGTTATTTGTCAGTCTTAGCGCCAAATATTTTGTCTCTGTATTAGATCCTTGGAGTATTTTAGTAAGTGCGCAGACAGATGAACACACGCAAAGACAGAGAAAATGAGCTGGACTACTCTCAACACTTTCCACAAACAAAGTAAATGACAACAGCCATTCTGCCGGGACGTGTGTACACATGTAGATTTGTGCAAATTCATATGACAGTTTATAAATCATAAATTATGCATTATGCATAAATCCTGCAACCCTCAAGTGTTCCTTATTCTAATCACCGTGACCACAGAGAGTTTCATTAGTACTCAGTTAGTTGACCATCTTTTGCTGTTTGTTTCGCTCACTCCATCACCCAGGGTCATTTAGCTTTCATCTTGTGCTCGTGCTATTTGGCTGATTTTAATCAGACCATTGTGACCTTGAATACCAATTGTTCTTGTTTCTCATTTGAGAGGATTGGAGCTGTAGGAATTAGTTTGGAGTGCAACATTTTGTGTATAAGATAGATAGCTGCCAGTCAATTTATTATCTTTATTGACCGTCACTAAATGTGCATTTTTAAGCTTTCCCTTGAGGCGGTTGGGGTTTATTACACATTTCAACTTATTTTTGCAGATCTACGATGCATTGACATTTGCTTTACAGTTTTCTTTTCTTTTTTCTTTTTTTTTATAAATATGTGTTTAATATCTGTTGTAATAATATTCTTTTCCTTATCAGTTTTCCGACTGCATCTGTTCATTTGTCTCTCTTTGTGAGCAATATTTGTTTGCAAAAGCTCCCCAAACCATCTCATATTAAAATGCCTAATAGCTAAATTAGAAGACAGCATACGAAGTACTAATATTACAAGAAATGCATAAAAATGGAAAGTGTTTTTTTGCCTGTTCTTTTCTGTAGGATTGAATAAACATCATATGAAAATCAGTTTTCTTTCTTTTTAGAAAAAGAAAGACTAGTAAAAAATGTTCATGAGAATTTTCATTTATTCTGTATTATCCTACTTTTTTATAAGAAAGTACTGTCCAAAACTCTTGAACCACTCTTCATTTCTTTATATTTAGTTAGGAAAATAGGAAATCAGTGCAGTCATTTACTGAAATTGGTGCAAAAATACATGAAAATGCAATGTAGTGAGCTTGAAAGTAAATATGTCCTGTGACCACCTTTACTCTAGAAACACCTGAACTCTCTTCAGCAAGCTTTCTGTTATTTCTTTAAGTAGTTTTCAGAAATAGTTCTCCAGTATCCTTGAAGGACATTCAAAGCACTCTTTGTGCCATCTTCTGTTGAGATAATCCCACCCCGCTATATGTTGAGGTCCAGGCTCTGAGGAGACCAATCCATGACTGATAGTGTCGGACATGGATGGAGGCCATTGTGTCTGCCAGTGTGTTTGGGATTATTGTCATGCTGCAAAATGAAGCCATTCCATATTTTGCATGGTGGATCAAGCTCTAAGGGTACATTTCTCTATTCATAATTCATTTTTTTCCATGATCTCTAACACCACTGGCTGAAATGCCGTCCAAAATGTTGACAGAGCCTCAACTGTGTTCTATAGACACTTCCCTCATGACCTCCTCTGTACTTATGTATGGCACACATGCATAACATTTGAGCCATAATATTTAAACATCACTGCATAAGACTTGTTACGACTAATTTTCAGTCCAATTCTTGTGTAATTTGGCATACCACAGCCTTTTCTTCCTGTTTCCCTTCTTTAAGAATGGATTCCTGACAGCCGTCCTTCCACTGAGATCATTTCTGGTGAAGCTTCAGTGAACAGTAGATGGATCAACTCAAGGGCCAGATGCATCTCTCAGGTCCTGTGTCAGGTCTTTGATGGATTTCTCCTATTTCTTTATGACATGACTTTCAGAAACAGTTCAACTGCTGTAGGGATTTTTTTATTTGTTTGTTTTAGACATACCACTTCTTTTGTCCACCATTTGTCCAGTTTACTCATATTTTTAAGGGCACTCTTCACAACTCTTCACAGCAAGCCAAGTTTTCACTCTTTGGGATCACCTTCTTGGTGCAAAAGTGCTTTTTTTTGCTTATCAAGCTGTGCTATCATTGATTTTTTTATAGATATAATTCAAGAAATGGGAAAAAATATGTTTTTTTTAATGACAGGGTGCTATAGTAACAAACTATAGTGCTATAGTAATAATAATAGTAATAATAGTAACTTTGACAGCCCTTAAGAAATCCCAGAGCGCTACTGCTCAAGACCACTTTAAATAAAAATTACAAAAACTTCTATTTCGTTAGAAGCAAGATATACAGAAATGTGGCTGGGTCAAGACTTTTGCACAATACCCAATTTCTAAGCCTAGTTTTGCATTAATACACTGCTAAAAATGCAGCCTTCTCACAAACAAATCTTAAAATTTTGTGCAGTGGACTAGCTACTTGACATGCTGTTTTCTGATAAAAATCAAACTTGTTCTTTAGTGTATATATATATTAAAGTATATAGTAAATATTATCTAGATATAAAAGTTGCGATAATTCTTTAAACCATGATAAATGATCAAATGGATCTAAAGTGGTATATTTTATAGATATTTTACTCACTTACACACATTTATTTTCTCCTCTTACTCATTATCTACTGGCCTCTGTTTTAAAGTAATATTTTGAGCTGTTTCTTGAAAGATACTTTTACCTTTACATTTGACTATATTTGAGTGGAACTAATTGTGCCACTTGTTTAGCCCACCCACACTTTAGCAGCGCTGTGAACTGGGTGGCTACAAATCCCACAAACTGGAGCTCTAATAGGGTGATGGATAGTTCCCACCTGTCAATGTGACATTTGTAATGGCCCCATCTTTTGTGAGAATTACGGAAGGGAGGAATAAATGGAGGGTGAGAAATGGGGAAAGAGAAATGTTTTCTTTGGTTCTTTGTGTCTCCATCTCCATATACGGTGGAGGGAGCAAGGCAAGGACACAGCAGACATGATTCACTTTGCAGCACGAACAATAAAAGCAAATTGCAATCAACAGTTGTGCTCCCGTTGTAAGTTGTCATTTTATTTCTCTGTGCTCCCCGTCTTGTAGAGAGTCTCCATTCTAGAGTACCTTCTTATTCGGACCACTGCTATGCCTGACAGTCTCACTCTTTTTCGATAGATAGATAGATAGATAGATAGATAGATAGATAGATAGATAGATAGATAGATAGATAGATAGATAGATAGATAGACAGACAGACAGACAGACAGACAGACAGATAGATAGATGTGTTTCATTTTATCTAATCATACATTTCAAGCTAGTTATATGGGTTTTTTTGCAGTGATGTTTAAGAATTGATTAATAGGCATTTATAAAATTTAAGTGCAGTGGTTATTCAAGAAACTTTGAAACACACACTACTGCTGCTTCTATTATCTGAAATATATATATATATATATATATATATATATATATATATATATATATATATATATAAGATAAGATAAGGTCTCTTGTGTTCTGGGGGCCTCTGGATGTCTGGAGTTTTGATCTCCTCCATACCTGCTTCATGCCCTGGAGGATGGGACTGTGGCCCCCCACACCCTCTAGCAGATCATTACATTAAGGAACCTTTTAAATACAAGCGCGCTCATGCTCACAGGTGTACACACAGGTGATCACACACACAAACTACACCCTTTTTGGCTCCTACCTCAAAGCACACTGTGCGCTGTCGATCTTACGTGCTGCACAATAATGTTTAATATTAAGTATGTAGTGTTATATTCCCATATATCATTGTGATGTTGTTTATTCTATTACTCTCGTTTTCTTCTGCTTGTTTTCTTTTTTCTTTCTCAACAGGTGATCCAGGTGATCGATATATGTATTTTTTGTCTGCTTATTTTGTTGGTTTTTGTTTTTTGCCCTTTATCCCCGTCCCTCTTCTCCGCTGTTTTTTTTTTTTTGTTTGTTTTGTTTTTTCCCGCCTCTTTCTTTCTCCCTTTTCTTTTCCCCTGTCCCGTATCTAGCAAGTAAAAAAATAAAATAAAATAAAATAAACAATAAAAGGTAAATCAAATGGACCATTACGGCAAGGCTGGGATGGTCCATTTGGTAAAGTAAATCCGTTGGGCATCTTTCTTCGCCTTTAGACAATAATTCTGATGGCAAAAGAACCAAACGGGACAGGTTTAAAAAAAAAAGAAAAAAAAAAGAAAAAAGAAAAAAAAAAAAAAAAAAGATAAGATAAGATAAGATGACCTTTATTAGTCCCACACGTGGGAAATTTGTTTTGTCACAGCAGGAAGTGGACAGTGCAAAAGTTATGAAGGACAATTAGAATAAAATAAAATAAGAATAAATACAGTACACAACTGTACAGAATAGAATAAAAATAGAATACTATATACAGTAGAATAAAATAGAATAAAATATACAATAGGATAAAAATAGAATACAAATGCTATATACAACAGAGTGAAAAATACAACGGTGCCAGAAAGATTATTGCACATTTGTGTTATTGCACATTTGTGGATGTGTGTGTTTGATCAGTTAAAGTCTTTGTTGTGGAGTCTGACAGCAGTGGGGAGGAAAGACCTGCGAAATCTCTCCGTCCCACACCGTGGGTGCCGCAGTCTCCCACTGAAGGAGCTGCTCAGTGCTGTCACAGTCTCATGCATGGGGTGGGAGATGTTGTCCAGCAGGGATGACAGCTTAGCCACCATTCTCCTGTCACTCACCACCTCCACTGGGTCCAGAGGGCATCCTAGAACAGAGCTGGCCCTTCGGATCAGCCTGTTCAGTCTCTTCCTGTCCCCAGCAGAGATGCTGCCACCCCAGCAGACCACACCATAAAAGATGGCTGAGGCCACCACAGAGTCATAGAAGGTCTTCAGGAGTGGGCCGTCCACTCCAAACGACCTGAGTCTCCGCAGCAGGTACAGCCTGCTCTGCCCTTTCCTGTAGAGGGCGTCTGAGTTATGAGTCCAGTCCAGTTTGCTGTTCAGATGAACACCAAGGTACCTGTAGCTGTCCACAGTCTCAATGTCCATACCTTGGATGTTCAGTGGTTGCAGTGGAGGATGTTTGTGCCTGCGGAAGTCTACCACCAGCTCCTTGGTTTTACTGGCATTGATCTGGAGGTAGTTCAGCTGGCACCAGTCCACAAAGTCCTGAGTCAGTCCTCTGTACTCCTTGTCGTCCCCATCAGTGATGAGGCCGACTATAGCAGAGTCATCAGAGAACTTCTGCAGGAAGCACTGGGTGGAGTTGTGGGAGAAGTCTGCAGTGTAGATGGTGAAGAGGAACGGAGCCAGAACCGTTCCCTGTGGGGCCCCCGTACTGCAGACGACCCTGTCCGACACACAGCCCTGAGTCCTCACATACTGTGGTCGGTCGGTGAGGTAGTCCAAAATCCAGGTAGTGAGGTGATGGTCCACTCCAGAGTTCTCCAGCTTGTCCTTCAGAACCGAGGGAAGAATAGTGTTGAAGGCACTGGAGAAATCAAAGAACATGATTCTCACAGTGCTCCCAGCGGTCTCCAGGTGAGCGAGGGAGCGATGTAGGAGGTGAATGACGGCATCATCCGCTCCAATGCCAGGCTGGTAGGCAAACTGAAGTGGGTCCAGTGATGAGCTCACAAGGCGCCGAAGCTGAGCCAGGACCAGCCGCTCCAGGGTCTTCATCAGGTGGGATGTCAGAGCCACCGGCCTGTAGCTGTTGAGGTCCTTGGGGCGTGAAGTCTTTGGCACTGGTACAACACAGGAGGTTTTCCAGAGCTGTGGGACTCTTCCCAGCCTCAGGCTCAGGTTGAAGAGGTGCTCCATCACACCACACAGTTGGTCCGCGCAGGACCTGACGACCCTCAGGTCGTCATATATATATTTAACCAGTGCTCTCAGTATACTTTAATAAAACCCATGAAAGTTACTGTCACCCTAGCTCAGAGAATGAAAGCTCACTACTTTAAAGCTACTTAGTATCACTGTAGAATAATGTCACACTATTAAGCATTAGTAAGGTATAAAAGCAAGTGTTTAATTCATCATTCATATATCATTACTCTTGCTCAGTTCTCTATAAATAGAGATATGTTTATCGATCTGTTACTATTACACAGCGTACAGCTAATACTGCTCCTGTCACTGCTCGTAATAATCATAATCATAGTCATAATAATATATCTGCAACTGTATCATGTCAAAACTGAAGTTTTACATTCGGGTTGGAGTAATAAGTGTTCCTTCAACAACTAATGAGAAGATTACAAGACCCAAAGTTTACGCAAAGCCCTTGAGTATTCTCGATTCCCCTGTTTAAATAAACCTGAAAGTAATAAGATGGGACAGTGCAGTGTTTGACATTGACTGTTACCACCTGTGGTTTAACAGCTTATTTTGCTGGGACAAAACCCCTGCATACTGGTTAAGTTTTAGTTGCATTTGCAAATAATTATTCAGGATGGTGGTGTATGGTTGTTTGGGAGAGCATTTTTATATTTATAGCAAACTTTATACAAATATAATGATACGGTTATATGAAACACAGGAGCAACATAAATTTTACTTGCAGACTAAATTCACTTGAATCCCACTACAATGAGCACTTCCACCCGTGTAATTGTATCCTTACTGCTAATATGTCATATGTTTAAACTTATGAAGAAAGAAAATAATACATTTCCGGCAGTAATAGAAGCTAACACATAGTAATCAATCAATTAGCAAATTAAATTTTTTAACTGACAGGTCATTTGACACAGCGCTGGATTTAAAGGCAGTGGAGACAGTGCAGGTGTATGGAATGTGGAATACTAGTAAGTGGATGAAAGAAAAGGTTGCATGTCAAAGCAGTCACTATAAATACACCTTTCTCCTTTCACTTGTTCCTCCAGTGCAGCTTGACGTGAGAGAAATATTTCGCTGCTGACTAGAACAGGAAAGGGTGGAAAACAACTACTTTGTCCTTGTGCAGAAGTGTGTTTCTGCTTGCGTTGGCCAAAACCCTATGGCTGTGTGTGTGTGTGTGTGCGTGTGTGTGTGTTTGTGTGTGTGTGTGAGAGAGCGAGAGAGAGCGAGAGGGATCGCGCACTGGAAGGCAAGACAGTGAGCTAGGAAACAGAAGACTCAAGTGGTAATTGATGTCTGTTGTTTTGAGCTGCTCTTCTATAGAAGAGGAGATGTAAAGGAGCAGCGAGGAAACGCTTGAAAATTTTAAATTCAGCCATAAAAAAAGAAGAAAAACAAAACTAAAAAAAAGGCTTATTAGGAACTTTCTAATTGGGTGGATATGTGCCAGTCTAGCCAACTATGACATCTCTTTAACAGTAAAAATTAAAAATGCTTGGCTTCACAGTGTTACATCAGATAGATCAGAGAAACATAAGAATAACACAAAAGAAATCATCATATATCATTCATTACAATGAATGAATGAACATAATTTGTGGTATATGTGTTCTTTTTGTGTGTGTATATGTGAAGGATATTATTATATGGGAATGGCAGATATAGGACTAAGGACTAAGCTTGGTGTTTTCAGGAGTTTTTAGGAGTGTAGTTGTGTGGGTCTAGGATACCATGTCCAGGCACAAAGCAAATGGGATTTTCAAGCATCTTTCTCTCAGTGTTTTTTTTTTCCTTTTGTCTCTCACTCTGTGTGTGTGTGTGTGTGTGTGTGTGCGTGCATAGAGAGGGAGTCCACTCAATACTGTGAGGCTCAGTTTCCCACTGTGGTCATCCAGATTGCCAGTTACCACAGCCTTTTGTACGACATGCTAGATAAATCCTGTTTGCACGCACACACGCACTCACACGTGCACACACACGCACACATAGTCAGGGGCACGGTGTGAGCCAAGAGATGTGGGCTAGCGGGTTCAGCTTAACCATGGTGAACTCTGGTTCATCCAAAACAAATGAAGGCCAGGCAAGGATAAGGCTTTTAACAGGCTTGATCAGACTTACATATTCCATTGGTGTAAAATAAAGGATTATCGTTTACCCTTTTCTGAATGCTGAAGGGTGTTTTTTTTCTTCTTCTACCGACTAGCAAAAGAATTTATATTATCAGACTTGCACTGGTGAGAAATGAGAATATATTTTTCTTTTTTTTCCACACTATCCAAAATCATCTGCGTCTCACAGCTCCTTTGGCTTATTTAAGAAGTTGAATTGATTTATTTTGGAGTCGAAAGCTCCTCATATCAAAAAGGCAATTAGCAGATTCTTCTGTTGTTGCAGCAAACAAAGATCCTCGTCATTTTAATTTAATGAGCTAGGTCTGGCTCAGAATGAGGATCGCTGTTGGAATTTAATAATGGTTTCCCCCTCTGTCTCGCTCTGCAGAAAAATCTAAGGATCCAGACTAATGTTGTCATAGTGTTAGGTAGCATCCAGTCATATTATGGGAAAACAGGCCTAGACAGACTCATTAGGAGATGTCCACACAGGCTGAGATATTAAATTCATGACAATGCTAATATGCTAGCTGTGTGGGTAAGATTTCACTTGAATAATGGATGCTCTGTATTGAAGGGAGCACATCACAGAAGTCTTTACATACAGTTTCAGGACACTGAATTGTTTTGACTGATTCAGTTGTTCCAGTAAAGAGTGAAAAACTAGCCGTGCACTGTCAAACAACACTGAATAGACAAGCATGATTCCCATTATCAGGACGAATAGTTCTATTCTCACCAGAGCAACAGAGCAATACACACAGTCAAGCAAAAATATGTAGATGTATTTAGAATTTCAAAAAGTGATTTTCTAAACAGTCACTTCACCATCAAAACAAAACATATTATATCATGCAAAGGTTTGGTGCTTTATGCTATACTTTAAACTAGAAAATATGATAAGTACACTTATCTCTATACGACATAGCTATAACTGTCTTGAATCTCCACTCTGGGCAAGCCTTAGTGGAACAATACGATTGGCTCATGTTACTCCCAGTTCTTCTGTTGATCGTCTTTGAGTAAACCATTACTTCCATCACTGACATGATGGAATTCTCCTGTAGAGATTCAGGATTATTTGAGTGTCAGTAATCTCTATTATTATGTCTGAAGACTTCTTGTTCTTGGTAGTTCTTTCATCAGGTATTACAGGTCGTTATCATGGAGCAAAACATATATTGGACTAATCAGACACCATCTAATGTGCAGGATAGGAAAGGAAAGGATAGGAAAAATAAAGTTTTTCTATCAGGATCACATTGTTTATTCACTCATTTGCATAAAACTAGAATGTGAATGCTTACCATACTATTGTTCATTCTAGTCTCACAAAAATCCTTTCAAACAAACACATGTTGAAAGCAAAAGGGTGGATTACACACAGCCGGTCTTCCCCCCCAAAAAAGCAGCCAGTTTCCATTCAAACAGAAAGGTATAGTACTGTGGGTCTAATGGAGCATTAGATTGGGGATAAACGCCTGAATGGGGAGTGGTCCACTTTCTCTGGCCTGGGGCTAGGCACACAGGGTCACTGATTAGTATTAGCATAATTGCTGGACACTGAAGCACAGCAGAAGTTACCGAGCATTTTCCATTCCAGCTCACCTAATTCACTCTGATTGAGCTGGGAGGACTGGTGCTGAACTCCATGAATTGCCCTGGGATGGGGGAAGAGGATGGATGGATCTCTTGATAGAGGGATTATAGAAGATATAGTACTGCATGAAGTACGCAGTCTGTAATATGTAGTAGTAAAGCTGTAGTGCAGTTGCTGGAATTGTTGGTAAGTTGTGAGAGACCAAGGACATATCTGCTACACACGTCTGCTTTACAGTAAGTCTGACTACATAAAGAAAGAGATCTTATTGTGGCTGACATCGACACTCTCACTTTTCTCTCTCATTCTCTCTCCATGTCACAAAACACTCATGTGCACACAATCCCCCTAGTCCTATTTTGGGTTCTATTTTGAACTCAATAACAATAATGAAAAACAGCATTGGAGAGGCTTGATTTTTTGGATGCTAAAAACAAACAAACAAAGAAAAACAAAAAGCAAGACAAAAAAACAGATGAGTGCATTATGAAAAGCAGACAGGTCAATGAATGAAAGTCTCGGAACTGGCTTCATGAACAAAAGGAACTTAAATTGTGGTATATATATATATATATATATAATTTTATTTGTTTTATTTTATTTTCTCTCTTTAAGCATGTAAAACATATTAGAAAAATGAGAAAAGGTGTTCAGATTTGATATGGAGAGTGTTGAGAGTGTTCACCACTTTGCCAAGTTTGCCCTGAGGCTTTTATGATCAGGAGGCTCCTTTGATGATGAATAAATGAGAGGTTAGCTGTGAAGTAGGATTGGTTTAACACCTTGCATGGAGCCCCATTTTTGCAGAGCGCCAGCCTCAGTGGGTTCTATAATCAGGGCCAGTGCCCTCAACACAGCTCCTGTGAGGGCTCCCTGAACCCAGACAAGTGTTACCCCTCCCACCTAGCGCTACAGCTCCACTCCCTTTGCCTTGGATTCCTATTCAGCTTGTTTACCATGCCACCGGGGCTATTCAAACCCCAGTCAGCAGGTCTTCCAGAGCCTTACAGAGCCACTGAACTCTCCCTAACCTACTAATCAGACCTCTCCTCCCTTTCAGCCCTTAAACATAAAGCCCCATCTTGACCACCATTTTGTAGGTCAGCCACTGCGGGCTTTGTAAAGGCCTTAGCACCACCATAGAAAGATCCTCCTCCTATTGATGCATCTTGAGCGGCTCCCCGAACCACCTAGACGCCTCCCCCTACAGACGGAGGCATCCAAAGACATTCCGTTTATTAAGCTGTCACTGCACATCTAAATCTGTTCCCTATTGCAATAGTACAGGCCTTTTTGGAGAGAGAAAGAGAAAGAGAGCAAAAAAAAAGAAAAAAAAGAAAAAGCAAGTGAGAGTGAGAGAGAGAGAGAGAGAGAGAGAGAGAGAGAGAGAGAAAGAGAAAGAAGGGGGGGAGCCTTTTTATGGCACCAAGGTATTCAGAGAGCTAAAAACACACACGCACACACACTAAAACTAATACACACATAGAGAAATGAGATGCAAATCCGATGATTCACTTGGCAGTTATGGTGTGCTTTTCTCTTTGTGTGTATATGTGTGCATCTTGTGTGTGCGCATTGTGGCACTTGTTGTTATGTGTTTGTGTGCACCTAATTCCTGTAGCATGGTCTCAATCTATGCTCCCATAGTAATGCGTGTACAGTTGAGCGGCCGTAATACAGTTGTTGGTAAGAGGGCATTGTGCAATGGTGGCAGAGAGAGAAATTACTTAAGGAGCCAGGACAATGTCTTTGGATAAACCGGGCTACGGTGAAGGGAGACATGCTCAAGCACATCCGCAGTGTAGGAGATGAGCAACACAGGGTGACGGAGAGGTGGAGGAAAAGACGGGTGAAGAAAGGATAAAGGCTGAACTGAATCTTGGTTAAAACTTCCGGATTCTTGCTCTCCATTAGATAATAAACACTTGCAGATGGGATTTGGATGGTTAATGGAGTTTTAGAGATGTTATTTATGTGAAGGGGGTTCAGATAGGGCTGAACCCTGTGTTCCTAATCCCTTGCACAAGTATGGGACTGTATTTTGTTCCATTTTGAGCAAATGTGCAGATTTTAATGATGAGAGAAGCTCTTCTCTTTAATGGTTTATTTAGTATGTTCATGCAGCGTTTCCTTTTAAGGGCTTCTTCATGGTGGTGCATGTTACTGACAGTTGTAAAGATGATTGTAAATATCTTCAGTATTTATAAGAAGAATATCAATGGCATAAAAATGAAGAATAATTTTAACATAGCAATTTTTACATACACTTGCAGTCAGAAGTTTTTAGAAGCTCATCATAGACATGAATGTCATGCTAATTCTGGGCTTTTAATGATTTCTTTGGACTAGTCTTTCTCCAGTGTGAAATGGTTCTCCAGCATACATCTTTAATGACTCTATAAAAAGTATTGTGTGCATATGTTTGAAAGTACACACACAGGATATAATACATAAACACACTCACTTAAACCTTTTAATAAGTGGTGCTCAGGGTGCTACAGTGTCTTTCAACTTGACAGATGCAAAAGCTTATTACCTTCTTGACCGCAAATGGTAGTTTCTCGTTGGCAGAAAAAATGGAATTGTCTGACAGCACTCGGTGGATCGACCAATACTCTGAACAACGGGAAAGTCCAAGGAACTCACTGAAGATCTAAGAAGGAGAATTGCAGATTTACACAAGTTGGGAAGGTCTCTTGGACCCATTTCTAAACAACTGCAGATTCCAAGATCATCAGTTCAAGCTTCTGGAATAGGTTTCCCAAAGAACTGACCTCAACCCCAATTTGCGAAGTATGCTTAAAAATCAGGGCCATGCCAGGAAACCAACCAATTTACATGAAACTCTACCAATTCTGTCTAGAACAGTGGTCAAATATCCAGCCAGAAGTATGTCAGAAACTTGTTAATGGCTACTAAAGACATCTGGTCAAGGTGTAACTTACTCAGGGACATTTAACCAAATATTAATGGGGGTGTATAATGATGCATGCCGTACAATCATTCCACCATGGAAAAAGAACAGTTCTGATAAATCATTAAAAGCCGCAAATTACCATGATGTTCATTTCCATATTGAGTGTATGTAAACTTCTGACCACAACTGTTACCCATGGGGGTAAAGAGTGGGAGACTAACTACTGCGAGGTTACAAAAGTGTGTGAAAACATGCATCTAGTAATATTCATCCATGACAGAAACAAAAAAAAAAAGAAAAAAACAAATAGTTTGTAATTTCTTTTACTAACTAATTTGTAATTTGTCTTACTGACTATGCGTATCTATCCATTCTCTGAATTGTGGAAATTTAGCAACACCAGTACTCCTCTCTCTCTCTCTGTCTCTCTCTCTCGCTTGCTGTACTTCTACCTAAGAACTGGAAATTAAAGGCTCAAGTGGTAAATGCTGGTATTAGGAGGGGAAATGACCACTGAGACATTCTGTAACAGCCTTTCATAGTTAATGATCGCCGCTCAGGTTTAGAGACATAGTCTGACACACATAGACACATACACCTGAGGAGTAGAAACAGGAAGAGGAAATGAGAAAAGTGATCCACTCCACCTTTTACTGTACATTTCCACAAAGATGTAAATACCTTTTCTAACTTCTCTGTGCACATGGGGCAGTCCCTACCTTTCCTAGGTATAAGAAAAACATTTCAGTCTTGTGTGTTTTAGTTTCATTAATAGACGGGCTTGTGTAAGTGTTGAAATATGACCCAATTAACAAGTGCTCCAGTTTTGTTATTATTTCTCCCTGAATTAATCTTATGGAAACTGGAGCTGAGCGTATAAGGCAGATTATTTCCCATGGTGTGGGTCTATGAAATGGCTTACACATGTATACTCTCAACCCACTGCTGCCCTCTCTTTTCGACAGCCCTTTTCTCTTTTAGCTCCCATTCTGTTCTCATGTGGCTGTACGTGTCTGCACGTACAGTTGGCCACAGTAGGTTTCTTGCTAAACAAAGAATATTGCCTTTCTTCCTTCAATTGGTCAATTGGGTCTGTTAATAATTTAACGTGAGAAGACTGAGACTAAACAGTAAACCTATATGAATATTACACATGGTGTTATCACCTGAAAATTGGTATAATTGCACCACACTTATAGTGCTGGTAAAGTAAACCTAGAGCAGAGATCGGGTTGCAGTCTGCTGGCCTCCCATGTGCATCATTGAGTGGTTAGATGCTGAAATATAGAACATTGTATAATTTCTCATAATTACTTGGGTCACAATTTGTAATGCTTCTGTTTGACATGACCAGGAAACAGTTCAAAATATAGATTCTTAGCCATAGCTATGTTGGTTTTTGCTGAATAATAACTAACTCTGTTGTTTTTAAAAGAAATATTGCTAACTCATTTAGTATACAATCCCTATAATATATTCACTTTTTAGCATTTAAGTTCATACCACAAGTAAAAAGCATTCAGGAAACCAATAACTGTAATTGCCAATCGTTTGGCCTTTTGAAAGATCTACTTCTTTTATAAATCACAACAAGATGGCTAATGTATTAGAAGTGCAAAAGAAAAAGGCAAAGAGCCATGGGCTGCAAATATCCGACACATTAAGCCTGGAAGATTTCCAGGGAAATCTTTCAATTACACAGAGTGAGTACCAGCGTGCTTCAAGGGAATGATGGATAACTTTTAGAATGAGCTGTCAATGAAGTAAACTACACTATAGATTTAATTAGAGTAACACATCTGGGAGCTTACAGCAGCTTGAAGAACGCTGCGTCGTAACAGACAGTTGGACGGCAAATCAATGTGTTGGCCAGAGGATTCATATAAAAGCTCTAAGAGATAAAGTAAGATGGAGTTACAAGGAGAAATTTAGAGTCACATTTGTCAGTTTACTCAAAGGCCAGGTACTTTAAGAGGCAGTGCACAATTACACATTTTTCTTAGTTGTGAAACTTTGTAGTCCACGTGAACCAGTGTGAATGAATGTCAATGATATATGCATTTTTATATCTGCGTTTTTACAGCTAAAATAGCACTAAACTGTAATGACTCACAGAGTACAGTGGTACATATTTAGCAGTGCTAGCACTAGAGTTCAGTTCAATTCAATATTATTTATACAGAGCCAAATCACAAGAACAGTTGCCTCAAGGCGTTTTATGTTGTAAGGTAGACCCAACATAAATGCATGCATTTTTACCTTGCTCAGCTTTTATAGTTGCTTTTATAATTTTATGCTTGTGTTTTGTTTTGTTTTACCCTATGTCTAAATTTTATTTTGCCATGTTTATATTTTATTGCTGCTATTGTTATTATTATTATACAGAGAAAAACCCAACAATCATATGACCCCCTATGAGCAAGCACTTTGGCGACAGTGGGAAGGAAAAACTCCCTTTTAACAGGAAGAAACCTCCAGCAGAACCAGGCTCAGGGAGGGACGGCCATCTGCCGCGACCAGTTGGGGTTAGAGAAGGAAGACAGGATAAGAGACATGCTGTGAAAGTTTAATAAAAACAACTTATGTTGTCAGATTTCAAAGCATCCTTTGATATCTGTCCCTGATATCCCTTTAGTTAATAGTGACACAGGTCTGTCACTCCCAACTTGTCACATATGGCAGTCTTCAGTTACATATCTCTCAGTCATGTTACCAGGTAGACTTGCGTACTAAATGCATGCCCTGGCCAGGAGTTAGATCCCAAACCTTCTACTGAGAGAGAAGTGGCAGGAAATGCCAGTAAACACATCCACTATCTCATGGATATTGACCATATAAGCAACCAGCTCCAGTGTGTGAGACTGGGTTGTCAAACTTGGTGATGTGCATTAAAAGACCTCCACATAGGCCTGGACTAGAGAGAAAGTTATCTACTTCAAGCATGAGGACAGCTGCACAGTCCATGGCAATCCCCAGGCAGGGTTTTGATGTGCTGGAGTACCTTAATGTCAAAACTGACAAAAATCTAACCAACACTGAGGCTTTATAAATAAAAATTAAAGAAATAAAAAATGGTTGAGCAGTCTGGCTTTCCCAAGGAAGCTGAGATTCTTCTACATGTGCAACAAAATGTTGGAGATCAGTCATGTGTGGTGAGCGCAGTGTTTGTGGTCTGCTGGGGGACCAGAATCAGAGCTGGAGGTGCAGCACCAACAGACTGAATAAACTGATTAGGAAGTCTGGCTATGAGATTGGCTGCAAACTGCACACTTTTAAGGCTGTGGTGGAGAGGAGGTCACTGAACAATGTTATCCATTATAGATATTCATTACCACCCTTTGCACCACTTACTGGACAGGCAGCCGAGCACTTTCTCTAACAGACTGATTTAGCTCTGCTGCCAGAAGGTCAGATACAGGAAATCATTCATACCACATGCAATAAAGCTTTATAATACACTACATCTGTCTGACAGAGAGTCACCCACTCTTTAAGTCTAACATTTTATTGATATTTAAAGTTTTATTTTGCTTACACAATATACAGATACAGTGCAATAGCTGAGCACAAATAACAGCGGCAGTTTTTACTTTGCATGTTTTTTTTTAAATAAATTGTTTATTTAGTTCTTTGCTTCATAAATCTTTTTATATACCTTATTTTATTTGTCTCTATAAGCTTGTTTTTTATTTTTCATTTATTTTTTATTGCTTTTTACTTGTTTTTCTCTGTGCATTGACTTTATGACAATGAAGGAATTTGAATCTTCATTGAGTCTGAGACATTTTATTTACTTATCTTATGGTCTGGGTTGTTTGTCCCCCCCCCTTTTCTGACTCTCGCTCTCTTTCTCTTTTCAGGTGTAGTTGCGGGTGGCTGTTCTCCCCGGGTCCACCTGCTGGTGGAGCCTCTGTTTCCAGGCTTCAGCTGTCACACCTGTCTCTCATCTTCTCATCATTGAGCAGTGCTTAAGGACCAACTTATGCTTTCATTCTCCCCTAGGTTTTTGCACATTGATGGAAGTGTTTTTGGCTCCCTCATGCTCAGAGCTGATTTTTGCTTTGTGCCCTGTTTAACTGTGCTCCCTTGATTGGCTCCTGTGAAAGGATGGTTGATGTTTTCCTTTGCTATTCCTGTATTGTTGTGGTCATTCAAGAGTCCAAAGCTGCTACCGCTTCAAACTGTTATTACAAGTCGGCTAGTAGCTACCTCAGGAATACTTGCAGTAATAGTTGGAATTATCTGCCTGCCCATCCTCCACTGCTCTCTCCCAGTCTACTCTGGAGTCCTCTGGCCATTTAGTATGTTCTCTGCAGTCTGTTAATAAAGATAACCAAGTAACCCACCAACTCCACTTCCTTCTAAAATTAAGATCAATTCTGGAACTCTGGCTGAGTGTAACCTCTGTTTCCCTCTTACCTGCACAATTTCCTGCTGTTATTTCTAGTATTGTTAGGGCCAGCTCTTGTGGTTGCTGTTGTTGTTGTTGTTATTTATTGCTGTAGCAAAAGAATTTACCAAATCTATATCTTATCTTCCTTTCTCACACTTTTACTTCTCCAGGAATTACTGGGCTGGAGTCAGTAACTCGACCTGGGAGAGCTCAGGGCATTCAGCATTTTAACAGCAGGGAAGTCGTCCTTCTCAAAACAGCCCTTTATGGTATAGGTGTTTACTGTCATCCTTCATTTTCTCTGGCCTGGGGATGTCATTGAGGAACGCCTGAGTAAAATGTTCACGTCCTGCTCCCCTCTCAGCACTTAACCCACGTTTTGGCATTTTACAAATCAATGAAATAGGTGGATACAAGTATGACAGAAATAGCTGTGTACAAGTATGACAGTATGTCACAGAGAGAAACAGGTAGCAGTGTATTGAGTATTATGAAGCTATTAGTTCTAACAGATCTGCAATGAAATCTATGAAGTTGGTGTCCCTCAATCAAGATTTATCACTGTGAGGCTTATTAAATAATTTTATCTAATATTCTAAGATGTGATAAGATCCTTCCAAGATTGCATGCCTCTGTCTTTCAGGCAGTCCGCTTGTGTCTCTGCCAGGTCCTACAGCATCCACCCTGTGAAAGACCAGTCTGTCATTGCTCTCTCAAGCACTTTGTGCCAGACATGTGGTTCCTATTTTGCAGCCAGCGCAGCAGATTAACATAAAAGAGGGTGTGTAACAGTTCTTGCATTGAAAACCCTGCCTGAGGCAAGAGGAGGAGAGGCCACAGCTGGATTACCTCATTTAGAATCCTTTAGAACACTGTTTACCTTGCAAAGTGTGCATCTCAATGAGGTATTGCAGTGGCAGCAAGCATAACAGGGTCAGTGGTATTAACAAACAATCTTCTTGAGCGAATGATTTTACTTGGCACCAGGAGACACGGATATAAGGCTGAGAGTCACTGGATAACTCGTGAAATGATACTATGACAACATTTAGTCCTCAGTATAGGCCATACTGAAACAAACTGTATTTCAAAACAATTATGGTATTGCACTGCAACTTTAAGTGGAAAGATACACAGAACCCTATAAAAAAAGTTGGCTTTAGCAAGAATTGAACTGGACATTTCATTTTATTTGAGAGTAGATCATTAATTAAAGCATCCATCAATCCATTCATTTCTTATCAACTTATCCAGGATTGCACAATCCAGGATTGCTGGAGGGCTGGGGCCTGTCCCAGCTGCCGAGGGGTGAGAGGTGGGTTACACCCTGGACAGGTCACCAGTCTATTGAAGGGACAGCACACAAACAACCATTCATACATACAAGCAAAGTCAAACAAGCAAAAGTTTCAATTATATCATTACACCAAGATGTTAGGGATTAAGTTAGCATGTAGTTATAAGTTTTAGGTTATTATTAATATATTGGGTATTTGTAACTTTCGTATTGTTTTTCACCCACAAAGCACAGACCATAGGCTGGAGTTGATGGGAAAAGTAAAATAAAACAAGTTTTTTTTTTAAAGAAACAAATAACGACATCACATTAATAGAGGTGTTGGTTAGTAATTATTATATTAATAGTGTAAAAGAAAATGGTAATAAAGTCTCATGTAATTAATCATCAAACTAAATTTTAGTTATTGTATAGAGCAACTAATTCTACTACCAAATGTGAACTATATTCACAGGTGAGTCCCATTTTCCTGCCATTTCCCTTTGTGTGCCCTGCTGACCTGTTCATGGAGCTACTGGGAAGCTAGATTCATGTTGTTCATGTCTATACATATCTAATGTAAGTCTGTGTGGCTGATTTAAAACAAAGCAGACATTGCTTATTCGATTTTGGCTTACAGCCAGGAGAGCTTTGACCAGTACTGGATTTTGAAAGCACCAGTTGTGCCAGAAGGGTGAGAGGATCTTTCTTACATGCTTGTGTAAGTCAGATCAAAAAGAAAGTGAAAGATTTCATATGCAACACCCTATTTAATATTTTGACATTTATGTCTGTATGTAACAGTCAACAGATTTGAAGGGAAAGAAAACAAGGGTATAGAGACAAAAATAAAAATGGCAACAAGGATCTCTGGGTCAGGAATCAAACTGTTGACGCTGCATTGTGGAATGTGCAGGGCTGGCTCTAGACAACACAGGACCCAAAGCAAGTTTTTCTTTGAGGCTCTCATCACTTTTCCTGGAGCCGAGAACTATGATTATATCGAAAGATGGATTGAGAGCAGGAAATACACAAAGATACAAACTCCTGATCTCTTTCACTGTAAATTCTCAAAACAGTTCTCAGAATAGAGTGTTTTTCAACATTAATGTGACCACCTTTTAAGCAGAAAAAGACAACTCCTTTAAAAAAATGTTGGTTTTTTTTCACCTAAAAATGAAAATGGATGTAATATTATAAATTTGGTGCTTGCATACAGCGGTGTGTAAAATTTATGATCCACCCCTCATTTCTTTATGCTTTGATCTGAAAGACCCAGGTGTTCTTGTGCATAAAAATAGATTAAGAGTATCTGAAAGTAATGTCCTTAAGAAATAGGAAAAATCTTATTTAAAACTTTTACACTCAGGACCTGATACAGGACGCAAGAGACCCATCTGGTCCTTCAGTTGATCCATTTACTGTTTACTGAATGGAATGGTTGTGTACACACACACATACAGAAAAGGGTGGAGAATCCAATCCCGATCAGAGACAAATTTCTACCCTAAGTAGAGGTGTTTAAGTGTCTGGGGGTCTTGGTCAGGAGTGAGGGGAGCAGCAGATCAACAGACAGATTGGGGCTGCTCTGCAGTGATGTTGATGCTATACCGGTCCATCTTGGGGAAGAGAGAGGTGAGCATGAAAGCGAAACTCTCGATTTACCGGTTGATCTATGTCTCTATCTCCACCTATGGTCACGAGCTCTGGGTAGTGACTGAAAGAATGAGACTGTAGAAATAGGGGTTGAGGAGCTCAGCCATCCAGGAGGGGCTCAGAGTAGAGCCACTACTCCTCCATGTCAAAAGGAGACAGTTGAGGTGGTTGGGGCATCTGACAAGGGCGCCTCCTGGATGAGGTGTTCTGGGCATGTCGCATGAGAGGATCTCGGGGGGTAGACCCAGGACATGCTAGAGAGATTATATCTCTCTACTGGCCTGGAAACGCCTCAGTGTTCCCCTGGAAAAACTGGAAGTGGTGCCTAGGGAGAGGAAGGTGTGGGCTTCTGTGCTTAGGCTGCTGCTCCCACAACCTGGATACACATAGCAGAGGAAAATGGACAGTGATGGATGAATGGAATGAAAAAAAAAAACAACAACATTTTTTAGAAAAGGGAAACCAAAGGGATCTAAAAGATCTGGACTGGAAATCAGTGGAAACATTGTCAACAGCCATCTGTAAAATATGGTGTCAGCTTTGTTGTGGTTTGGGGCTACATTTCAGCCAAGGTGTTGGGGATCTTGTCAGAAAAATAGGTGGAATTATGAATGGTTCAGATTTAGATCCACCATACAATACTGTCTGGAAATTCTTTAGCATTTACTAAAAGAATACCTGGATAGAAAATCACACGGTGGAACACTGTCAGTCATGGATTCACCTCCCCAGACTGAGACCTTAACATTATTGAAGCATTGTGGGATTATCTTGACAGAGAACAGAACAACATTCAAAAACGTTGAAAAAAAAAAAGCCTATAGAACTGTTCCTGAAGACTACTTAAAGAAATTACAAGAATGCTTGTTTAAGAGAGTTCAGGCTGTGTTGAAGAGAATATCTGGTCTTATATTATACTACATAAATATTGACTTTCAAGCCTCATAACATTGTGCAGACTCTGTTTTTCTGCATATACTGTATTACCATGTGTGTTTGCACAAGTTTCAATAAATTGCTGCACATGTTTCCCATTGTCCTATCAAAATATAAAGAAATAAGGGATGGCTCAAGACTTCTGCAAAGCATTCGAATTTGTGTGACGGCAGTATAGTTTTTTTGAGGTATGCTTAGTTAAGTTAGGAGGTATGCTTTGCAGATGTATCTGATATTGCCATATTGAAGGTATTCGGAAAAAAAACCACGCACACACATTCTTAATGTTCCTGGAGAAACATTGTAATTAATGAGTCACAATTCTGGAAAAAAAAACAACCATAGTCAGGGGAGTTTCCCTTTAGTGCATAATGGTAAATGGCCTTCCTTCCAGAAAGGCTGCCTATGGTGGGTCTTTACACACTTGCATATTCAGCCTACTGGTGATGTATGCGTTTCAACCATAGGACTGCACATTATTACAACACATTATTCAATTATTAATTAAATTCTGCAGATTCGGTTAATTAAAGGGACCATTTAATATATTAAACAGCAAGTATCTTATCTGTAATGAAACTCTGGCAAAAAAATTTTTAAAAATTCGATCCTTTTATTTTCTTTACTGCTTGTGAAATTAAAAGATTTTTCTTCTTCTCTGCTGCAGACCTTAAGCTATAGGCCCAAGATTTCTCCTGTAAAACCACCTTCTTAATGCATGCACATGGGGGAAAGGCCACATATGAAGGAGCCCTTTGTGAGAGAAAAATGAAAATAATTCTATGCAGTTTGATTAAATCATAATGTGGCAGGTAATGAATCTTCACCTTTGCAGTTCCATTACTCATTGGAGTCATGTTATCAGGCCCTAAATATAACCTCATTACATATTCCATTTCTACCAGTTTGATTCAGAAAGAGAAAAAAAAGACAAAAAAAAAGCTCCTTTCTGAACGTCAGGTGTATATTTCACTTTACTGTTCACACTCCTTTCCTTTTCTCATTCCTTTCACTCCATCTCCTTGAGTTATGGCCAGCAATCGCATATACCAGCCAGATAAAGGCGACTTTTGCAACACGAATTGGAAATAGATGAGAGAACCAGGGTGAAGCTCTTCAATGGAAGGTTCAATTATTTTGATGGTTGGTCTCAGGACATTTTTTATGATGACACTCATTTATTCCCAGTAGTGCTCTGTGGAGACTCACTTACATTATCCTTACTCACTCAGCATAATATATTCAAAATCAGCACCTAATACTGGCCTATACAGCACCTATAATCTAATTCCTAAATTTCCCGTTATATGATGAAGTTTAACTTCAACTCTTAATCCATCTTCAAATGACCCTGTGTTCCTCAGCCACAAACATCCAATTAAGCAAGGTAAATCTGTAATTAGGATGGTGCATAATGAACTTGACCCCTGAGGTGGGGCAGATGATGTCCTAACTAAAGATGATGAGCTAATCTGTTTCGACAGAAGAGTCAAAGGTCACCGATGAAGCTCAGATACGAGACAGGCCTAATGAATAACAATTGCTGGATTAACTGGAAGCCAATCCTTGATGGGGGAGATTTGGCCAGTAATGACCCCTCAGATTTGCACATTGAAAATGGTGGTAATGATGTCATACAGACTGGAAGATGGCCTTATTTTTGAGTTTTTAACCAAACTGATTCTCTGGACTGATATCTCACACCTAAAAGTAATTTTGCAAAATAAAAAGAAGTATTGTTGGGACAATGGAAAACACACTTTCTTGTAAATCATGGCTTTTTTTGCTCTGTAACATAGCCACACACACAAATGGTCACATATAGTAGGCTAAGTCCAAAATTACATCCTTTCACTACCACAAGTTTAATTAAAATTTAATGCAGTTATGCACATCTGAGAACTGTTCAGTTGTGGAAGACTGAGACTGCACTATAATCTCTAACAAGGAAATCTCAAGTCTTATGTTTCACTGCTGAACAGAATGAACCATTAACTAGATGTCCAAGTAACCAAACAATAATAAACTGACTTATTTCTGAACATCAGCACATAACTTGGTGATGCACATAAGAGAATGATGCAGTTTGATCCTGTTCAGCTAAGAAGGGATGTGTTGGTTCAAAAATTACAGCTTGCAAGTGTCTCAGCATAAAAATATTTATTAGGCTTCTTTATTGTACTTTCTTTCTTCTTCTGTCCCAACCAGTCCATATGACAGGAACTTTACGACTATGGTTATCCTGTTATATATTTTTTATATCTTTATTTCACAGTATGAAGCGTGTGTGAAGTGTGTGTGCGTCTGTGTGCACGTGTGCATGTGTCCTTGCTGCAGAGCATCCCTGGGGGTCTCCTCAGCAAATCTCAACAAAGGTCATTGATTGTGGGGGAGGACACACACCCTGCTTTGACCCCTGAGGTCACAGGAGGCCTGTATGATGGAGATATCCGAGAGGGTCAGATAATAGAATAACAATATATATTATGTCTTGTGTTTTATATGCCCTTGTGCACAGCCTGCACACATGCATGAATTCTCCCATTCACTATGTTTGCCCATTTAAAGCATGCATGCAAGTAATTAGTAAGCTTACGTTTGCTTTGTCTGTTAGCTTGCATGAATCTTGCATTTAAAACTGAGCAGTTCTCCTGCGGCTGGATGGATGTGTCACAGATAATTGTGTTTGCATCCCTGATTCTGCACATAAGAGAGGAAATCCTTGTGTCCACAACCCAAATATTGCTTTCTGTTTATCCTATGGATTATAAACTGCAGATAATTAGAGATAACAAGCTTGCTTATAGAATCTGTCAGTGTTGCTTCTATCACCGGGCAATGGTGCCATTAACCTTTCCATTTCAAATGTGAATATTTGTTTTTGTCTTGGACAAAAATGGGAAACTCAAGAAAAATATTATATATATATTTTTTACTTAAGTGCTTACACCAATTCATTTTAAACAATATATTCTTTCGAATTCTCTTTGGTTTGCCTGCTGATTAAAAGTCTCAGCGGTGTCTCTAAAGAATAAAGAAAGACAAGTGGACACACATACTTACTCGGATGTGCAATCTCCTGTTAAAGAAGTAGTTAGACAGGCGTAAAGTATCAACAACAATAATAAAATATGAAATTAAACTGCAATATTCAGCATGGATGTAAAGACCATTTACATGAACTTTAAGGGTTTGCACAAAGTGCTTTTAAAAGTTAGAGAAGGACTTGGAAACCGGCAAAAAATAAAGCTAATTTATCTGTAATTTTCACTCTAAAAAAATGAGATTTATCACTTAAATCAAGTTTAGGTTGTATTTTGTTTAGATTTTAAAATAGCAAACAACGTGTTATTTACCATATTCAGTAGTATATGTTTGAACTGTCAAAAATACATGTAATTTCAACAGAATTCAGCCAACACAGGTTCTCATATTTGCAGCTGCATCAGACACAAGATGCTTTTATGTGTTAAACACTGAGCAGTGTTCTTCTCTCATGCTTCCCACTTGCCCCTCAGCAACAGATCCACATGCAGGCACGAAAGCTGGACTAATGTAGGTCTAATTGCAGCACTGGAGCCCTGAATCATCTCTTAGAATGTTTTTCAGAAAACCTAATCGTGTGGACAGGCAGAGTGAACTAATTATCTGCATGCTGTTTTCCCAGCCAAAGCTTGTAATTTAGCAGCAATTGACCTCCTGCAGTCTGCCAGCAAATGAAAACATGTAGGCCAGTCTGCTAACGAAGGGCCCGAAGACCCCAGGGTTTGTCCGGACCCTGCTCTGCACCGTGGACACAGAACCCCTCACTTCAGTTCCAATTTACTTCTTCACCACCTCCAGGGGAGACTTCATCGTCCTCACACTGTGTAATGACTTAACGTGTCTGGAGCAGAGGAAAGGCCTGTTGGGAGAACAACTCAATACTGTGATTGTCTGGAAAACAGGATGTACTCCTTTCCAAGGTGGTTCACTGATGGCATGTGGCCTTAATGACTTTAGCTGAAGCGAAGACTAGCCGGTTAGGATTTAAAGTTTTACAAATATTGATCCTTTTAGAGTAGCTTTGACTGGCTGTGTGAGAAGGTACAATTGTAAAATACAACCTAAGGTCAAGAAATCACAGCACTGCTTTTGATTTTTTGAAAAGTGTTCAAAGAAAAAGAAAGAAAAAGAAATATAAACACCTCAGTCATTGTTTATCCACTACTTTATATCTGCAGAAATTATTGGTTTGGTGCATGTTTGTCCATATGATTCTTATTGTGATATTTATCGAGTCTAAGAGGTTTTAGCTTTTTCAGTTAATTATTTCTTGAAATAAGTACAAAGGCAATAACATAAAAATCTGCAATAATGAAGTTGCACCGGGCATATGCCTTTGATGCACACACCAAAGTCTGCTTAAAACATGGCCTAAGGCTGTTACTGGGTGACATGAGTCATTGTTTCTTTCCTCACACAGCATTGTTGCTGTGCTTTGGCCATGTTGTGCAGACAACGTTGCATGATCCCTGTACTAACAACTGCCAAATTATGTAGAGTCAGCTAACTGGATACAGTACCAGCATTATAATATAGTGGGTGCTCTTCCAGCATAAAATCTAATGGGCTATTGAGAGGGCTAAGCAACAAGAATACTAATGAGCACAAGCAGGACATCACAACACAAAAGTAGGAATGAGGCCTGCGAAACTTGGCTCATACAAGCAAATACTCTCACTACTTATAATTTCACTTTAAAATTAAATTTAGAGGATAAAATATAGATTGGGACGAATTCTATAAGGCTTTAATATGTATAATAGCTAATCGAATTATTGTAATATATAGGAACAGGAAACATTTTTCTCATTAGCCTCTTTGGGTTGAGATCACATGATTTACTCAACCAGATTCCAACTCATCAGTCTGAAAAGTACTTTGATTGCATTGCAGGTATTTTTTTTTTTTTTACTGATGTACAGTGCTAAAGAAAGTTATAAGATCACCTGTCATAAAAACAAGAAGACACATTTTTTTTCAAAACTTTAAATTATTGAATTCACTAAACAGAAATCACATTTTTCACGATTTGAGCCAGCACACTGGAAATGTCAGAAATTAATCAAGCACAACATTTAATAAGTCCGTGTTAATTTAGGTTTGCACCCCTTACATTGGGCGGTGGTCTAATAAATTTTGTTAAGCACTGTATGCCTTTGAACTGCTGCCTGGTGAAATGTCTACAGCACAAATACGTTTTGATGCATTTATCTGCATTTGAGCACATAGACTATTCATGTAAATAGCCATAAATGCCAGTTACACTTCCACTGCCAGCAGTAAATGTCTAAGCCATAACAGAATCCAAACATGTTTGATTGATAAGGTTATGCTTTGGTTGAGTTGGTGATTTTTTTTGGTTTTACTATTTCTTCAAACATGTAAAGCTATGAGCCATGTGTTCCCATCTTGGAAATTTGAACAATTTGGGGTAAAACAAAATGCAATTTAAAGGTTTACATTAAAGCTGGGGCTTTTCATGTTAATATTTTCATTATTTTAATATAAATGTAATAGTAATAATAATTTAATATTTAATTAAATTTAATATTTAATATGTTTTTTTGTATGCTTGGAAGTAGAGTGAGCAGAACAAAACACTGTAACTCTACTATTGTCTGATAACTCAGTTAGGTGAGTTGATGGGTTACTCCTCATTTAAACTTGCATGCGGCAGTAAGACGTGGCTTTCTTCCAATTTTTTTCCTCCTGAGGTCCAAGATAAAGCCATAATAATTGTAAACCCTCCCCAAAAATAGCATCTCGTCGTACAAGTCATGTTTGTGTCTCCCTTGAAGTGATTTGTGCTTTTTCGTGCACTGTATGCCTTGTATGTAGAGTTTAACTTCATTACTTGTAGCGGTTGCTTAAGTAAACAAGGTTCTTTTTATTAAGAATGAATAACTGCACCACCGTTATGTGCTAATGTGTTTATATATGTGTGTTTGCTGTGAGGGGTGAGTAAGTTCACCACAGACACGTGGTCAATGGTACAGTTACTGTTACTACATTTTATTACAGGCAGTTTCCAATGCCAGTAACTGGCTGACACGAGAGACATCTGTCATCAACATGCAGAACAATAATAACAATGAAAAAAGGATTCATGAATAACCTTCAGACTGGAGAAAGTCATTCAAAGTCAAAGTCATTAATATGGCTCCAATCCCCTGTTTCTAATTAAAATCAAAGGATTTCTGCAGTTTTGTGACTGTAATTCTGGCAACACTCAATTACTGTATTCTGTTCATTTCTTTGAAACCATTAAGAGATGCCCACCCTGTTTTATTGAAAATTTCTTTCTCGTTGTTTATCTATTATTTGTTGATTTCATACATTTCTGAGCTTTGAAGCCAATATACAGTCCCCCAGATGTTCCTTTTTGTGCACCAATAAAGTGGCTAAAACCCTTCCTGATCAAAAAGTAGGGAATTCTTTCTTTTTTATACATACACTTTTAACCATCTGCCTATTATTTTATTATGCTGAATTAAATGTAAGCAGGTTACAGATAAAGTAAGGGTCGAGCCTTGTGTCACTTTACATATTGGTGTAACTTCACACAAAATATGTAATGCAATGCGATAACACGCAAAGTGATTTTCCGATGTATGAATGCTTTCCATATGTTATTTCATGTTGCGTACAGTGAAAGAAATATCAGGTATCTTTTAATACCTTTTACATTTTTGAAATGAATTTCATGAATCCCTATATCCCGACAGCATCAGTGAATGCATGCGTTATAAAACTAAATAGCTGTTTTTTTGTTATTCAAAAAAAAAATATGGTAAGCCAGTTTAGGGATAGTTGTGAAATTGATTTAACATTTGCTTACAAAGCACCTGTGGAATAATGTTAGCATTTATGTTAGCATATGCTATGGTTTATGGGAGCAGTTTAATTTATTTTATTTTTCAACAGGTGCTTGTTTTATCTATAAAGGACACTCTAAAAGAATTGAAAAACCAAAACAGTGAAGTTATGCAGGACAGCAAAACACTGAGTTAGAGAAGGCCTCTACAAGATTCAAGTAACAATTCTAAATATATTGTAAAAACAGTGCTCATAATTGTAAGACTTTCAAGGATATTAGCATACATTGACAGTGCTGTACTGCAACCATTATCATACTATTTCCTTTTTAATTGCTTATCCCAAGGTCTTATCATAATAAACAATATGATGTACAGACCATTGTTCACATTTATAATTTAACAGTCTGGAGTTAAAAGCATCAAATGGCAGTTCGCATTCTACAGTTTTAATCTGCCTCCCTATAGCTTTGCAATGTGAGGACGAATGTGGATCGGTCTGTTTACTTCTGCACCGTCTCTGGCCAAAACACCTCTTGAATGTTGCAAGTAACTGTCAGTAAAACAATGTTTATTTGCAGCATTTCCCACGAAAGTCATTGTTCATCATCCACTGCTCAAAGTAAACATTTGTACACTGAAGTGAGACTCACGCTGAAGCAAACTGCACAAAGTACGGCATGCTGGTATTGTAATCAGAGGATGTAGCTGCATCCTTGTCAACCTGCGGACATATTCCTTATGTTTGCTCAGCTTCCGCTGTATAGAGCTGCCAGTCCTGATTAGTTCTGATTGGTTTCATTTGTTCCTCTGTGTTTAGACATCAATCACAGCACTTCCTTTCCTGAGATTCAGTAATCTCGGCTGCCTCCCAGAAGCAGAGATTCTGGTTATATTTTGTGTGTGAATCTGTTTGTGCATGTCTGTGTATATGCTTGGTTTGTAACCGCGCTGGTGGTCTGGTGTAAATCTATAGGTGATCAGAGAGAAACAAACAGAACATAAATGGCTATGAGGGGTGAAGGTGGGAGTCTGTGTGTTCCTAGTGGAAAGATGTCTAAATTTTGGCCCACTGTTCTGGCAGTATGCCTGCATATATTTGAGCCTGCAAGATTTCAGCCAGCATGTCAGTTTTTCCATATGTTAAGCTAAATACCAGCCAGCCGTATCTAAGAGGCTGTCATTGATTGGTATTACAGTGACTGTCATCTGTTGAGCTAAACAGGAATTGATTAAAAAATGTGTCTATAAACTTGTTAGACAATTATAATTGTTACTATAGTGGTGATGTGGAGTTGTAAATTGAGTATCAGATTTCTACTCTAACATCAATATAAGCAATGAAAATTACTCCTGCTGAAACTAAAAAATCAAACTAACATATTCAAGCATATTTTTTTGCAGAACTTCAAGTTTACTTGGATTGATCCAATATTTGTGTGAAACCCCAAGAAGATATCAGAGTAACTCTGTGGCTGTTTATCCTTGAACAGGCATCCTAACACTCTGACTGCCCTGGTTGCTGTTATTTTGGAATGGGAAAAAATGGCAATGCCCTTCCTTGGATGGCCCACAGTATGATTTATTACTTTGTTAAGAAGCAAAATAATCCTTCTTGAAGTTCTCGGCTCCCACTCAAATACCTTGAAAGAAAGAGGGATGGGGTGTTAGGATGCAACTTTTGGCAAAACAAAGGACGTGATTTTCCATGAAAGCCTGAGGAATGGTGAGGTGGGAGGCTGGCAGAAAAATAAAATAAATGGAGCAGTAGTGTATTAAAGTGAGATCTCTGACATGCAGCTGAATTCTTCAACCTGGCAAGGCTTGGAATGGCCTTGACTTTGAAGGATAGGAGGCAGTGAGGGAAGGAAGTGAAGAAAGACAGGACAAACCATGTGTGGAAAAAGGGGATGGTATTACCCTTCTTCGTTTAACCACGCAGGTCAACTGAGGACTTTTTTTTTCCCGCTCAGTGCAATTACAATGCTGTTCTCTGTGAAACTGCCCATGTGGATCTGGCCCTGGCATACTCTCCAATGGATGGGAGGAAATAAAGGATGGGAGGACAGTGGAAGTATAACACTGGGTTGGCAAATTGAGCAGAATCTAAGTGGTGCCTGAGTACTCTGGCAGACAGCATGGCACCTCTAATCACATTGAATCAATCCTCTGTAGAAAGCCCAAGCCAACATCACTACCAAACTCCACCAGTCTCTCACCAGTGTTGTGCATGAGAGGGCTAGTTGAAGCTAAATTTGAAGATAGCTGTGCTCTGACCCAAGACTATTTAGCAGAAACATCTTGACTCAGAGTGATGCTGAAAACCTAGCTCAAACATTTGTTACTTTTAGGCTAGGCAGTTGTAATTCTGTATTAACATGCAATTCTAAAATCTTTCTGAAAAGACATGGTGAAAGTAGTAGAGGGAACTGGAAGGAGAAATTATATTTCTCCCATACTGGGTATTCTTCAATCACTCCTTATTAATTCTAGAATTTAAATTTAAATTCTTCTTCTAACATTAAAAGTGCCGCTCCCCGTTTGGACAGACATCCTCTCGACTTTTAAGATTAGGTTTATAACAGCGCAAGGACTCAATCAGTTGACCTTGAATCATCCCTTGGTTCTGTTGCTATAGCTTCAGGCTGCTGTGGGAATTCCCATGATACAGTAAGGACCTCCCCATTTTTCACTCTCCATGCATTTATATGCCACTATTGCGTGCCATCTCTGCATTTTCTTCTCTCTCCTATAGTGTGCGTCTACTCTTTGTCTCTTTATGTCCTTCTTTTCTCTCTTCTCTTACTGCAGGCCCATCTAAAGTTGTGATCATCACAGCCTCCAAAGCTCAAAACTGGTTACTAATGTTTTGATTATGCTATAATGGTATTCAAATCTTTTCACTTTGTTAGAATAAGCACACTGTGTTCCATCTACAACAATGTTTTCAGTTGTTGTAGCGTTCACATTTTATAACGGATTTTATATTATATTTATATGGTAAGTAACACATTTTTGAATAGCAGACCTACTTTTATGGTTTCCTTTTATTGTGTGAATCCTATTTCTTTTTGCCAAAAATCAAGGTGTTTGGATTGTAAACCTTTCAGTTATAAACAAACCCTGGTAAGTGCGTCTCACAAATGACATCTCGCTGTAAGAATGTATCTCATACACTATTAGTCTATTAGTCCAGCTGATAGCAATCAGAGGACTATCTTAAGTTTTAAAAAAAATCTTGTCAGAGTAGTTGTAACTTTGTAAAACAACATCTTTGTTGGCATGTCAACTCATTTGAAATTAGCGAAACATTGCTTTATGTGTTAATGCCATCCCTTGTTAGACACTCCACTGACCTGAGATAATGACTAAAGAAAGGCACCAATAGTCATGTGGATTGTTGCACAGATTGCGAAAGAAAAGAGCACATTTGGCTTAAGGCCAGCCCCAATTAATGACAGCAGGTCTGCTGAGAAGTTACAAGAAAATAGTCATTTGGAAGCAAAGTAATGGATGCCATGATGCTAAGCTAAGCGTGTGTCAGAGAAATTGTGCCACTGGGCCTGTGTCACAACGCTTAAGTCTGTCTAACATGCATCCGTGTGTATATTAGCTTGTGTATACACGCAAGCCAGAGACATCATGCAAATTCAGTGCACTGTGTCCTGACACTGACACGAGATACATTCAGCATTCTGCATGTTTTTGTTTTAGTGCTTGCCCTTCTCTGTTGTTACCCTCTGAACCAACAGTGATGCAATGTTGCACTTTGGGATTATAACAGGATTTTTACCGTATGTTCACTTAAGCAGACTAGGTATGCTATACACAAGGAAGGTACTTGCACAATTTTCACATGGGAAACGTATGCAAATAATTTGTGTGATGGGAATAGTGCTATGATTATTGGGCCAAGTCCATAAAGACTTGCTGCTTGTCAAGCAAAATTGGAAGCACAAGTTGGAAGTACAATTACTTAAATTACTTTGACAAAGTAGATTTATTTGTGTGTACTGGGCACATAAGACTTAAACACAGGCCTTAATAAATCTTAATCTGAATCATTTAATGCTGAGGCTGAATTTTTATCCATATTTAAGTAAAGTTTATTTACCCACTAATGTTTATATAACCTCTTACCAAATCTAAGCATCTAACCTGTGCACTGATTTGGAGGTAAGCTAATTAACTGTAGCCACTGAATTTCAAGCCTACAACAAGCCTAACAAACATTACCTCACTAGTTCTGAATGTGTAAGGCCTCAGTCACACAGGCCTAGTGACCTATCTGCAACCCACTAACAACCAGGAATGTCTGTGCACTTTTGAGAGGTTGCTGGCAGTCACTATGAAATCAACTGCTAAAGCCTCATTCACACAGGCATAGTGACCCATGGTTATCATTAGTACCTAGGGAAAAGCGTCTAGCCCGTGAAAAGTTGGTGAGTGCTAGGAGTCACTAGCATGAAGCTAGTCGCAAAGAGATGTTTTGGTCACAAATAAAGCAATAATGAGAAGGTTTTTGATGTAACGCCTCTTTGCAGCTGATTCCACCATTCTTTGTAAGGTGACAGCAACCTCCAGCATCCATACACAAATGGTCAGGGAATGCACATTTTCCCCTAGCAAACTGAGGTTGCCGATCATTCTATAAGGTACATCCGTAGCAGAGACACTGTACCACTGTAGCTCAGTTAATGTTAGATGTATTTGAATCTGGACCTCACTCTAGATTGTGCTATTTAGGAGTAAATTGGTAATCTGCGTTGCAATGCAGCCATTTTTTCCTGTTACCCATTTGAGAGGATAAGAGAAAATGAGCCTTAGAGGTCCAAGAAGCAAGCTTACTGAAAAATAAAGCTTTTTTTTATTAGATTCATTTCAGTGTTGTCACGTTTTAATGACACAAATAGTTATTTATATTATTTTTGTGTTGCATAAAAAAACATCAAGATTTTAGTCACCATATTAAAATCTGTGGAAAGCTGTCAGAGTGTTTTTTATATATTCATAATTGATTATTTTTTACAGGGCAAATACTGGGCAGTTGTGGCTCAGGAGGTTGCCTACTAAAGCTGGTGGGTTGATCCCCAGTTCCTCTAGTCCACTTGCTAAAGTGTCCTTGGGCAAGATACTGAATCCAAAGTTGCCCCTAATGCATCCATCGGAGTTTGAATGTGTGAGTGTTGAGTTAAAAAATGGCTTGGGCATAGAAAGGTGGGTGTATGAATGTGTGTGTGTGAATGAGGCTTGTGCTAAAAAAGTGCTTAGACTTCTTAAAGCGCTACATCAGTAGCAATTTATTGGTCAAAGGCGTACGCAGCAAAGATCCAAATACCTTTTACACTGAAGTTGTTCTTAATTTAATGTAATTTAATTTACTGTGGACACCAGTAGTGCTTGGTTTTGACCATCACAAAAAGGGATCAAATTCTAAAATTTTGAGTCACTAAACAAATCACTTGTGATATTTTTCCAAAGAAGAAGAGGAGTGGAAAGCTGTCTTCCAACGGAAACCACCTTTAGTCATTGTCAGTTTCCTATCCCTGTGCATCTTCAGTAAGACATTTGGACAAGAGAAAACAAGTATGATACAACACAATTAACTTGTGTGCACAGAAAAGATAATCCTCACATTTCAACTAACAATTAAGTATAATTAACATGCCAAGAATACATCATGGTATAGCACAACTCCCAAAATTCACAGCAAATTTTGGCTCCTCACTTCTGACCTGACTATTCGCATTTCAGCAGCACTCCTTTTTAACTGTTTACCTGAACAGGCATCTAATCATCCATAGAACCATAGAATGCAAAGCAAAAAATATCTCCTAATTGGGCACAGTTGCTTCATTTTTCATGTTTGTTTGTGCCTTGCAATTAGGAGCATTTCAGCTGCCAGTTGGACTGTATACTGTGTTTTTGAGGATGAATACATGCTTCATAATTTGAATCACAGTGTATTGCAATCATCCATATATTAGAATGGATCAAACACCCTCTCCTCCCTAGAATTTCAGATATGCAAGAATAATTCATTTATGCATTCATCCGAATGAAATGAAAACTCAAAATACCCATGATAAGCAGCTAGCTCTCAAGAAAGAGAGAGAAAGTTGTATGATTATTCTTTTCACAGAAATATTTGTAGCACCATAGGAGGTTGGAGCCAGAAATATGCGTGTTGATAAATTCCTATGATGAGATTCAGAAACAGCTGGCTGCTCAGGGTAATTTTCTGGTTTGTTGTCTTCTCAATACTTCCCCACTCTCTCACATGAGGTGAACACGCACACACTCACTCTTAGATAGATAGATATGTTGCAGAAGAGAGGCGAACAAGACAAGACAGGCAAGTTGAAGTTCTCCAAAGTCCATACATGGATTCCTTCAGTGGTTTAGCTTGAAACTATCTTGAAGCAATGTCCTGCAAAATACTCTAATCCAGGCAAATTGATGTAATCTCAGTTTTTTCTTTGTAGAGGAAAAGATGAGCCGGAGACACTTAGTCAGAGAAGCGGTGTAGGCTAAAGACAGTCAGGCCACACCTCAAGCCAGGCCAGAAACCAGACACTAAATCACAAAGACTTGCTCAAACTCATATTCAGCCACTGAGTGTGCTTGTTAGCAAAAGCTTGCGAATCCTTCCCCAGAATCATTTCAAAATGACTTAAACAAGACAGGAAGAGCATCAGACACGTTGTACATTAAAGAGTCGCTGTGATGACTGATGAAGGTTTTCCCACTCAGTGCTCTGGTTAAATGTGCTACAAATACATTGCGCTGTTTCGTGTGTGTCATAAAGCAAAGGAGCATAATGACACAGAGTCCATTACACACGGTATTTAGAGATTAGACTAACACTGTGGTTTTGGGGTTTGAGTTGTGCTGATGGTAACCATGTGTTTCCAGAGGACATACATACTTTGACTGTGCTGACAAATAATACACTAATGCTTGCCAGCATACCTGTTCCATGATGAAGTGCCATGTGGGTTTTACGGGAACAGGCTCGGTTATGATCAGCAAAGCTAAGAGCCTTTGCCTATACTTTACTGTAGCTTTCAATAATTCCTAAATGCTTTCATGTGTCAGAGCTTTTGGCAGATCATTTATTTCTTCAAAACACAAATCTGGCAAACAAATTGGTTCAAATTTCGAGAAAAGAAAATACAATGATTAGGCTTTCTTTTCGAGAGCTTAAGCTTAGAAAGACTTAGCACAGGCACATTGAACTGGTTGTACTTAATATCTTAGAAGTGTTATTGTATTCATTTGTATAGTTAGAAAAGCATGAATACATTCAACTCACTCACTGTGGGAAAGAGATACAATGTGTTATTATTCATACGTGGCTGTTTTTATCTGAGTGTGCAACTTAATTTGATGAGTAAGCATTTTGAGCGTCATCAGCAATGTGTAATCATGGATGTGACAACCTCTTATTATGAGTTGAGGTGATTATTTTCAACCGAACAAACACAATCACCCTCAGTCCGAGAAGCACACCAATTATTCACTTGCTCACATCAGCAGCTCAGCATCACTTTCCCTCAAACGTTTTACTTTTGAGTTCTGCGGCAGAGTTTTTGCTTGCTTACGCATGAACAACTGCAGTTTCTATAAAGCTTTTAATGATCCATAACTGCCCTGTAAATGTGTGTTTATAGCTGCATTCAAAGCCCCATCCAGTATGTAAAAGGTGGAGGTTTTGCACTTTTTCGGTCAACAGCGTAGCCAAAGGCAGTATTAAATCTCATAGCTTGTTAAAGTTGTTAGATGATAAGAAAAGTTTATCTTTGCTTCTGTGAAATACCATACATACTGATTCACTGTTAAAGTAGTTGAAATATATTGTGGTTGAGAAGTTTGACTAATGAATAACTATATTGTACGAAATGTCTAGCTGGGTTTCCAGTGGGCTTGTAATTTTCATTTTATGCATAGTAGCACACTCAAGAGTGTTGCCACAAACAAAACAACATTCCCGTGAGACCTCGAGTAAGAACTTAGCCCGGACATTCATAATGTTTCAACACAGGGTCTTAGTAACACAGTTGGGATTAAATTTGTAGCTGTGCACCACACCCATAGGCTTGGTTTTCACCAGGCGTGCCAAATTGTTACAGTTCCACAGGCAAGACTAGAAGCAGATGACAGAAACTAGGGTAGTTTAGGTCTACAATCTTGGAAAAAGATGTTATTATTAGGATTTTCACTTTACATTCTGTTCTGTTTTAGCTTTGGCTAGGCCTTGTTTTGCATCATCTGTCAAAGGGCACATTAATTTTGATGTCATTCTGTATCTGCAGCACTTTCTTCTGTGTCAGACCCCTATTCATTTTCTTTACACGGCTAAATCAACCTTCAGTGTAAATGTTCAGTCTGCAAGAGTCTGCAAAATTTGATGAATAAGTGCTGAAATAATCATATTAATGTGATGTAATTAGGACTCACGTGACACTGTTCAGTGTCACTCAGTGCTCCAGCTGTCTTGCTTTTTGGCTCAACAGCTTGAACTGTTGTTCAGGTAACCTTATAAGCAGCCATGATTAATTAGAAAGGAACACCTCGTTTTGTAGCTTTGGCAGGATTCAAGCAACAAGTGTGTGTGTGTGTATGTGAGTGCGTGTGTGTGCATGTGTGTATCTTCACAAGACTTAAACGCAACAGACTTGCACAATTCACCCATCTTTGTTTTTACTGATGTGAAATGTTTACTTTAACTGTGGATCACTGTGTCTTTTACATGTTTATGGTGTGCAAATATTCAGAGACACTTTGTGCCTTTGCATTTATATATACATACACGCACGTGTGAGTATCAAAAATAAAAAGTGCAGCAACAGTCTAGACAACAACAGCAACAAAGATGCACCAATGAAAGTGAGAAGTCTGTAGAGCCATTAGCCAATTAGCAGCTATTATGGAAGCTGTGCAATGCTGATACACACTCACGCACACAACTTCAGGGCCTGTACTCCATCATCTGTATAATTAAGGTGCTTTTCTCCTGAATATTTTAGTTAAGTGTCTCTGCAACAGTGCAGCAACAAGCCTTCTTTGAGCTGTCTTCCACTGAAGTATGCTGCTCTCAGAGTGAAACCATTAGAAATCACACAGAGTACACAGGCGTGATTACAATTATTCATTCGATGACATTATGTTGGTTAGACCTTCACATTGAACATTTTTACACTGAGATTTAAAATGCAATCTAACTACACTCTGAAAGAATAATCAGTGGAAATACAGAGTTTTATTACTGATTCCTTCTAAATAGTTATTGTTTATTAAAACTAAATAACAGAGATGCAAAATGCTAAACTTTTCAAGTAAAGAATTTAAAAAAGAGTGGATTTGTTTAGGAAGTGGAGTGCACTGCCGTCCAGGTCTCATTTGGCATAGTTATAAAACCTGTCTTGGGGGGGTGGGAGGCATGTG